>NC_080068.1:22055396-22367379 GCF_949987535.1 Balaenoptera acutorostrata | reverse complement strand
TACAATAAATTTTACACCAATATAACTTTTAAAATTATTTCAGTCAACCTAGATGTCTCATTTAGTTCAAAGTAAGCCAGCAATCCATTTATTTGATGCAGACACACTAATAAAAACAGTAGAAAAGAAATAGTATGTTAAAATTGAACCTATGTGTCATATCAGTAGAAGGAAATAATTAAATTTTTATTCCTTCTAATTTCTGAAATTTTTAGAGTCCTTTGGTCATAATTTAGACTCAGATTTTCTCCATAGCCCATAGCTGCAATTTTTATGGCAACTTGGAAACATTGGTGTCAGTATTAGTTTATTTGTAGTATCAGGGCTCTACTGAGTTGATGCCAGTTAAGTTTTATAGAATGAGCAAGGCAACTTGTGACTAGAAAATTTGATTCTTCAGAGTTCCTAGTAAATAAGTCTCAGGTTATCAATTTGTATTTCTCAGAATTATATTCAGACACTATGTGCTAGTTTCTAATCTTCTTTCATTCCCTGCCCTTTCCTTAATCTATCATGTTAGTGATTGTTATAAGTTGAGTGACTTACATGTCTGAAGCTTTGCTAGGAGTTGAGGAAGATATGAAATAATACATCCTTTCTCTCTAGATGTTCATGATCTTATTAAAGAGATACCCATTTTCAAGAGCAGATGGTAATACGAGGAAGCACACAGTAAGTGCTAAACATGTAAATCCTATGGGTAGGGGCATCTGGAGAGCATAGCAATATTAAGTAGAGGCAGTGGGGACCAAATATAAGACAGATAGAAGTTGGATACTTTGAGAGGAGGTATCTCAGAATTCTAGGTAGAGCTCATGGGGCATGCAAAGTCACAGTGAAGGTAAAATGCAAGGCATTAGAACTGCTTGGTTAAAACAGAGAGTTTAAGGATGCTTTTGGTGGAGGGCAAAAGGAGGAAGGAAGGTTGGGGACAGATAATTCTTCAGTGTTAGGTCTTCAGACTCTTGGCAGAAGGAAAGTTTTTTTTTGGTGTGTGTGTTGGGGGCCAGTTTGAACAGAAGAGTGACAACGGCAATATTTCAATAGAAATAGTCTTGTGTGTGGGGTGAGTAAGGATAAACAAGATGAGACATGTATTGGGTAAGGTTAGTTAGAAGTTCCCAACTTGTCAGTTAAATGTAAGGGCCCATCTGTCATTCTTATGCTCTAGGCCAAACCTGTTGGTCTCAGGACCCTTTTGTACTCTTAAAAATTATTGAGGACCCCAATATACTAAAGTACACGTGGTTTATATCTATTGATATCTACCGTTATAGAAATTAATGTTAAGAAAAATTTAAAATATTTATTTAACATATAAAAAATAACAGTAATAAGGCCATACCATGTTAACATTGTTTTTTAAATGAAAAATAACTGTATTTACCATGACAAAAAATTAGTGAGAAGAATGGCATTGTCTTACATTTTTGCAAATCTCTAATGTCTGGCTTAGTAGAAGATAGTTGAATTCTCATATGTGCTTCTGTATTCAATCTGTTGTGACATGTTATTTAGCCTCTGGAATATCCATTGTTTACTCATGAAAGAATGAGAGTGAAAAAGGAAAATGCAGTTTTAGCATTATTATGAAAATCATTTTGACCTTGCATTTTCTCTGGCAGGGTCTTGGTAACCCCTGGGTGGGGTGGGGGTTCCCTGGACCGCACTTTGAGAACCACTGTGCTAAATGGTTGTGATATGATTGGGTCTGTGATGGACAAGGTCATTTCATGTATGCAGAGGTTAGATGACTTTGAGGATGAGCTCACTTCTTGTGGCATCTGCCCCAGCCTTGAGTTGGAGGAGGGGCAAGCAAGGCTTCCACACTTTATCTCCCAGGGGGCTTAGTGGGGAGCCCTTGGCGAGAAGCAAGGCCAAAAGACCTTTTGGTCTTGGCAGCAAATGGGAGGAGGCCTAGGGGACTACCTTGCTGGTGATGGAAAGCAGGGTGGCCCCAGCCCCTGGAGCCAGGTCAGGATCATGAAGTCAAAAATCCAGATTATTTGTGCTCTGACACCACACCAGGCTTCTAGGGGTGAGAGAGCCTTGGAAACTGCACATAGAGGGGGGGCAGGGCTGAGAACCTTGTCAGTAGCTGTGGTCATCAGAAAATTTTGTAAACCTCTTTTAAAGAGTGTATCACAGCTTTTAAAATTTCTTTTTCTTTAGTAAAAATTAAAAAAAATTCCAGCCTGTCTTAATTGTGTTTGGAGGAACCTGTGAAAAGATTGGAAAACCCTCATGATTTAACTTTATTTTCCTAATTAAAATAGGAATACATGCATGTTGTCTAAAACTTTGGCAAATATAGAGAAGCAGAAAGGAAAAAACAAAAAATCGTCTATAATTTCACCACCAGAGGTAAATTGAAGCATGTTATCTCCACATTTTTTTTTTAACATCTTTATTGGAGTATAATTGCTTTACAATGGTGTGTTAGTTTCTGCTGTATAATAAAGTGAATCAGTTATACATATACATATACCCCGTATCTCCTCCCTCTTGCGTCTCCCTCCTACCCTCCCTATCCCACCCCTCTAGGTGGTCACAAAGCACCGAGCTGATCTCCCTGTGCTATGCGGCTGCTTCCCACTAGCTATCTATTTTACATTTGGTAGTGTATATATGTCCATGCCACTCTCTCACTTCGTCCCAGCTTACCCTTCCCCCTCCCCGTGTCCTCAAGCCCATTCTCTACGTCTACATCTTTATTCCTGTCCTGCCCCTAAGTTCTTCAGAACCATTGTTTTTTTTTTAGATTCCATATATATGTGTTAGCATACTGTATATGTTTTTCTCTTTCTGACTTACTTCACTCCGTATGACAGACTCCAGGTCCATCCACCTCACTACAAATAACTCAATTTCGTTTCTTTTTATGGCTGAGTAATATTCCATTGTGTATATGTGCCACGTCTTCTTTATCCATTCATCTGTCGATGGACACTTAAGTTGCTTCCATGTCCTGGCTATTGTAAATAGAGCTGCAATGAAGAAAATATTTGCAAATGAAGCAACTGACAAAGGATTAATCTCTAAAATTTACAAGAAGCTCATGCAGCTCAATATGAAAAAAACAAACAACCCAATCCAAAAATGAGCAAAAGACCTAAATAGACATTTCTCCAAAGAAGACATACAGATTGCGAACAAACACATGAAAGGATGCTCAACATCACTAATCATTAGAGAAATGCAAATCAAAACTACAATGAGGTATCACCTCACACCGATCAGAATGGCCATCATCAAAAAATCTACAAACAGTAAATGCTGGAGAGGGTGTGGAGAAAAGGGAGTCCTCTTGCACCGTATCTCCAGATTTTATTTAACCTTATTTAGAAAATAAGGACTCCACAAAATACCTTATTTAGAAAATAAGGACTCCAGTGGTATCATTCTATACATATTGTTTTGTAATAGTCTGTTTTTTCCCTTATCAATGTATCATAAAATAAAGCATCTTTCTCCTTTAAATAATATATCCAGGAAAGGCTCTTTTTGTCTGCTGTTAAGGAAGAGCTTTGAGAATGTGTATAAGCACGTGTGTGTGTGCACGCCTGTGTACATTGTGGGAGGACTGCGTCAGCACCATAGTGGCTTCAGTAAGAACTGTAAGGAAATCTGCGGGAAAAATGGAAGAACAAATCTTGGGGAAACAGAGCTGGGATCACTTGATTAGCCACCTTTTACACCTTAGAAGATCATCTTTCTGGAATGTTCTTTGCTCAAACCTTAGAAAACTCTTTTATCGTGGTGAAGTAATCATGAGTAAACTTTAAAGAGGAAATTAATTGGGAAAAAGTTCAAGAGGAAGTTGGTAGAGGGTGATTGAGCACACATATATGTTGTGCAAGAGCCAGGCTGTTTGGAAGTGGTACGTGAGTTCCTTGCAACTGTGGTTGGGTAGTTCCATTGTTGTGTCAGTAACAATTCTGGAAGTGATGCCCATGGTCACTCCCACTTTGCCGCTCCTGCTGCCAGTGTGGAGCATTTAAATCACCAATTCCTTGATGTTGTGTAGTCACCCCTGAAGGGGAATGTTAATGGGACTGTTCACTGGTTTCAGGGTCAGAAATGGCCTCCCAATTGTTAAACTCAAACCACCCTTTTAAGCTTTAAATATTTAAATTGTTCTCTTGCCATATTTGAAACATTCTTGTGTATACTTCATATTCTTTTGCTTTTATACTTGTTTTGCTTTTATATCATTTTGTTTAGGTTACTACTATGAACTTAAACAGGTTTTGCAACTGGTTTTAAAAATTACTGTGAAGACAAGTGAGGGGTTCATTCATTCATTTACTAATTTGTTCATTCAACAAGTATTTACTAAGCCCTGCTGTGTACCAGCATACACTATTATATTGTTAGTATTAGCATTAGTAAATACTAAGGTGGATATGAGTGCAAGGATTCTAGAAGTTTCTTTCCCATTACATGATGATTTCGGATCTTCATCTTTTCCTCTTCCTCATACACTCTTAACAATCTGAGACCAGTTCCTGGCCTCGTAGTTGTATGGTTATATGATGGTAGCTTAGAAGGATGAAGCAGCATGTTGGCTTCTCTGCTTGAAATGCAAGAATACTGGGTTTAAAAAAGTTTGTGTGGCTCAGTTACTTGACAACCCAGAAAAAGTGACAGGACTTGGTATTTAATTCTAGTTTTGATCGTCACTGAGTCTAAACGCGTCCGGAGGGCTCTCTCTCCCTGCCTTGAGAGCTCAGCCATACCTGTAGCAGCGGCCTGATTAGGAATGTTGAGCTGCTCAGCTTCCACAGAACCACAGCCCGTGCAAAACAGAATCTGAAACCATCTCTGGGGTGACCTTTGAGTGGGGTGATATTTCATTTGTGGCATAATGTGAAGGCCTAGGCTTAATGGCTACAGGATCAGATGGTCTTATTGCTTTGTATTATTTAGTGGATGCCATTTGACTAGACAGCCAAGTAGAGAAGACAGCCCATGTGTTGGGAAAAGGAAGAAGGGTAGAGAAGCTTATCTTTTTGTTTTCACACAGGTTTTGGACTTAACATTCCTTTGCTAGCTTTAAAAATGTCTTTTAAATAATTACTTTATGTATCAATTAGGACTCTTTCATTTGTAAGTAAAAGAAACAAGTGAAATTAGCTTAAGTCAAAAAGGAAATTCATTGGCTCAGGTAACTGAAGATTCAAGGGGCAGAAGCAGCTATAGGCACAGATGTATCCAGGGCATGAGTGATGGTATTGGATTCCTGCCTTTCTCTGCTTATTAGTTCACCTTCTTTCACATGGTGGAAAAGTGGCCTAAGGAGCCCATAGACTTCTGGCAATCCTAGTGGAAGAAGATTTTTTCAGCAGCTCCACCAGAGAGTGGACAAGTGTGGGTCCTATGTTCCCTGATCAGCCCCAACTAAATCACATAGAGGGGGGCTCCCATTGCAGGGAGGTGGTCTGTTACTGGATGATGGGGAAGGAGTCTCAGGCAGGCAAAAATGATAAGCATTCACTGGCCTTAATTATTTCTTATGTTTTGGGCTTATCTCGCTCTGTCTTATTTTCTGGCTCCCTTTCCTGCTTTTGCACAAATTATATGTGTATTCCCAAAGTTTTTCTCCTCTTTCTATACTCTCTCTCCTGATGATCTCCTCCACTCCCACTTAACTGTTATCTCCTTACAGAAGACAGCTACATCCTTATCTCTGGCCTCTAGCTTTCTCAGAGAAAGCTCACTCATTTCCATCCAGTGTCCCACAGGCAGCACTGCAACTTTAAACGTCTGAAATGAAACTTGCCACCATCCTCCGAAATGCCTTTCTTTTCCTAGGTTCTCTAATCACACCAGTAGCAATATCCTCTTTCTACTTTCCCGGAATTCTAACCTCAAAGTCGTTTTTGACTATTTCCTCTGCGTATTATTTCTGCTTTATATGAACTCTCATAGTTCTTTATAATTACTTTATCACTTTCTCTCTGGTTTTATAGATACTGGTGTATCTGATTTCTTTCTGCTGAAATTATTTTGGTTTCTTGATGGAAGGTATGACGACTTATTTATCTTTGTACTATTTCTTTCTTTGTTGGCACCCTCCACCTTCCACTTCTTCCATGAATGTCATACACAGAATTTTATGATGCAGTAAATACTTGTTGAATGAAGGAAAGAATTTATGTGATGTGTAGTATAATTACATGGTTATTATACTTGGTATTGTTAAAGAAAACCAGAATCTGACAGTAAGGTAATAAAAACAGATTTTATTCAAGAACTATTGCAATAGGGGAAAAGGGACCTCAGTATAGAACTGGGCTCAGTTCTGAATACATCACGGACAAGTGGGGATTTATAGCCAAGGAACAGAGTCAGGGTCAGTGGATGGGAAATTACTAAGAGGAAACATCAGGGGTAGGGAGGGATTTTGGTTAAATAGACCTAACAGGATTCCTGCTGAAGCCAGGGTAATCAGATATCAGGGTGAGGAATGAAGAATTTGACCAGATATTGAGGATATTAAGATAATATCACATATTAAGGCTAGGGGATTCTCTCTAAACAGACTTGGCAGGATTCTTGCTAAAACTGGGCAGTGCCAGCCCTACAAGGATGGACGCAAGGCTGAAAGCTAGAGGACTTAGAAGAACCTGACTAAAGTTTAGTCAGGTAAGAGAGCCTGTGTAATTATCTACACGGTGTAATCTCAAATCTTGCCTAACTCCTTGGCATTTATTATAAGCAGATTTCCACTGTATAAAATGTTGAGGGAGGAATTTGCCCTAATCATTCAACCTTCCCCCATCCTCTCTTTGCGCTGGCCTCCAGCACCTCCACAAAGAAATGTCTGGAAGAGAAGCAAAAAAAAACTTCTGAGTAGTCAGCACTGGTGGAAGGTAGAGTAGAGGAAGTAGAAGAAGAAATGTATGGAAGTATCTGATAAAATGATTTTGAATATAATTTGAGGCCTCATTAATCAGATGCATCTACATCCCCTTACCTCTACCACTACTTTACTTTGGTTCTTTGTGTGTATGAGGCCCATTCAAGATCATCTTAATGTGTAATAATAGACTAGCAAATAGGAGATTAACTCAACATTTAGAAAATGTCTTTAGGAAGAAGTCAGCCCACTGTGCATTAGCGCGTTTGCTGGCTGGAGTTTGCCTCTCCCAGCACAAAGCTCACAGGGCCACAGCAAACATCAGGGGGTTGCTCTTGAGAACAGCAGTGTTGTAAGAACAAACAGATGGAAAGAAGAAAAGCCAGTACGGAAACGTGAAGGAGCCAGTGAAAACACACGGAGGCAGATACTCTTCAGGTTAATCACCCTGAGCTGTTTTCTGAGGAGCCCCTGTGGGTCACACCAGTTTCACAGTTCATTCATTGTTTGTTTTGGAGCAGAAGGGGTATGTTTGAGAGGATGTTTGAACTTCCTCAGTGGTTCTGCTGGTTTTGTTGCCACCCTCACTGTTCAGGTCCTGGGTGCTCATCCTGTTTGTCTCTGCTCTGGGAAGCACTGCCCTTTCTTAGACAACTGCTTTCTTTGCGTCAGGTTCAACTCTGTTAAATCAAAGCATAATAAAAATCAATATTGTTTAAAGCCAAATAGGGTGCAGTATAAAACTATTTGCATTCTACTTGCTGGTAGATAGCTATTTAATTAAACTAATTCATTAATTTTCACTCATAACTTCACTCCTTTATTTTTATTTATTTTTTAAATTAAAATGTAGTTGACGTACAATATTATGTTAGTTTTAGGTGTCCTATGTAGTGATTTGATATTTGTAGACATTATAAAATGATCACTGTGATAAGTAGTAACCATCTGTCCCCACACAAAGTTATTACAATATTATTAACAATGTTCCTTATGTTGTATATTACAACCCCATGGCTAATTTATTTCATAACTGGAGATTTGTACCTCTTAATCCCCTACACCTAATTCACGCCCCCCTCCCCCAACCCCCTTTCTGGCAACCACTGTTTGTTTTCTGAAGGTAGGTAGCTAATTTAAATAAGGCAGGCCTGTCATTAGTTCAGTTTTGTCACACAGTTAGTAGTCCATCCTCATTCTAAAATCATAAAGCAAGGCCTAGAGTTTTGTCATCTCTCTACCTTTTTGTTCTTTCTGAACAGATCATCAAGACTCTCAGCTATCTTTCAATATTGAGTATATATTCCTTGATTGCATTGGGGTTTTTTTCCCTAACTGTATGTAGGACAGTGTCTTTAATGATGTACAATGCTTAGTCTGGGCATCCTTAAGGATAGTGACTTTAAAACTCTTGACTGCCATTTATAGTAAAAAATGAACTTTATATTGTGGTCCAGTATACATGTGCATGGTATGTATAAAGTGTAACTGAAGCAAAAGTTTGACTAAGCAATACTTACTCCTGTTATGTGTGATACACTCTGTGGTTCCTATTATACTGTTTTTTACTTACTTACAAAATGCTCTCTGTGATGTTGTAAGTGGATTTTCTGATCCACTAATGGGTCACAATTAGAGTCTAAAAGGAACTGCTTAACAGTCATCAAGTTTTAGGACGTCTTAGACTGTTCATTCTGAGAAGACTTTTGCAAATTATCTATGGGCAGCATCCCTTTTCCTCCTGTTTTGGAGTTGGAGGAGCTTCCTTGCAGGGAAACAGTGCTGCTTTGTATTTTCACTTCTACACCTATTTATTCCTGGAATCATGCAGTGGGGCAGTCGAGCCACATGGACTCTGTAATTTTTTTTTTTTTTTTTTGGCCACACTGCACAGCTTGCGGGAATCTTAGTTCCCCAACCAGAGATTGAATCTGGGCCCTCGGCAGTGAAAGCGCGGAGTCCTAACCACTGGACCGCCAGGGAATTCCCTGGACTCCGTAATTTTTGAGCCTAGCATTTATGCTCCTGGGTGTCTTCATAGTAATGAATAAACTATACCCACTTTCTCTCCCCCCGTTGGCTGTCGAGCTGTTTTCTCCCTCCATTGGTTCATTATCCCTTATTCTTGGTCTCAGGGAAGACTGTTAACTGAGCGTTGAGTGTTGTCTCCTCTTCTAGGGATGGCACACAGCTATCATTGTCACGAACCCAAAGGAGGGTTTAGGTTCAGTAAAGAACAGTTTTAGGCACATTCTTAGACATCACAAAAAAGATGTGTACATGTGCATTTTCTTTAAGGCAATTGAAGTCTTACCTTTTGACAACTCCATACAATTTGATGTATTTGATGTGTTTTCATCTTTCCTTCATAATCAATAGTGATCTCCTTTTACCAAATCTTACATTTTTAATTTGATTGTTTCTGTTGTGAGGGGAATTACAGCACTTTATGATGAAACAGTTAACAACAACTTTTGAGTTCTTGGTACGGTTCATAGTGTATCAGTGACCTTGGGCTGCCGTAACAAAATACTGTAGCCTGGGTGGCTCAAACAAGAGAAATTTATTTTCTCACAGACTGGAGACTGCAAGTCCAAGATCAAGGTGCCAGAAGGGTTGGTGTCTGATAAGAGCTCTCTCCTTGGATTGCAGATGGCTGCTTAAGACAAGGTGTCTCTTCTTATGAAGCCACTAATCCAGTTGGAGCAGGGCTTCACCCTCATGACTTTATCTGACCCTAATTACCTTCCAAAGGCCCCATAACCAAATATCATCACATTGGGGGTTAGGACTTCAATATATACATTTGCGGAGGACACAATCCAGTCCAGAGTACAAAGCTAAGGTCTTAGTGGGGTTTAAATATTGGCTGAAGTACGCAAAGAAACGTTCTTTGCAGTTATTAAAGATAGACTTTTTTCTTTGAGTGAATGGGTATTTTTCATACTCTATAATTCTTATAACATTTATTAGCAATAGTAACACATTTAATTTCTTTTATAGTCTTCTTAATAATGCAAGTATATAGAAGAAAGTTTACAGTTAAAATATGCCCAAGAGTAAAACGATACTTTTAAAAAGTTATTTCTGCAGAGAACTTTTTTCTAATGCAGATTCTATTCCTTATTAACAGTTAAATGAACTTCTAAATAGCCTAGCACCATTATAATATAGAAATATTGTAATATAGGAAAGCTACCCGCCAACATTGAGAAAAATAGATATTTTAGCAAGCAACAATTTGTTCTAAAGAGATATTTTAAAACAACTTTTACGTATTGAGATTATTATTGCAGTCCAGGATGGATGAATTTCTTAACCATGAAATTGTAAGGGAACCAGGTGTGTTTGTTTACAAGAAACGCTATACAGAGCTACTCCAATAGCCTCCACAAAATACCTATTCAAACTGAGGAAAAACAGAGATGGGAGATTGAGGATATACAATTGTTTTAAAAAGCTCTTTGTGTGGATTGCTGTTGGTCCACTGATAATATATATTTTTTAACATTTTTATTGGAGTATAATTGCTT
Organism: Balaenoptera acutorostrata; assembly: GCF_949987535.1. Classification (NCBI taxonomy): domain Eukaryota; kingdom Metazoa; phylum Chordata; class Mammalia; order Artiodactyla; family Balaenopteridae; genus Balaenoptera; species Balaenoptera acutorostrata. The sequence goes on along the minus strand of NC_080068.1, from coordinate 22,356,984 downwards.
TACAATGGTGTGTTAGTTTCTGCTTTATAGCAAAGTGAATCAGCTATACATATACATATATTCCCATATCTCCTCCCTCTTGCGTCTCCCTCCGACTCTCCCTATCCCACCCTTCTAGGTGGTCACAGAGCACGGAGCTGATCTCCCTGTGCTATGCAGCTGCTTCCCACTAACTATCTATTTTACATTTGGTAGTGTATATATGTCCATGCCACTCTGTCACTTCGTTCCAGCTTACCCTTCCCCCTCCCTGTGTCCTCAAGTCCATTCTCTGCATCTGCATCTTTATTACTGTCCTGCCGCTAGGTTCTTCAGAACCTTTTTTTTTTTTTTTAGATTCTATATATATGTGTTAGCATACTGTATTTATTTTTCTCTTCCTGACTTACTTTACTCTGTATGACATACTCTAGGTCCATCCACCTCACTACAAATAACTCAATTTCGTTTCTTTTTATGGCTGAGTAATATTCCATTGTGTATATGTGCCACATCTTCTTTATCCATTCATCTGTTGATACATTTTTATAGTGACTTTTTGTAGAAGAGGTAGTGTTGGGCTTCCCTGTTGGCTCAGTGGTTAAGAATCTGCCTGCCAATGCAGGGGACACGGGTTCCAGCCCTGGTCTGGGAAGATCCCACATGCTGCGGAGCAACTAAGCCCGTGCGCCACAACTGCTGAGCCTGCGCGCTTAGAGCCTGTGAGCCACAACTACTGAAGCCCGCATGCCACAACTACTGAGCCCATACGCCTAGAGCCCGTGCTCTGCAACAGGAGAAGCCACTGCAATGAGAAGCCTGCACACTGCAACGAAGAGTAGCCCCCGCTCGCTGCAACTAGAGAAAGCCTATGCGCAGCAACAAAGACCCAACGCAGCCAAAAATAAATAAATTAAAAAAAAAAAAAAGAGGTAGTGTTGTGTGTCTAGAGGAAATAGTCCGTGCCTCTTTACAGTATCTTTGCTTGCAGCCTTTTACTATGTTGACACATATATGGTTACTTTGTTTCTTCTATTTCAGTGTTTATCAGCGGAAGAGATCTTTTCCCTTCATGGCTTTTCAAATGCTACGCAGATCACCAGCTCAGACTTCTCTGTCATCTGTCCAGCAGTCTTACAGCAATTGAACTTTCACCCTTGCGAGGATCGGCCCAAACAGAAAACAAAACCAAGTCATTCAGAGGGTATGTTGCAAGCTTTTTCTCCCATTTGTTTGAAAACTCTGTGAGCTAGTCTAAAATGAAATTAACATGCTTCTTTTTCTGCTTTATTGCTCTTAATTAATCTACATAGAATCCCTTGGTAAAAAATACTTATATTCTGGAAGTCTTTAGAATAAGCATAATTAGAACTCATTTAAGCTTCAGAAGTTATGCTCTTTTATTTATGGAGTCAAAATTTTACTTGGTACCAATGGAAAATTTTATAAAACTCAGTTCTTGATTTTAAGCAATACATGTTTTATGTTGTATATATTGGATGACACATTCACTATTTGGGTCATAATTGATCAATTTCCATTACGTTGTACTTATCATATAATTTTAAAACCTGTCAATTTATCCGTCATTGTCAGTAAAGAGATAAGGGAACTAGTGTGGTTCTAGATTAAATCTTAAGGTACTGAGTTATTACTGCTTTAATTTTCATAAATAAAAGAAGTGCCAGTGACTCTTTTAAGTGCCTATAGCGGTGTTGCCATAGATATTGTAAAGACATTTTTAAAAATAAGAAAGTAAGTGTATTCTTACTGTATAGTCCACATACTTAATTAAACAGGTAGAAGAGTTCTTCCACCAATGAGATAAACCAGTTGCTGAGGGGCAACTTCTTGGTATTCCCAAATTGTTACCTGCCCCACATGAGTATTTTTTTTTTTTTTTTTTAAGGATTTTCTTTTTAATTAATTAATTTATTTATTTTTGTCTGTATTGGGTCTTCGGTTTGTGCGAGGGCTTTCTCCAGTTGCGGCAAGCGGGGGCCACTCTTCATCGCGGTGCGGGGACCGCTCTTCATCGCGGTGCGCGGGTCTCTCACTACCGCGGCCCCTCCCGTTGCGGGGCACAGGCTCCAGACGCGCAGGCTCAGTAGTTGTGGCTCACGGGCCCAGCTGCTCCGCGGCATGTGGGATCTTCCCAGACCAGGGCTCGAACCCGTGTCCCCTGCATTAGCAGGCAGATTCTCAACCACTGCGCCACCAGGGAAGCCCCCACATGAGTATTTTAATTCTCATGTTTTTGGTTCCTTTATTTTCTGTGTATTAAGCATTCAGTAGTGAACAAGAAGAAAAATTCCCTGCCCTCTTAGGGCTTACAGTGTAGCGAAGAAAAGAAATAGGAAACATTTATACAAACAAGCAAATAAATTATATCATTTCAGGGCTTCCCTGGTGGCGCAGTGGTTGAGAATCTGCCTGCTAATGCAGGAGACACGGGTTCGAGCCCTGGTCTGGGAAGATCCCACATGCCACGGAGCAGCTGGGCCCGTGAGCCACAGCTGCTGAGCCTGCGCGTCTGGAGCCTGTGCCCCGCAACGGGAGGGGCCGCGATAGTGAAAGGCCCGCGCACCGCGATGAAGAGCGGTCCCCGCACCGCGATGAAGAGTGGCCCCCACTTGCCGCAACTAGAGAAAGCCCTCGCACGAACCGAAGACCCAGCACAGCCAAAAATAAATAAATAAATAAATAATAAATAAAATTAAAAAAAAAAAAAAAAAAAAAAAAAAGAGAAAAAAATTATATCATTTCAGAGTGATAAATGCTGTGGAGAAAATAAAGTAGGTAAAGGATAGGAGATGGTGGGTGAGTGTGATTTTAGATGGGGCAACAAGGGAGGCCTCTCTGATGAGATTACATTTGAACAGAGTCCTGACTGAGGAGGGGGGGAGGGCCATGGCTAGATCTTCTCTGGGGGACAGCATTCTTGGTCCAGGGAACTGCAGCATAAGCTTGGGGGTGAGCTTGACGTGTGTAAGGGACGGCGAGAAAGCGTGTGTGTCTGGAGCACAGCAAGCGGGAAGGAGAGTAGGAGATGGTAGCCAGGGCCCAGATAGCAAGGGCTTGTAGGGTGTGGTAAACTGATTGAATTTTATTCTGAATGTGGTATGAAGACACTGTAGGGTTCTAAACAGGGGAGTGATGTGATTTTATTTGGATTTGTAAAAGATTATTCTACCTGCAGTTTGAAGAATAAATTGTTAAGGGGGAAGAGTAGAAGCAAGGAGATGGGTCAGGGGGCTATTGGCCAGGGTTGGTGCTCAGCTTGATGGCGGCTTGGTCTAAGGTGGGAGTGGAGAAGTAAGGAGATCTGGTCAGATTCAGGATGGATTTTGGAGACTGTGCTAATGTGGTAAGCCTCTGCACTGGATGTGTGGGAGGGAAAGATGAATCCAAGTTTAAGCCAGAGAAACTGCATAGATGGTTGTACCGTATCCTGGGATGGGCAAGACTGGGGAGGAGCACTTTGTTGTGGAGGAAGTGAGTGGCGAGGACCAAGAGTACAATTTTTGACATGGTTAGTCCGAGACATTGATGTAGACCCACAAGGGGGAGATGTCCAGTAGGCAGTGGCACACACATATTTGGATTTCAGAGAATAGTCGAGGCAGGAGATTTGTCATCTCAGAGATGGTGTTTTGAGCCACTGGTCTGAGTGAGCACATCTAACGTGAATATAGATGGAGAATATAAAGAGAGGAAAGATGAAGAAGAAAAGGGAAGCCTCAACAAAGGGAGTACCTATTTTATTGGGCCGGCCAAAAAGTTTGTTCGGGTTTTTCCGTAACATGAAAAACCTGAACGAACTTTTTGGCCAAGCCGATACTAACTTTTGGATTCCTTTGCATATATGAGCATTTTAATCTCACTATATATGAATAAAAGGGATAACAACAAAGACAAAAATAATGATAGCAGCCAACTTTTATGTAGTCCTTACTATAACTGATACTTTTCCAAGTTCTTTCATATGTTAACTCAATTAATCTTTGCACAACTATATGATGAAGGAACAACTATTCCCATTTTACAGCCAAGGAAACCGAGGTGCAGAGAGTTCAAAGTCATTTGCTCAAGATTTATACAGCTTGTATGTGGTAGAGCCAGGTTCAAACCCAGGCTGTCTCAGCTTCAGAACCCATGTTCTCTTTTGTATTCTATATTTACATATACAAAGAATAGAAATTACCAACCATAATTTATCAATATAATTAGCGATTTTGTGAGTAACAATAATTTCAGAGCTCATTGTTCAAACTAATATTTTTTCTAGAGGATGTACTAAATGGGAATATGTTTATATTTCTACAAGTTTATTTAATATAGTTTGCACTTTATATTCAAAACTAAATTCAGCAAATGCTTTCTGTACTAACATTTACTAATAATATAGTGTAGTAAAAACATAGATTCTGAAGTCAGCCAACCTAGGTCAAATCCCAGCTCTATAACTTTCCAGCTATGTTGGGCACTTGACTTTGTCTTTCTGCCTTAATTTTCTCATCTAAAATAGTTCCTTTCTCATAGGGTTGCTATAAGGATTAAATAACTTAATGTTTGTAGAGCATTTAGAATATTATCTGGCACACAGGTATTATACATATATATCTGTTACATGAAATATATCTGACATGTACATAATTCTGGGGACAGGAGGTGAGGCTTCAGAGAAAGCAAATCCTCTACTCTGTGCAGGTTAATTACTGATATTCAAAACTGTTTTAACCCCAATTAATTCCTGGGTTACCCTCTCAGGAACCAGGAAGTAGGAACAGGGAAGTGGGAAGCAATAAGGGGAAGAATTCTAGGATCAATACTGCAAAGCCATAAAATGGAAAAATCAACACTCCTAAGTTACAAGGTCAGGAAAGCACCAAGTATTTGGATGCAGGACCCAGAGAGAAATGCCTCTTAGGGTGCACATTATCTTAGGAATTGAAATAAGGCTAGAATAGGTGGGATGGAGTGAGAGAAGATATAGAAAAGTTTCCGGAGAATTAGGGATACTAGTAGAGTATTCATTACCAGTCTAAGATGATTGACTGCATATGGCCATTACTTGGTGTAATATCTTGTTTTATTTTTGTGCAGCTGTGTAATCTTGGGTGACTTGTTTAATGTCTCTGTGCCTCATCTGCAAAATGGAGATAATAGTTGTACTTTCCTTATAGAATTGTTGGGGATATCAAATGAGTTAATATACGCAAGTACCTAGAACAGTGCCTGCGACAGAGTAGGAAAAATATGTCTTCGCTCTTCTTATACATATGCTCATAGGTTGACTCTATTCCCTGGCCCCTGTGTAAGCCTGTTCTTTTCTAACAAAGAAATGATATTTTAAACAATGAAATGCCCTGGATTCTTTATATAATAGTTCACTTAATATAGAGTCAATTTGAGCTCATTCAAGGGAATGAAAAACCAAAATAAAAGCAAGCCAAACTCTGATATTTCAATGGGCAGATAAAAGAATCTCACTTACCTGAGACCTTACAGTTTGTGATTTTGAAATTGCCTCTCAGGTACTTTATAAACTCATATTGATGACTGCAATAAACTGATGGTAAATTAAATTCTCTAGGAGATTAATTACATTTTAGCAATAAGTTAATGGTCCAAAGTTGCCTCATTTTTTTTTTTTAAGATCACAGAATACCATTCAGTTCAAATAACAGATAAGAATAATAGCATCTTATCCTTAATAGTATCCCGGAAAATCACACTGTCCAACTCTGTAATACAGTTGATGACATAAGTCTATGTTCCAGAGAGGTTAAATGGCTTCCCCTAGGTACATACCTGAGGGGGAATGAGAGCCCAGGGCTCCTGACTCTTGGTTTGCTGATCTTTCATTGTATAACAGTGAGCCAAATGAACTAAAATTTACATGATGTCTACTTACTAACTTAAAAAAAAAATAGCATTTATTGAAGACTTACTATATTACAGGGTCCGAATTAACTGGTTTTATTTCAATTCTTGTAAAAACTCTATGGAATAGGAGAATTAAATGAGTTTAAAAAGGTGAAGTTCTTAGAAGAATCTTAACACATTGTGGGCATTCAATAAATGTTCGCTATTGTTCCTAATATTCCTTGAAAATGTATTAAAATTCTTCAGAGTTCACTAAGAAGCAGAGAGAAAGGATTTTCTCTGAAACAGATCATTAGAGGGAGTCCTATGTGTATATGGAGAGGTCCAAGGAGTATTTTTTTTTTTTTTTCAAGGAGTATTTTTATACTACTTCATTCTTTGGTGCTCAGATTGAGTGGATGAATGAATCGTTTTTTCCTGAATAATGTGCTAACAATGCAAGAAGGGGAGACTATGCTGTGTGCCTGTAGCATGATGGTTCCCACTCCCACAGTTCCCCAAGTGGTTCTGATGTGCACAATACTAGGAAGGAAGGTTAGAAATGTGGGACAAGCAAATGAGTTGGTATTTTTTTGACAGAGTTCTGGGCTGCACCTTGAAAATATGGCATTCATTCATTCATTCATTCATTCATCAAGATATGTGTGCTATTTGCTGGGCAACATTCTAGGCTCTGAGGAAGAATAAAACATAGCCCCTGTCCTTGAAAATCTTATAATTTGTATCATGTAGACGAATATATAAGTGATAAAATGATGGTAGCACACAAGAAATGGTAAGTGGCCCAAATACCTTCAAAGAACTATGGGAAACTTGATGAGCAAGGGATTGCTGCCTGGAAAATCCAGGAAAGTTTCATGGAGGAGGTCTTTGCATTTGGCTTGGAGAGCTGTGTGTGAGTTTGTCAGGCAATGAAGATAGAAAAGGTGTTTTCAGATAAAGAACCACAGTGCAAAGGTAATTCTATATTTGGAAAACATTGTGTCTGCATAAAGGCCATGTTGATAAGGGGATAGATAACATTGGAGAGGTTGTGTGGCAGTCCGTTGATGAAGGGCAGTTGCAAATAGGGGCATGAGATGATCAGAATTGTGTTTTAGGATAATAAGATTAGTGGCCATGTCAAGTAGGGGGAGGAAGACCAGACAGAAAGCTGTCATAATGCACCAGATGAGGAGTGAGAGGTGATGGAATGGAGAACATGGAGTGAGATATCTCAAGGAAAATTCATAGAGTTTGGTCACTAATTGTCTTTGGCATTGGCTGTGGAGAGTGAGAAATTGAAATTGATCCTGATGTTTCTGCTATTTATGGAGACAGTGGACAAGGGTAGTGAAATAGGATTTCTCAGGGGAAGCTGATGAGTTTAATATGCGTAGTGGCTTTGCCTCTGTTTGGTACTCAAAAAATTCTTTGCATTTTGATTTTAGTTTCCAACTTGTATATATCTTGTCTACTAATTAGATTATAAATATTTGTTGAATGAATGAACACATGTAGGCTAGTGATGGGATAGAAGGCTGTTTGTGTTAAGGGCAACTACACATAGATTATACCATGGAGGAAGAGGTGGGATTGAGAACTTCTTCGAAGTGGAAATGCTGAGGGGAGTGGGTAGTATTGCTTTAGGTGATAAGGTAAGAAATGGGAATGAGGTGGACCTTTGTGAGTCCGATGAGATGACTCTGGGGCATGGTTAGGAGTCTGGAACTGATAGGAAAGTATCTGCAGACGATAAAGGCATGGTCAGTGCTGCGATGGTTCTTGTGGTAACATTGTAATGTTTATTATCTGTCCTTTTCATGTGGTACTCAGCACAAGCTACCTTGTTTTGCTTTGTGTATGTGTGTGCCCTCTAACGTCCCCAAGCCAAAGGTCCAAGCTCCTTGTTGGTAGGAAGCACGGTTTGGTCTACAACATAGGCTCCATAAATGTTTGCTAAGATGGCTTATTTATAGTTAGAATCACTAGAATAATGGTGAGCAATCTTGTATTCATGAAGCACAATATAAGATGTTCACAGTTTTGTTGAGTCCCTTGAGCTTTTTAAAAATTAGATTACCTCTAAGGGGTAATGAAGCATATTGCTAATGAATGTGGGCCCTGGAGCCAGACTGGGTTCAAAATCTTGCATTCTATTCACATGACTCGGCCAGCTGATTTGAACTCCACGTACCTTGGTTTCCTCAACTGCATGAAGGAGGTAGTAGTCGTACTTGCTTCGCAGGGTTTTGTGAAGCTCAAATGAATTAATACAGGTTAGTCACTTAGTATGGTGCCCGGCACATGGCAAACACTCTCCAAGCATTTGGTGTTACTACGTACTCCACTGAGAGTGTCAATGAGGAATGTGCCCCGACATTTATAAATGTTTCCTGGGCATTTTAAAGAAGTGACAATGCAGAGGCAGCTTTCTAATCTTTCACAGTGTCCTTAGCGCACAGTCAGTGGGGCTGCAGGCAAAGCCAACGTCGCACAGTTTTGGGGGCAGTTTGTATCTCAGCCTGCACTGCCACCTGCCCCGTACGGTTCACACAGTCTGTTTCACTCGCATTCCCATGTTGTTTTTAAACCATCCCCTCTAGGATAACCGGGGAGATATTGACCTTAGGATGCCATCCGTTCATTTCATTTTAAGGAACATTTATTAAGCACCACTAGGGGGCCAGGCCCTAGGATGGAGACGTGAAGATTGCACCACGTCCCTTTTCACCACCGTCTCCACTCTGTGGGATATTGTTGCCTTCGTCTGAGCCCGGTAGGGTGAGTTGTGCAACGTATCCGCTCTCTGCTGCTGCCATGTGCACCCTTCTTGAGTACTCGCTGCACTGGGGCTGAGGTGCTGTCTTCCCCAAGGAGGTGCTGTCCACAGGGCCTTCAGACAAATGATTACGACCAGCTCAGTGTCAGCAGCAACTATGGTCATCTTGAAGCTAACCACCCCACCCATCTCGTTGCCCTTGTCACCCCATACCTTCTCCCCGCAACCCGCACTGCCTCTGTCAGTCCTCTGAAAGGCCTAGTTTTAAACTGGGCTTTGAGCCACAGATGCAGCTCGGTAGCTTGGAGCCTGTGGGCCTCGGATGGTCACTCTGCTAGATGTTCTTCAAATTCCCTGCAAGCTGTAAAAGTCTGTAATCCCATAATGATGACTTAGGACTGAGGAAAGCATAGGCAGTGTTACTATTAATATTTATATTCTCAGTAATTTTCTATATAATTTTCAGTGAGGAGTTTTCGTTGTTTTAAAGAAGATACCTGTTTCAAGCTTTTAAAGATGAAATGTGTTTCAGACTGAATGTACAGTAAGATGTCATTTGGCTCCTTTGCTCTAATTAATTTCTACTCTTTTCCCTCTGATCCACAGTTTGGGGATATGGCTTCCTGTCAGTGACAGTTATTAATCTGGCATCTCTCCTCGGACTGGTTTTGACTCCGTTGATAAAGAAATCTTATTTCCCTAAGATTTTGACCTATTTTGTGGGGCTGGCTATTGGGACTCTATTTTCAAATGCAATTTTCCAACTTATACCAGAGGTAAGGAGGTTGGCTGTTTGTGTCTGTGAATAATTGCTTCTTTTAAATGTTTCAGCACTTTGTACATTTTAAGCCTCCATAATTCTTGCAGCATTTTATGGTCTGGTTTATAGTGTTTTGGGTAAGAGAAAGCTGAATCACAGCAAATGAAAAAGCTTGTCCCAAGCTGCAGGGGAAGTCAGCGTCAGAGAGAAAATTAATATTCTGGGAGGCCAGGCACCAGGACGTGCTCAGACAGCTCTGGGACACCTCGGAAGGCCTTACAACTCTATTCTGTCTCACATTTGGCAAATTTAATTTTTCTACACTCTTTTTATTATTTATTTATTTATTTCTGAAGTGCACGCAGTGTCAAATTTACTAAGATATACAACAGAATTCCTCCATGGATCAGTTCGGTGCTTTGTGACCACCTAGAGGGGTGGGATAGGGAGGGTGGGAAAGAAACGCAAGAGGGAGGAGATATGAGGATATATGTATACATATAGCTGATTCACTTTGTTATAAAGCAGAAACTAACACACCATTGTAAAGCAATTATACTCCAATAAAGATGTTAAAAAAAAATTCCTCCATGTATTTACTACAGCTAAAGAAGACTAGAGGGTAAATTAGAACATGGTTGACAAACCTTTTCATTCTTTTTGACTGTGGATAAAAATCAATCGAGGGCCGATAAATAAACAGCAGCTTATTTTTTCCTTTGGTAAAACGTATTATTGATCTGCCATTGACTAGAGTGTGCTATTCAGTTCATCAGCACATGATACATATGTTTTATTTCAAATCTATAATGTGGCCATATAAGGAAGAGAGATGGAGTGAGGAGAATAAGTGAGAGGAAAAGAGACAGGAAGGAGAAAGAGACATTAACAAAGGGCAACTAGAGAAATACATATACACGTGGACAGTATCTCCCCACTCATGCACACACAAAGATGGAGGGGCAAGCTCTGAACAAAAAGAAAATATACAGTATCACCTTCAGCTCATAAGTTTTAGAAAATTATAACTAAAGCTCCTTTTAGTTTTCGCAGCTATATATGAAAGTGGGGATGTAACTTCTTAAAGTCATAGTTTTTTTTTATTATTATTATATCTAGAAAGGACCTAGGAGAACATCTACTTCAAAGCCTCAATTGTAGAGATGAAAAAATTAAAATCCAAGGGGATTAAATGACTTGATTACAGCCATATAATCAGCTAGTAACAAAGCTAGGATGACAAAACAGATTTTCTGATTTTAAAAATTATATGTAATATATTTGATATAGTATTATATATATTAACTCACCTGATTTGTGGTGAGTCAAATTAAATTAAACAAACTGACTTGGTATGTGGACTGAGGATTGTACATTTATGATTTTGAGGTTTCCTGTTTTATTGAAAATGTAATAATACATTAAAATGTCTATTAGGAAAATAAGAAACTTCTTCAACAGCACTTATATAGGTTCTTTTGTCTTTCTGTGATAATTAGGGAATTATGGATATGAGCAGAGAATTATGTAAACACTAGAGAATCTATCTTTTTAATAATACCCATAATTTACATAGTTATTTCTTTAAAAAAATTTTTTTTTAAATTTATTTACTTTTTATTTTTGGCTGTGTTGGGTCTTCGCTGCTGTGCACGGACTTTCTCTAGTTGCGGCGAGCGGGGGCTACTCTTCATAGCGGTGCGCGGGCTTCTCATTGCGGTGGCTTCTCTTGTTGCGGAGCACGGGCTCTAGGTGGGCGGGCTTCAGTAGTTGTGGCACGTGAGCTCAGTGGTTGTGGCTCGCGGGCTCTAGAGTACAGGCTCAGTAGTTGTGGTGCATGGGCTTAGTTGCTCTGCAGCATGTGGGATCTTCCTGGACCAGGGCTCAAACCCACATCCCCTGCATTGGCAGGCGGATTCTTAACCACTGTGCCACCAGGGAAGTCCTGATAGTTATTTCTTTTGTGGCAAAATTATTTCCCCTTTGCTATTTTATTTTCATAACCACCATGTTAGTTGTATAGAGTAGGTATTTTTATGCCATTTTTGCACTGTGTAAATAGGTCCGGAGAAGTCACTGAAAAGAAGATGTGGCATGAGGTCTCGCCAGAAATAGATGTAGAACAAGAACCCAGGCATTTTCTATTCTAGACTGCTGTTCAGAGGGGAAATTTACAATGTGTGGAATGGTATAAAGCTGTGGCTTTTCACATGTTATGCTCCCCTGCTATTTTACTTATTTTAAGTTTGTGTTTCTTGTCTGCCTAGAACATCTTGACTCTATAATTTCAAACTCCAGCTCTTGTCCTGTGTCCTTTAAACAATGAATTATTTCATTCTCATCATTTGTGAGTGTGTGTGTATGTGTGTGTGTGAGTGCCTGGTATCTTATATCTTTTCTTCTTTATTCTGGGGCTCAGTCCTCGATTTATTTATCTCTTTAGGACTTATTAAGATTCTCTAAGTTCAAGGGGCTCTCTCTTGGGAAAACAGTAATCCAAGTGACCTGCCATATTTGCTTTAAAAAGTTGACTCTGGATATTATGTGCAAATATATTACTTTTAGAAAAAGTGGATAATCAATGTCTCATTTGTCTTAATTACCCATGTCTAATATTATCTTATAAATGTAGGAATCAGTGCTGCTTTTTTACTGCTAAAAGTTTACTTTCTCAAGGCAAGTATCGCTGAAGGTGTTATAGCTAGGAAACTATAAGGTACTCTGGGGGCTTTATTTAATAGGACTTCCTCTGGTTATAAGACTTCAGTGCTATCTCTTACAGTTTGATTACTCAGGTTTCAGAGTTTTTGTTTTATGATTTTGGCAGGTAAATTCCCAATAATACCTGGATGTGAAGGATGGACTTAGGACTGTGGTGAAAATTATTTACTGAATCAAATTAAATTACTTGGTCTTACCTGAATTGCCTTTTTTTCTCTCTTAGGCATTTGGATTCAATCCCAAAATTGACAACTATGTTGAGAAGGCAGTTGCTGTGTTTGGTGGATTTTACATACTTTTCTTTTTTGAAAGAACACTTAAGATATTATTGAAGACGTATGGTCAGGTAAATGGACTTTATTTAAAATGTTTGATGTTTTACCCACTAAAGCTACTTTATATAGGCAAATAAAGGCAGGAATTTTATTCTTACAATTATGTGAACAGTTCAGTTATTAGACTTGTGAATGTGAGGAGAGAAAGAAAAGGATCAATATATTGATAAGTATAAGAGGAACACTTGATTCTTATTGTAGAATTTAGAGTAAATACTAACAATTTAATGTCCAATAACAGATGCACATAATTTGTATTCCATTCATATCCATCAACATAAGAGGGTATATGCACCCTAACACGAAAAAACAAAAACAGGAGAATCTAATAAATAAAGATACATTTAAAGGAAGAGAAATTTTATAAATCTAAAAAGATTATACTACATACGTAATAGATATAAAATTTTTCTCTTATAAATAAAAACCATTAAATTCTCTATTTTCTTGCCCGTATGAGCCATCTTTGTTTCTTCTTATAACATTTTCCTCCCTTATTTTTCTTGTAGGATGGTCACACCCATTTTGGAAATGATGACTTTGGTTCTTCTCAAGAAAAAACTCATCAACCTAAAACGTTACCTGCCATCAATGGTGTGACATGTTATGCAAATCCAGCTGTCACAGAGCCTAATGGACACATTCATTTTGATAATGTCAGTGTGGTATCTCTACAGGTATTGTAATTCTCTTTACTGCATCCTTCATACTATGTGAAGACTGCTGTGCATGCAGCCAGTCAGTATTTTGCACATTTAATTGTATCAGACTTATTCCTGCATGTGTGGGTTAAGTGGAATGTAAGTTTGTTTCTTTTCCACTTTCCCTCTGTCAATTTACTGCAAATATGCGAGTTAAGCAATAAATTGTAGGTTGCTGGGTTGGAGCCTTTAGTATTCTCTAAGATTGTTTAACTATGTAAGAGTTACTAAGATTTATACAATGATATGTTGCAAAATTAATTTAGAGCATTTCTCTTATTTTGCAATTCTTTCGAGATACAAAAACCAAAGAATCCGTTTGAGTGATTTTGAAACTGAAAGAAGACTTGTAAGCTATTAAAATTGTGTTCATTAATTAATTGATTTAGAATTTTCATTCCCATTTTCTAAATAATGTTAATAGGTATTATTTCTTGAGCAAGTATTATATGTCAGGTAATAAGCCAGCACTTATTTTATCTCATTTACTTTTTTTTTTTTTAATTTTATTTATTTATTTATTTATTTTTGGCTGTGTTGGGTCTTCGTTTCTGTGCGAGGGCTTTCTCTAGTTGCGGCGAGCGGGGACCACTCTTCATCGCGGTGCGCGGGCCTCTCACTATCGCGGCCTCTCTTGTTGCGGAGCACAGGCTCCAGACACGCAGGCTCAGTAGTTGTGGCTCACGGGCCTAGTTGTTCCGCGGCATGTGGGGTCTTCCCAGACCAGGGCTTGAACCCGTGTCCCCTGCATTGGCAGGCAGATTCTCTACCACTGCGCCACCAGGGAAGCCCTCATTTACTTTTTATAACAACTATTAAAAGTAGGGATTCTTTTCTACATATTAGAACTACATATTAGAACTATTAGAACTAAAAGTAGGGATTGTTTTCTATGTATTAGAATTATTTGGAAATCAAACCCAAATTATGTATGCAAAAATGAGAATTTATTGGAAAGATAATGGCTATGTAATGGGATAGCCAAGCTATAGGAAGATCAATGACCCTGGAACCATTAGAATTACTAGGACTCCCACTCCCTTCTCCTCTCTGCATCTTAGAGTCATTCTCTTTTTTCACTGTGGATGGGCTCCTTCATAAATGGGAAACATAGCCACTAGCAACTCCTGGGATTTATGTTTTATAATTTCGGCTACTAGAAGGAAATTGACCTGCCTCTTTAAGTCCTAAATCCAAAATTTCTGGCGAGTGTCTTCTTGGTCCAGCTTGAATTAGATGTCCACTTCTAGACTAATCTAAGTGCTTAGAGGGTTGGGCCCTTTGGATGGCCCCAAGGGAATATGGATGCGGTAGAAGAGTGGTTATTAAAAGGGAGACTGGCATGCTAGTGTCATTGGTGTCCACACACGTCTCATTTGACAGATTAAGAAAGTGGAGCTTTCGATGCTAAATAACCTCTCCAGGGTCTCTCAGCTCATAAATGACAGACCCAAAAGCTACAAAGCTACAAATACAATATAAAAGATGATAATTAAAAACAGAATCAGAAGGAAGTCAGCTAAGAAAAAAAAAGCAGAAAAAAGATATTTGGAAGAGGTTATTAACGCAAATGATCTGAGTTTCCTTCTGGAAAGAAAATATGATTGGTCCTATACTTCTTCCCACCCGATTAAGGAAAATCTCAGGAGGGATTGAAAAGGCAGTTTTATGTGAGCACTAAGTTAAGAGAGGAAATTATTTCATGCAATATAATGAATGATGCTTTTAGGCAAGACTTTGCAAAGAATATGTAAATGTTCAAATAGATAATTTCCTATAATGATTACAGCTAACCTTTATTAAATGTTCAAGGACTATGCCTAGAACTTTAGATGGATGATCTCATTTGATCCTCATAATAGCCTAGGAGACAAGCACTCTTATAATTAGGAGATTGTGGCTTAGAGAGGTTAAATAAACCCAAGGACACACATCTCCTGAGGACGAAGCTTCTCTCAGGACTGAGGCCATCTGATGCGGAAGCCTGCACTCTTATACGCCTTGCTGAATTGCTTTCATCATGTCACTGCTCTGCTAGGATCAAGATGATAACATTAACTCTTAATAAATATTAAGTTTTGTAGAGGGAAGAAGATAATTTTGGCTCATGGTCAGTGCTTTCTGAGAACAAATAAAATTGATCTGCTCAACAGTTTGACTTCAGTTTTAAAGTTTTAGGACTCCTGGTTTCCGATTCACAGTGGCCAGAAGACATGTTTGCAGTAAACACAGACACCATGGCAAAGTTGGGGTCCTAGACATGATCCTGTTTTACATAATTTAGAAATATCAATCAAACGGCCCTTCTTTCTCTGCTTCTGGTAGTAGTGCTAATATACAGGCTTTCATTCACTTATTTAATAAACATTTATTGAGTACCTGCTCACTGTCGTAGGCACTGGGGACTCAGAAGCAAACAAATACTTGTGAAGCTTATAGTTTATTCAGCAGAAACAGACAATATAGAAAAGAGTAAAACAAGAAAATATCAGGTAGCATTAACTATTTTGACGAAAATAAAACATGGTGATGTGGCAGTGACATGTGGAGGCTTCTTTGATCTATCAAGAATGGTCCCTTAAGAGGTCAGCGGAGAATTGGCTGATGAGAAAGAAGAACCAGCCATGAAAATATCTGGGAAAATAATGTTCCAAAAGCTTTGAGAAGAATCAAATGGGTCCCGTACAAGGGAGCTGGAAGCTGAATGGCGTTGGATTTCCTGACATCAATGCTGGAGACCAGTGGCACAGTACCTTCAATATTCTGAACAGAGGCAACTGTGGAGTTGTAAACCTGGGTAAACTACCAATCTAGTGAGAGAGCAGAATGAAGCTAGGAGTCTTGAAATCTACTTCTAGGAAGGAGAAGTCCGCCTGAAGTAGAGAAGGTGTGTGCCAGGATGACAGCCATGAACCAGGCCTTGACATGAGCCACATAAAAAGTCCTGATGCTAATTTCCTCTGGGGACTATTTTCTGGCCATTTTGGTTGTAGGTATAATCTCTAGTGAAGAGAGATTTAAACAAATTGAGCAACACACTGTTATTTTCCGTTTTCTCTTCACATGGCATTAAAAACAAAGGAAAGAAGAAACATTTAAGAAATGCTATCAGGGTCCAGATATTGCTTTAAGAGACAATAGGTAGAGAAATATGAGTGATACTGATTTTAATAATAAAATTAGAATATTTTCTAGTATTTTATATGATGAGAATATATTTAATCTGGTGACCCCATTACAATGATTGAACATGACTTGTAAAATTCATGGTTTGTTTCGAAGCCCAAGCATTGCCCTGAGAATTTTGTTGACGATTCCTGTTTTTACTGTTTTGACACAGTGAAGTTTTTCCAAATTGAAGATAATAAGAAACCATCTAAGAGTGAGTTAAGAAAAGTAGTTTAATTTGACATTGCTATCAAAAGAACACAAATTATATGACGGTCTGGATTATAACAACATGATTCTCGGTTTTTCTGGAATATAGGAAGAACAAAAGAAATGTTATAGAATAATTAAAATGCGTGACTTAGGGATGTCTTTATCAATATTCATCCAGACAATTTTGGTTCATCACTGAATACTCAGAAAAGCAATAATGTTTAAGTTTAGTTGCCTTTGGTATTTTGTCTATATTCACTCATATAATAACTATAGTTTTACATGTATTTTTAAAAATTTTATTGCCATGGAAGCGAATTTATCACAGTATGAGGATAGAAGATATTTTATTTAACAGTTTGTTAGCTTGATTATAACTTTTAAATATTTAGACAAATGGTGTGAAACTTCCTTAGTACCCTTGTTCCAGTCTCAGTAAATGTTTGCACCGCAGCCTGTGTGGCACGTGTGTGCGCGTTGCTGTGGGCATGTAGGAGCATTCATGTTCTGGGGGAAAGGTAGCAGTGACAGAGGCATAATAAGGAAGCAGTTATGAGGGACAAACAGGAGCTCAGGATTCCATTTCTCCAGTTATCCCGTTATTGCCTCTAAGTAACGTTTCACATCTCACCCTGTGACACTTGCTCTGTTCCTTTCTCTCTCTGACTACTATGCAAACACAGGGAGAAGTCATTGCAGTAACTCTGCAGCCAGGTGGGTCTTTTCCCCCTGAGTCTACAGCTTCAGAAAGACTGTGTTTAATAGATGTTGATTCCTCAGGAAATGTCAGACACTTCGGGGAGTGTTAGCTCTTCAAGGCCACTAGAGGGCCCATCTAGCTCATTCCTCCAGTAGTACAAAATCAGTATCTTTTTCTAAATGAAACCTCCTGTGCTTTCATTTAAGAATGAATGCTATTGAATATGAAGTGATATGAGCCACTTATTCTTCCTAATAGAAGAACAATTAATATCAGCCATTTTTAGAAACTGACTATTGTGAATTTTATGTTTAAAATCGAGGTGCAATGAAGTGGAATTTAACTGCAAAGTGTGGTGATGTTATTACTTTGTCAATAACTGAAAGGAAGTGATACTCTACATATATAAAGATAACATTTTTGAGGTGCTTGGGGTATCCATGAGAGTCCAAGAGATTTTAAAAACACTTCATTCATTCAAGTATTTATTGAGTACCTAATATGTACTTGGCATTATTCTAAGTACTGAGAATTCATCAGTGGGACGGAACAAACTTTCTGCCCTTCAATAGCGTAACTGAAGTATTGTATAATATACCGAAATATTATACACAAAAGTGGAAAGCATCCTTTTTTTAAGTCCAAAGAAACCAAATCAGAAGCTTTGTGTATATGTGTGGGGCTTGTCTACTGCTCTTTTCTCTTGCGTGATGGGTTTTTCTCCATTCTTGCCCAGAGGTGGGAAGGATGGTGTCCATTCCTGGCTGCCCATGTTGGGAAGGAGGGTGGGAGAGGAAGGGGTCGAAGCACTGTGAATATCTGACTTGATACCCTTGTCTTCAGTACTGTATTTCTCTCTAGCCTTCAGTTCGCTTTGTGTCCTTGAATCGAGGGCCTCTTCTGGTTCAGTTTCCCCAGTGGGTAAATCTCTAGTCATCATTTGGAGTGGCTGTCTTGCTGAATTGGTTTGGGAGCAATAATCTGGGGTTTTTATTGCTCCCTAAATAAATTTACAACTGATTTCCTTTCTTTAGTTCCACTCTTTCTCTTCAGAGGCAGTTGGCGCCTCCATCCTCTAAACTTTTCTGACGTTCTGGGCCCTGCATCACTTTGTTTCTTTTGACTTTTTTCCTCTGTGGAGTCAGAACTCATCCTCCTCTTTTCATCCTCCAAAATAAATATCTCAGCGCTCTCATCTGCCATTCTTTCTGTCCTTGTGACTTATGTCATTTTTAGTCTTTAATTTTAGGAAGTCTCAGGAGGGACTAGAGAAAAATGTGTATGTCTAGTGCGCCATATTTCACCGAAGACCTAGTCACTACTTTAAATCATATAGTTTTTGTTTTTAATACATCTTTACTGGAGTATAATTGCTTCACAAAACTGTGTTAGTTTCTGTTGTACAACGAAGTGAGTCAGCCATTTGCATACATATATCCCCATATCCCCTCCCTCTTGCATCTCCCTCCCACCCTCCCTATCCCACCCCTCTAGGTGGTCACAAAGCACCGAGCTGATCTCCCTGTGCTATGCGGCTGCTCCCCACTCGCTATCTATTTTACATTTGGTAGTTTTTGAATATCACAAGATTTAAAAACAGAAATCAGTTACTTCCTTTTATGGGGTTATACTAACAATTAGTTAAAATTGAAAATGATACATGTAATAAATTATATAAGAAGTGGTTTTCATTGGTCTTGATTGACAGATGCTTACAAAAAAGCTGGTTGAATTAGAGGCAAACACTGCCCCTACACAATCATGAGGAGGAATTCTGAGTACACCTTCGTTGTTGGTGGCCTTTGTTTTCTCACCGGATCCATCTCCATGCTTCCTTGCACCCCACAGACTATTTTATCAGGCTGCAGTCTGGGGGGTTTGAAAGTCATAAAAGTTTGTACTTGAATCTGCTCTGAGTTTAGCCCACGCTTTACTAAGTCCACTTTTATTCATTTTTAGTGAACACCTTTTCACATTTTCAAGAATAACTGTTCCAAAAAAATTTTCATTACTCCACAAAATTCTCACTACAACCTTTTCTTCCTTTAATGAGGAGACTGCGAAGATTATTTGGGATCTCTGTGAACTTTGCTGTCTCACCCCATCTGTTACTTCCTGAAAAGTGCTCTGTGCATCTGCTCTCTACCTTCCCTTTTGTGTCAGAACTTGTATCCTTTCTCTTTTTTTAAGGCCAGTTCCTCCACATGTGCTCATCTTTCCCATGGCCTCTTCCTGTTTCATTCATCTTTCCTGAATCTTCCCTTCTCCCCATGTCTACAAACACTGAAAGTCTGTTCTTCCTTAAACTATTCTTTTTTCCTGACTCTGCTTCTCCCTAAGATTTCTCAAATCTTCTCTACACTGTCCAATTTCTTGAAACATCAGCTAATACTGAAATAAGAATATGTGTCAGACATTGTCTTAAGTGCTTTACGTATATTAACTCATTTACTGCTCGGAGTAACAGCTGTATGAAGTGAGTACAGTAATTATCTCCATCTTAAGGATGTGAAACTGATATACAGAGAAGTTGAGTAACTTAGCCAAGGTCACATGGGTACCAAGTTAGGATTTAAGCCCAGGCTTCCTGGTTCCTGGGATGGTTAACCATTACCCTGACTGCACTGCCTATTATTTCCATTTGCTGACTAGTCTTCACGTGCTCCCTCCTCTTGTTCATCATCTCCTCAAATGTTTAATTGTTGTAATTTAAAAATTCACTACCTATTCTCTGAAATTTCTCTCTGGAATGATACAAGTGATTTTTCTAGGCAGCAGGCTGTATTCTTAACACTCATTCTCATCCTGTCTGAAGCATTCCTGTAGTTTAGCACACAGTTGAGTACCTATTATTGGCTAAATGCTAGGAATATAAAGGCAGATTTTTTACTGGAACTTACTTCCTCCCACTTGGAATTACTCATTAGATAGTTTCTGTGACATGATACTATTTTTCTCCTGCCATTTTAGCTACCATTTTCTTGGTGCTTTCTCAGAATCTCCTTTTCTTTGCAGGACAACTGGGAGGAGGAAGGAAGGGTTTTGGAGTCACATGGGGCCAGTGTTAACGTCTCGGCAGTAAAATATGTTGCGTGATTTAGGGAACATTAGTTAACATGTCTGAGTCTTTGTTCACTCATCTGTAAAATGAAGAACAAAAATTCTTAAATTAATAAGTTTTTGTGAAAATTATTTACTATAGGCCAACTGTGTAACAATGTGTCTGACATTATATGCACGCAATAAATATATATTTCCCTCCCTCTTCCGTCCACCAAATTTTTTTCTTCGCTTTCCTTCATTTTTAATCATAGTGATCTCATCAAATCCTATCGCTTCACTTTTCATTCCTGTGGGATTAACTTTTAAATCTATGTGCATAATTATTTACAGATCATCATTTAGAAGAGGGCTTCTTATACTAAGCCATAAAAGCTTTTGAATTGATTTGTATTTTTTTCAGTGGGCTAGAGTACCACAATGAAAAGATAAAAACATATAGAATTCCATGCTTTCTCATCTTTATTATTTACCCTTTAAAATATTTGAGTGCCTTTCCTAGAAATTAGAGTTTGATTTTTAAAACTTGAAGGCTATTTGGTAGTAAAGACAACTTTCTGAATGCAAATGCCTGCAAGCCTGCCCTTGACTTCTGTCAGATAGACTAAGAGAACTTGAAACATTTACTCACCCTGGAATAAAACTTTAAAGTCCAGCGTAACTTGCCACTTGAATGATATTATCAGTTTTTGCGTTGCAGATTCTCTATCCGAGTTGTTCAGCTACACACTCATCCATCCAGTTGTATCTGTCACACTCTGACACATTCAGTTCATTTGAAAGGACATGAAAATAATGGCACCTTAATTATGCAGGGAAGATATTTGATTGTCGTGTTATTGAAATAATTGGGCTGCATAAAACCTTTTAAAATTGAATTAAGAGTTGTAGTTAGTGCTGTTAACTTTTAAACTCTGGATACGGACATTTTATACAGATAAATTCTAAAGGTGAAAAATTTAGTGATACAAAATGTAAAAATGGTAATTTGAAAGATGAGATAGAGCACCAGTGAATCAAGTCACACGACTAGAGATAGTACCTGCAATCTAAATGAAATCAGAACTAAAGTGGAGAGGTTTGGAATGTCAACCAGAGCAACTTGCCAGAAAGGGGAACTATCCATTAAGTACCACATTTGCTCTTCCAGATAAGACCATGTCCCAAATACGTAAATTTGGCAGAAACATTTTAGTTGATACCAAGTGTGAGGAGGGATTTAGGGTTATGTGTTGTTCCTTAAATTAGCCAGTCATTTTTCCAGCTAAGACATCCTGTTTTCACACAGGGAGGCTGGTAGCGTCACCATTGACACAGAAAATTCATAAAGAAAGAGTTTGTACTACCGACTCTTAGGTCAGCTGGGAGAATCGAATAAGGTAATGTACAGTATGTGAAAGTGCTTTGAAATGTACCCAAATCCGTACTATTTAATCTATTTGAAGGACAAACAGTTGCTTAAGGGTCTCAGTCAGGGACTGCTATGATATCCAAAAGAAAAGGGAATATTTTAGTTACTCATAAACATTTATACGGTTAATACTTTTTTGTAGAGTTTATAATTTTAATCCATTTGTATGCAGACATAATTAAAATGTTATGAAATTTTGAGTTCTGGGTATAACTTATAGAGTTTTAGGGTTTTCTTTTGCCTTTGTAAATAGACCACACACGCAATTTAATTTCTGTTAAATAATGAATATCTTAAAGTAAAAAAAAGAAAAGAAAGAAAAGGCGTTCAAAAATGAGACATTCCCAGAGAAGTCTTCTCAACCTCCCTAGAAATTGCCAGAGAAATCCTGACTGATTTCTGTCCCAAATATTGTTTGCCAAAGAATCATTAAAAATTCACTCAAAAAGAGTACTACTCATAGTGGACGGAAACCTTTTGTGAGTTATCAGGATAAGATGCCAAAAACTGCTTAGTTTCCAACTTGATTTACAAAATGCAGCATAAGAGAGAAAACAGAAGATCTGTTTGATGTTGGTGGGAAAAAAAGAAAGACATATTTGATAAGAGTTCCAGATAGTATTGGCCTGTCTTGGCAAGAGTTGGTCTTCTGGGATGGAAAGACCAAAAATGAGTGCATGAACCTGTGTTTCAGAAAAAATTATAGTGTGATTAACAGAAATGAAGCAGTTGGAAAGAGAACTCTGGAAGAAGGAGGGGAGGAGGAAAGATGATTACTTTTTCTCTAAATGAAAACATTTTTATGGAGGCAAAACATATGTATGGAAAAGTGCACAGAAAAGAAAATAATTTATTATATACTATGGATGCCTTAAGACACTAGGGCTTAATTGTCTCACAGAAACTCTGTGAGAAAGGTTGCGGTACATAGTTAGACTTGTAAGAAATGGGTCATACAGTACGCACATATGGAATTTCATTGAAGAACAACAAATTGCTCTCTAAACTGGTATGCTTATTTACACTCTCAGCAGCAGCACAATTCACATTTTCTCCACATCTTTAGCAATTGTTGGAAATTTTAGACTTCAAAAAATCTATTGCTTATTTAATGAATTTGGAACGGTATCTTTCTGTGATTAACCTTTGTATGTTTCTGATTACTAGTGAAGTTGAGCATCTCTTCATATGCTTATTGGCCATTTTACTTTTGTGTTTCCTGTTCATCTATGTCACACATTTTTAGTTGAGTTGCTTATCTTTTTTCTTATTGATCTGAAAGAAAATTTATTTATTTATTGAAAGAAAATTTATTCTGAGTCTTGTTAAAATGGCAAGGAAGACTTTATTCAAGATTATAGAGATGGGGTCAACTCTATTACAATAGACTAGAGAGATGGGGCTCAACTCGGAATATAGCAAAGACAGCTGAGGATTTATGGCTAACAAGCAGAGTGAGGATGTCAGTGGATAGAGAATTACCAAGAGGAGACATCAAGAGTAAGAGGGATCCTTGTTAAACCAACTTGACAGCATTCTTGCTAAAGGCAGGCCAAGATGATCAGATATCAAGAATATGGGGATTCTTACTAAATTGACTTAGCAGGATTCTTGCTACAACTGGACTCTGGAAGGAGGGGCAAAGAAGCCCATGAATGAGGTCTAGTTGAGAACAGGGCTCAGAGGATCCTGACTAAAGTTTAGTCAAAGATACTCTTTGTCATTTGTAGGAGTTTTGTATATATTCTGGATGCTAATCTTCATTGATTAAATGGATTACAAATATATTCTCAAAGTCTCGACTTCTCTTTTCACTTTGTTTATATTTTATTTTTAAAAAGTTTTAATTGTAATGTAGTCAAACATATCAATAATTTTATTCAAGCTTTCTACTTTCTGTATTTTGTTTAAGATAGCTTCCCTTTGCCAAAGTAAAGAAGATATTCTTCTGTATTTTTTTCCAAAAGGTTTAATATTCCATGTGGAATTTATTTTTGTGTATAAAAAAAGAGACACTTTTTGCTTTCTGTATAGATAAGCAGTTAACCTAGCTTCTTTTATTGAATAGATCATCTTATCTCTGCCATATGTCAAGTTTCTATATATCAATGTGTTTATATCTAGACTTTTTATTGTCTTTCATTTGTCTATTAAAAAATTTCTGCCTTATACCACAGTACCTTAATTATTATAATTTGTAGTGAACATAGAATACCCCAAGACAAGGCTCTTCACCTTGTTGTTTTCACTGAAAGTTATCTTTGTTCTTCCCTATCAATATTTTGGGGATTTTTATTGACATTGCATTGAACCTAGAGATCAGTTGAGGGGCAGCTAACATCTTTATGAGATTTCAGATTTTCTTTGTTTTGTAATTTTCTATAAAAATGTCTTTAGAGTGTTCTGTTAGATTTATTCCTAATTACTTTGTAGCTCTGCAAGTATTATACATGGTATTGTTTCCTATTCCATTTTCTAATTAGTTATTATATAGGAGTACATTGAATTCAGTATATTGATTTTAAACCTGCTCAACTCTCCTGCAATTCTTTGTATTTTATTTATTTACTCTTTTGGATTTTCTGTGTAGATGTCAATGAGCAAAGAAGCAAATTTCTTCTTCTTTTACAATTGTTATAACTCTTTTTTTCTTATTACAATGGCAAGGATTCACAAGATAATGCTGAGTAGAGGTAGTGATAGCTGGTGTTTCGTCTTGTTTCTGACTTTGATGGGTACACTTCTAAGTTTGGTAGGTTGCTGGCTTTAGTTTTTGTTTTTTTTTTTTCAATAGATACCATTAATTAGATCAAGAAAGTTCTCTCATATTCAGAATTTACTAAGAGTTTTTCTCAATGTTGAATTTTATGGAATTTTTTTCTTTTTCTGTACTATAAAGTATGAATAATCTATATTTAGTTAATTTTTTTTACTTTAATTTTTTTATTTTATAAATTTTAATTAAAAACTTAAAAAAATGTTTGTTATTTAAAAATTTTAGAAATCCAGGAGGAAAAATGTATCTCTGTTAAGAATCTGCAGTGCTTCTCTCTTTCTGAGAAGAATTTTTTTTTTTACTTTTAGGATTGAGGACTCTTAAAGCAGAGTGAAAGACTAAATGAGTAAATAAGAATATTTTCCGGCAAAAATTGTGTCATTTCTGAACTACAGTATTATTCATAGGTTTTAATTGATTAGTAACATGAAAGTTAGAGTAACTTTGTTTTGTCAAAAGAACTTGAGCCAAAATAATGCCATTTGCAGCAACATGGATGGACCTAGAGATTATCATACGAAGTGAAGTCAGACCGAGAAAGACAAATATCGTATATCACTTATACGTGGAATCTAAAAAATGATACAAATGAACTTATTTACAAAACAGAAATAGACTCAGAAACATAGAAAACAAACTTATGGTTGCTAAAGGGGAGGGAAGGGAGAGGGATAAATTGGGAGTTTGGGATTAACAGGCACAAACTACTATATATAAAATAGATAAACAACAAGGACCAACTGTATAGCATAGGGAACTATATTCAATATCTTGTAATAACCTATAATGGAAACGACTTTGAAAGAGAATATACATATATGTTTACACATACATATATCTGAATCACTTTGCTGTACACCTGAAACGAACACATCATTGTAAATCAACTATACTTTACCATTAATCAGGTTACTTTACTTTTCTAAAACTATTTCTTTTCATCTTTAAATTGGCAAAAGTCTCTACCAATCAGGATTATTACAAATGAAATGAAATATTTTAAAAGTAATGAAAAAGTACAGCTATGAAGTAAATATTAAATCTTATTACTACCACGTCCATATTACCAAACATGACCATCTTCCTGAGAAGTTATGGGGATTAAGTGAGAGCAACAACAGCCAACCTTGTGTGTGGCCTCAAAGCCACAACGTTCTCTATTTCAATGGCAGAATATTGATTGGGCAGCTCTTGATTTCGAGTAGGGAGCTTGGTACAAAGTTGTGGGCTCATATGTCAGGTTTATAAGCACAAGTCAACTGGAAGGAGGAAAGCATTTTATGAATGCGTTTTCTGTGAAAATATGGTGGGGTACATTTTGAAGGTTCAAAAATAGATGGATTACTTCAGTGCAGGAGCAATTTATAGTCAAGAGTTATATTAATGAAGGTTTCCAGAAGAGTTGAGAACAGGGTTTTCATGGAAGTTTGCAGAGAATAAAACCAAATAGCAAGTTTGAATAAAGGATAGGAAGGCAGTTGAATTTTGAGGTTGATTTGCTTTCCCTTTAGACCAAAACTTCTCAGCGTCAAAGTTCATTAGAAGACACTTTGGTGCACAAAGTCCCATGCAGTAGGCAATGCTGTGCTCAGGGACATTGGAGAGGAATGTAGAAGAAAATGGCCAGGGGCTGGGGTGGGATGGAGTGGTGCTACGTTTCCAGCAGTAAAGAGAAGAAACCTCATAGACCTTCAGTATACTGCAGACTCTCCTTGATAATATGTCTTTGTTCGCATTGCCCCAGCGCAGAGTAATGATTGAGAATAATCAATCAGCTTCCATAATAATAAGTTTATCTGAAGATGGAGAACTGCTGTGTGTGTGGGGCGGGGGGAGAGAAAAATTTGGAAGAATTTTCAAGAAAGTAGAGACTGGAGGTTCTGCCCTGACAGCTGAAACTATGGCCAGGAGGAGAGGTCTGAAGGGTATTTAGAATGGTGCTGTGTGTACTGAATAAGTCTTTCCTTGGTGTTTTCAAAAAGTTCTTAGTAAAGAATTTATAAATTTTCAATGCTTCTGAAGTCAGATATAGCTGCTTTTTAGGGATTACTTTGCTGCAGTAGGCTATAAGGAGAGGAAATGCCGGATTTAATAAATAGATGCAGACAAAGACTAAAGAAGTGAATTATTTCAAGGAGTTTGTCATGGAAGGGAAGAAGAATGAGGGAGAACAGCAGTTCAGGGGAGGATCCGGATTCAGGAATTCATTAATCTAAAGTAGATTGCAGACAGAGAGGAGAGGCTGGTGTGGACAGCCAGAGGGTGGGAAGCAGAGAACAATGGAAGTCCGTGGCCAGAAGGTCTGATGCAGCAGATTCTTAGAGAAGAAACTAAAAGGGAATTAGAACACGAGTGGAACTGCTGATCTTCAAAAGGAGAAGGGTTTTTATTCTGAGATCTAGTGGAAGGTGGAGAATATGTTTGTGGGCGGAGGGGAGGGTGTGTGTCAGATGCCTCCATCTCAGGCAGGTGGGAAGTAGCAGTAAGGAGCGTGGGGTTGGCGAAGAGAGGAAAAGCTTGGAATAGGTTCTCTGTTAATGTAGTTAAGAGGTGATTAGAGAGGATAACAGATTGCTGGGCAGAAAGGCAGAGTTCTCAACCCTGAGCCTGTGTCCTTACTTTCAGGAGTGGAAATGTTGACCTTTACATCCTGGGCTCACAAACTCAAGCAATACTCTGCATGGGTGCAAGGCAGAGACGGTGATACTCCACCTGGGTAGACTCCCACACTGTTGCAGACACCGAGAACAGCATACCTGCAACCTTTGGAGGGTTCTGGGAACCAGGGGGTCACATTTGAAAGTAGCCTGCTCCTGTGTACGAAGTTCCAGAAATATCGTTTTGCGCTCTGCCTCCTGAAGGCTGTCCCTGCACAGATTTTCTTTTCTCTGGTCTGTGAGCCATAGTCAGTGTCAGGTAGAGCAATCCATCAATAGGCATGTTAGATTTCTGTTACCTGTCACTCCTGAATAATTAACAGCAATAATTGTGATGGCGGTAGTTAGTGGTGTGATGTTGGTGGTATAGATCTTGTGCAGGGAATATACTCAGTACTAGACAAATGTTATTTATGTACAACCTCAATTGGTAGGTGTGATTATCTCCATTTCACAGATGAGGAAACTGAATTTCAGAGAGGTTAAGATTTATTTGAAATTAGATCTGTCAAACTCAAAGTTCTTTTACCAAAGCCAAGTTGCTTTCTGATGTGCATGTTTCTCATCAGTTAAAATGACTACTTTTTAAGAACAATTTTTTTGTTGAATGAAAGGTTCTTTAAATTCTATAGTGCTTTATAATTTTCAAAAGTTTCACACAGATGTCTTCATATAATCCCATAATAACCCTTTTTTTGGTCTCTTACCCCTATTATATTGCCCCTCCACCCGTTCCCTCTCCCCACTGGTAACCGCTAGTTTGTTCTCTGTATCTGTGAGTCTGCTTCTTTTTTGTTATTTTCACTAGTTTGTTGTATTTTTTAGATTTCACATATAAGTGATCTCATACAGCATTTGTCTTTCTCTGTCTGACTTATTTCACTTAGCATAATGCCTTCCAAATCCTTCCATGTTGCTGCAAATGGCAAAATTTCATTATTTTTTTATGGCTGAGTAATATTCCATCATGTGTATGTATGTATGTATGTATGTATGTATCTATCATCTATCTCACATATTCTTTATCCATTCGTCTGTCGATAGACATTTAGGTTGCTTCCATGTCTTGGCTATTGTAAATAGTGCTGCTATGAACATTGTGGTACATTTATCTTTTTGAATTAGTGTTTTTGACTACTTTTAATAAAAACCAAATATAAATACATTTTTTGTGGGAAAAAATTCTATCCACTTATTAAGAATCTACCATGTACTTGGAATTCCTTAAAGGTACGTATATCCATGTAAAAATAGTTATAGCGTGGTGTGATGAGTACTTTAGTAGATTTATACACAAGTTGCTGTGCTGAGAAAGATGTGGCACATGTTGGGGTGGGAAGTGATGCAGATGAAGTGGTCCCAGATGCTTTCCTGAGAAGATGATGCTTGTACCAATCGTGAAGGATAGGTGTGAGGTTGCTAAGTAAATAAGATAGGATGAAATGGTAACCTAGGTGCAGAGGATACTTCCAATTATTATTTGTAAGCATTTGGCCATTTCTAATTTTTAAAAATTTAAGCAAGTACCCCTGTAGAGCAGGTCTTAAGAATCCCCCTTAGGAAGCTGTTTGATGAAATGCATGAACTTTTGCAACAGAAGAATATACAGACCCACCAATTGTTACATACAATTTAAAGTATGTACACCCCTACAACTGAAACACCCTTACAACCTCCCAGCTAATCGTCTCTGATGTAGAGAGATACTTGATAAAAGAAAATAAATGCCCAGGGGTGGGAGTAGAGAGCACTGTAGTAGGTGCCTTACAGATACTATGTTTAATTCCTACAAAAGTCCTGGAAAATAGGTATTAAGTCTATTTACAGATTTAATTAAGACTCAGTTAAGTTAAATAACTCACACAGGTTCACACAGATCATAAATGGCAAAGTTACGATGAGATCCCCTCCTGGGGTCTTGAGTTCCAACCCCATGTTCCTTCCGTATATAGGCATGACACGACCTTCCTAATGGGAACATTGCTCTAATCAGTTCTGATTTCTAACCATGAACTTACAAATGAACTTTTGCAATGCAACTTGAGGATTGCCTGCAGAGTGAAACCTCATTAAATTTGACTCTGCTAACCTGTCATAGCTAATAACGTATGATTTGTTACATTTTGCTTATAGACTGGGCTGTAGAGTACTTTGGCATCCTCTATAAAAATTGCTTTTGAAATAATTTGTTAGGAAGATGCACCTAAAGTTTTCAAGTTATCTCAAGAAACACCAAGTTGTTATTTGTAATTGAGATGCTACATTAATCTTATCCATACAACGTGGCAGGTTTTCTGAAGGCCCTCTACTACACCCCGTGCTTGCTGTGGAAGCTATTTGTGGGTGTGAATTCTGGAAAGCTATACAAGTGTATTTATCTAAACATGTTCTATACTAAATTGCTTTCACTAATCAAGCAGGACTTATCCCTATTTAGAATTAGTGAAGTTTTACTCAATTAGGCTTGATGTCAAGTTAATTTTTCCCCCATTAGTATAATGAAGAATTGCTGTGTTGCTTTGTTGTGCATGCTGATTGATAAAAAAAAATTGAGGATGAATGCCAATACATTTTTCTTTTGAAAAATGAGGAAAAAAATTACGAGGTTCAAGTAAGTTATTCTGGGCATCAGAAAGAGTTGCTTAATTTTATTATGCAAACTAGCATAAGCAATGGAAAAATGTAAATATATATTCTATTGCTGGTGTGTCTTTAACATCAGCTTTTTCAGGCTTTTTTAAAGGTTGAATTATAAAAGATGTCCATGTCATAAACACTGGGCTTGCCAAAATTGGTCTCTTTTTAAAAAAATTTTTGCTGTTTGCTCATTGGAAAATATTTATGTGGTGCTATATTTTTTACATGCTGCATCTTGCAGTTTGGGAATACTGGATCAAGACCCGGTGAGTAATTTTTACTCAGTGGATTGCATGATGGAAAATTTGCCAAAGCATGAGATGTTTTATTGTAATAAGTAAAATTCATGTCCCAAGGAGAGGCTATTGGGGAAGTAGAATTTATTCTATATTCTAGTATTCCATATTATATTTATTCTATATATTTCAAAAATAGGAATCCTAAATTAGAAAGATCACAAAGCTAAAGTATCTTGCAAATGAAGTGTGGTCTTGCCAAGATGTTTTTTGAGTTTAACACTACTACACTCTGTAGTAGAGCATTAGCAGATTGTCACACACACACACACACACACACACACACACACAGATGTTTATCTGCCTATGTATTCCTATCTATTCAGTTTTATGTCTGAGGCAAATCTCCAGATCACACAAAGCACTTTTGTAACTAGAAATACTTCACTGATTATCTTAGTGAATAAAAAATAATTGAAGGTGTTTAAAGACCAAATTAGGTGTTCACTCTTAATAAATGTACCGTCAGGTTACAGTCAGATCATTGATTGGGTGGTGGAATTTGATTTTACCGTGTGCTTGCTTTTTAGATAGGGGATTTCAGTCCCTTTTTGAGGATCTCAGTGCAATTAAGTTAATGACTCTTCCTTTTTGTTAATTAAGTGGTGACTTTCTCCTGTCTTTAACTTTGCTCACCGTGTTGATCAATGGCCCAATTTATTCAGATCTATTGTAAGTTTGAGTTCTTATCAGTCAAAAGGAGAAACCTCAATGTGTGAGCCCCCATTTCTTTTAAAAGTGGTTCTTTTTGCTTCTTATTTCTGATATCAGGTATCAGATTGCTTAATGAGCATGACTTTATTAAACCTTTATAGCAACTCAGTGAAGGCAGATTAAAGAAAAAAATGCAATGGCTGAGAAAGCACCAATAAAGATCACCTTTGAAGTTTCAGTAAACCGTGCATGTCTCTGGTTTGATGCTTTCTAGTTTATCTACTTTTATTACTAGGTTATAAAATACATATCAGAAAAACTGAAGTGAGGGATCATCAATAGTTTTCTAGGCTGCAAAACAAACAAATCTAGAGATTGTTTTACATTTGGAAAGTAAAATTGCAAAGATGCTTTACTGGGAGGGCATCATTTTGCAGAAAATTTCTCTGGATCCTTTGTAGTTTTTCTGACTTGGACCAAAATTTCAGTCATGCAACTTATGTATTAAAACAATAAAGGCAATCTTAAACCGAGCCTTCTTTTCTGGTAACATTTCACATTCTGAATGACATCCTGGTCTGTAGTTCAAATCAGTAAATCTGTATTAATGGGCAGGAGTATGGTATTTAGTTTTTCATTCTGTCATTCATTCACTTGTCGTGTATCCTGTGATCACATGCCTAAAGCCAGTCTCTGTTCCACCCCCTGGAGATATTGTGGCAAATTAGACAGAAGATGTGTCCGATCTCTGGCACTGTTTTTGTTCCCGTGGGTACATAGCCCAACATTATAGGGTTACAGTTGCTGTGCAGGGAATTGAAATGTGGTGATGTGATGGTGTCTGGGCAGCTAGTTTGGGTGGTCAGGAACATATTTAAGCTAAAATCTGAACTGTAGGAAGCAGCTCTCTATGCAAAGATCAGGGAGAAGACGGTCATGGCTATGGAAACAGCCAGCACAAAGTCTCCAGGGTGGGAAAGAGTTTGGTGGGTTTTAGGAATAGAAAGAAGATCAGAGTAGCGAAGGCACAAGGGATGCTGGCATGAAATGACATTGGAGAAAATTTTAGATGGAACTCCTTCAAAGTAAGTGTTACTGTGTTTTAACGTTTAAATAAGTATGGATAATCTCAAATAAGCCTCTGGTTCTAAAATTACATTTTATTAAATTAAATGTAACAGACTCAGGAAGGGACAGTCAAAAAACAACTGTATATTCCCTATCCATACTGCAGTCTGTAAACAACAGATTATATGGAGTAGATTTGAAAGCCCGAGATGGTGTTTTATTCCCTCAGTGATTGGAGGTGTTATTTTAAGTGTGTCTGAAGTGTTAGCAAACCCCAAAACATCAGCTTAGTGTATTCTACTCAAAACCAGAGGTACTTGAATTACTAGCACCTTCCATGATGGAGACTGGCAACAGCAATAAAATAACCCATTATCATAGGAATAAATTACTGAACGCAGAATTTCTTATCTGGAAAAACTCAGTCCTTTTGAGCAGTCTTCTGTGCCTTTTACTGCATGGACTTAGGAGTCAAATCATCGGGGTTCAATGGCTTTTCCGTCTCTGGCTGTGTGGTTTGGGTCCAGCCCTTACCTCTAGTACCTGCATTACTGCATCTGCGATTGGATTGGAGGTGCTCAGCTCACGGCGTTTAGCAGAGTACCTTGCACATGGTAAGCACTCAACAGCGTTAGTCGCCTTTGTTGCTACTATGATTTTTTGCCCCCTTCCTCCAACCATCTTCTGAAAAACGTGTAAGCATCCTCGAGTTAGATGCAAGGCGGCTGCTGGTAAAGGTCTTCTGCCCTTCGGAGGTCACCGGGACGGCTGTGGAGGTACTGATGTCTGCTGACTGGGGTGTGATTTGGCATTCCATGACTCCATCCAGTTCAGCAAAACAAGACCCCCCTCCCCTTGATTTATTTAAAAGAAAAATTTACTGAACGCCTACTAATATTAAACTTTGGGCTGAAATGAAAAACAAAAAAATCCTTGTCCACAAGGAGCTTTTGAGGTGGCCCCACGACGTTAAAGAATTGGTGACAAAACAAGCAAAGAACAAGAAAAACACTTCTGCACTTTCTTTTTTTTTTTTTTTTTTTAAATGTGTAGTGATTTCTTTTTTTTTTTTTTTTGGAGTTAAGCCAGCATTTTTTTTATTTATTTATTTGTTTGTTTATTTATTTATTTATGGCTGTGTTGGGTCTTCGTTTGTGTGCGAGGGCTTTCTCTAGTTGCGGCAAGTGGGGGCCACTCTTCATCGCGCTGCGCGGGCCGCTCACCATCACGGCCTCTCTTGTTGCGGAGCACAGGCTCCAGACGCGCAGGCTCAGTAGCTGTGGCTCACGGGCCCAGTTGCTCCGCGGCATGTGAGATCCTCCCAGACCAGGGCGCGAACCCACGTCCCCCGCATTGGCAGGCAGACTCTCAACCACTGCGCCACCAGGGAAGCCCACTTCTGCACTTTCAGAGTGTTTTTTTTAATGTAGATGAACCAATTTGGAATTGATTAATGAACATTTTTCTATGCACTCTTTACCCATGTTGTGTCACTGCCCTTATGTTTGTTCTTTGGAAAGACTGGAATAGATGCTTCATGTGACAATGATTTGTGAACCTGTCATGAGAGAAAATGTACTTTTACTATTACTTGACCTTCATTTATTCAGACAACAGATGTTCAGGGTGCCTGCAGTGCTAGATATGGGATGAACAGGAGTGAATAAGAGAAAATAAAACCCCATATTTTCTGGAGATCACAGGCGTAGCTTGTTTGGCATAGAAGTTTAAATCCTGTCTCTGCGCCTTTCTAGAGGTGTGACTTTGGGCAAGTTACTTAATTAACCTCTTTATAACTCAATTTCCTAATCTATAAAATGGAACTCATAACCTCATGGGGTTATTGTGAGGATTAAATGACTTTACTACTAATGACTTGTGCTACTACTATTATCATTTTACTGTTCTGAGCTCCCTGAGTACATCCTGTGTCTTTCATGCTCAATTCCTCACTATCAAATTTCTTTTCCTGAATATAAAAAAAGAATGTATATATATGTATAACTGAATCACTTTGCTGTACAGCAGAAATTAACACAATATTGTAAATCAACTATACCTCAATACAAATTTCTTTTCTTAAACTGGTGAGCAAATCTTCAGAGTATCCATTTGCATCTTTAAGAGGGAATGAGGTCCTGGTACCCTTATTCCCTGTGTAGTTCTCACCCCTCACTCTCCACATACTAAGTAGAGATGCTCTGTTTTTCTAAACTGTTGGAATATAGACCGGTTACGGTTGCCTCCTCAGAGAACAGGGTTATTTCTAACCCTCTATTGCTCACTTTCTTCTCTACTGGCAGACTGCCTGTTTCTTAGTGCCCCCCCTGTGGTCTCCATCGCCTCTTCTGTCGCGGTGACTGCGGTTGGCACTTGCTCTTGTCCCTCTTGTCACCTGTCACCCCTTGCCTCTCACTGCTTTCCCAAACTTCTTGCTCTGAGAGGCTTGCATTTCTAGATCTCTGTCAATCAGCCTGCCCTCATCTTTTGCAGGGCTCGATAGTCAATCACTTGTAGTACACTGGGTGGGATCTTCTTTATTTCAGTTCTTTTCACATAATTCATGTCAAATGGTAATTACAACACAGGCAGCTGCTGCATGGGGCCGGTTCCTCTACCACATCCCACCCTACTCCTGTTTCCTCCTCTGAATTATTCTGGAAGACTTGATGCTGAGCAATGTAGATATCCCTGCCTTTGGGGAACCCCATTTTTCAGGAGCCCCGCAACAAATTTCTCCAACTTAAATGAAAATGTAACCAATTTCCTGGTGCTCTGACTTCCTTTAAGGCTTCTCGGTAACAATGAGAGTTGCGTGGGCTGGGGAGTACATCATGCAAGCTTTTTCTAAGAAACGGTATCCTGCTTCTCGAATGTATCAGAGCATTAATGCCCTCCTCCATCTGTAGTAACAGTAGGCATCCTTTTAGAGAGGCGTAAGTAGTCCATTAGGGTAACTGTAAATACTTAATTAGTATATACTCTAAGTTCCATTGGCAAAATAGTAGCATAATTTCTTGAAAACCCCTCAGATTTCTCCTAAGTTATTTTTATCAGGACAGTAAAATGATATGGTCCCAACTGCAAATGAAAGACAATTATTTCAACTCCTAAATAGCTAAATAACTTCAATCACATCTCACAGAACGGATGGAGGGAAAGGAAACAATTTTCAAGCTTTCGGGAAATTATTATTTTCTCGTTAATGGTTATTTTCATTGGCAAAGAGAGTTTTGAAAATAGTTATGAGGTTTGTCTTGAAACCAAATGACTAGACTAAGTGCATTTGAATTATATTTGGTTATATGCATTAAAGATAAAATTAATTTCTCTTTTCTCATATGAAGTTTGATTTTGGTTATAGTGAGCTGAGACTGACTCTTCAGGGCTAGAGGAAGGACAAAGGAACCATCAGCTATAAAGTCCATTGAAATCTCTTGAAAATATAGCCATAAAAGCAAAGCCCATCGAAATTTTATATTTGTATAGTGCTGCCTTTAACTCTTTATATCTTTGTGTCTATTTAATCCTTTTCGTAAGTTTTTCTGTTCAAATATATATAATAGTATATAAAGAGTCTGTGAATGTTGTATGTGGAATGAGCATTTGACTTTGAATCAGTCGTGTCCTTTCCAGAAAGAGATGGCACTTTCAAGTAAGGATAAATAAAAAATAGAAAAAGAGCAGTTTACAAAGCTCTGGGCAAGTTGTGGGTGAACCACAGGGGAGAGTGCAGTAAACCTGGGGCTTGAAATGGTGGAGCTGTTAGCAATCTTATGTCCAAAGGGAAAGGGGAAAGAAGAAGCTACTAGAACTGGGAGGGAACTAATCTTGCACAGAAAGCCACTGTTCGGTGGAGCAGTGATCTTTAATTAGGGACATAGCCAGCCTAGGTTGCCCCTCAAGGAGGGAGCCTGGGGGATAAATTAAGCAAACATTGGGATGGACAATGAAAGATACCAAGTGACATTTATAGTCAGGTCTTCTTGCTCACTTTATTACTGAGACCATCCTCAGTGATAGCCTCTTATGAGATTTAATGGAATAGAATTGTCTTCATATTCTGTGCCTTTTACAAGAGGTCCATCTATGTATTTTTTCCAGATCTCTGCCACCAGTTTCCAATTTTGTTTTTTGAAAGTCTCTGATCACTTGGCCAACTCTTTTAGCACCCACCCATGAGTTAGTGTAGATGTATATCTCAGGCCATTACTTCTACACGAAGTTCAACACAACACTCAAAAGTTCTGCCCACTTGGAGGATTTATCTTTATTGTTTTATTTTAAGTTCATTGTGAGTAAGATTGTATAGCTGGTTGGTGCTGAAACACTCACTATTCACAGTTAACTGGCTATAGGAAATGCCCCATGTAGCTTTATTGTTGTTAAGGGAAAAGAGATGAAGTATTAGGTTTAGATTATGAGAGTCTGAATCAACTGCCATTGCCATCTGTGTCTTCAAGACTGGTGTGGGCTTGTACTTGTATATACAATTTAATGATGGAATGCTGGTGTGAACAGCTGATTTTATGGCTTGCTGGGAATGATCTCAGGGCCACTAGATGTTACATGGGCACAAGATAAGTCTCTAGAAGGACCTAGGAACAAGCAAGGAACTGCTTTTGAGATAAAGAATAGTTAATGGCAAAAGAGGTCATGGCTTTAACTTAACATCTTAAGGGTCTGCACTGTGATTCTCTGATCAGGGATTGCCAGAAGGCTCCTTTCAGCATCTCTGTCTGCCACAGATTATTCCAATTCCACTGGCTCTGCTGGGTCCTAAGAACCAACTGGCAGGAAAGCTTGCAATATAGCCTAGAGCTTGCAGAGTCCCTTCATGTTCTGGCCTTCATTGAAAATTGAAGCCCACCCATGGGTAATCAATGTCCCATTTCTCCATACTTTGAATATATGAAAAACCCAATTAAATTCCATTTTTGGGGGTCTGTTTTTTATGGCCACTTCCAGTACCAGTGATTCTATCAGGATCCCAATGGGAAACAGATGGACTACTCAGATTAGAATAATTTGAGGAAGATTTATTCATAAGGTGTGAGTGGGTTATAAGAGTAGTGCATGAACCAGGCACCAGTAATGGTAAAGTTGTTACCATCCCTGGGCCCAAAGGATGGCGAAGAAGGAGCAGTTACTAGAACCTGGGAAGAGAGTCATGGCCATACTCAGGGTCATCTAGGTTTTCTCCTGTGTTATCGTCTAGGAGTTTTAGAGTTTTGCATTTGCATTTAGGTCTATGATCCATTTTGAGTTCATTTTTGTGAAGGGTGTCAAGCCTGTGTCTAGGTTCTTTTTTTTTTTTTTTTTTTTCATGTGGATGTTCACTTCTTCCAGTACTATTTGTTGAAAAGACTGTCTTTCTCCATTGTATTGCTTTTGCTTCTTTGTCAAAGATAAGTTGACCTTATTTATATGAGTCTACTTCTGGGCTCTCTATTCTGTTCCATTGATCTGTTTGTCTACTCTTTCATCAGCACCACACCATCTTGATTACTGTAGGTTTATAGTAAGTCTGGAAGTCAGATAGTGTCAGTTCTCCAAATTCGTTTCTTTCCTTCAATGTTGTGTTAGCTATTCTAGGTATTTTGCTTTTTCATATAAACTTTAGAATCACAAAATATCCACAAAATAACTTGCTGGGATTTTGACTGGGATTGTACTGAATCTATAGATCAAATTGGGAAGGACTGACATCTTGACAATTCTATGTCGAGTCCTCTAATGCATGAACAGAAGAGTTTTTCTTTGGTTTCTTTCATTATAGTTTTGTGCTTTTCCTCATATATCTTCCACATATTTTGTTAGATTTATACCTAAGTATTTCACTTTTAGGGGGTGCTGATGTAAATGGTATTATGATTTTAATTTCAGATTCCACTTGTTCATTGCTGGTATATTGGAAAGCAACTATTATATATTAACCTGTGTCCTGCAACCTTGCTATACTTGCTTATTATATTCTAGGAGCTTTTTGTTTTTGATTCTTTTGCATTTTCTACATAGACATATGCCAACGAAAACAGTTTTATTTATTTCTTCCCTATGTGTGTATACCTTTTATTTCCTTTCCTTGTCTTACGTTAGCTAGGACCCAAGTAACTTTCCAAATGGCACAGAGCTGTTAACTAGCAGAGCCATTACTTAATCTCACACCCATTTTGTGCCAAAGCCCGTACCCTTTAATCATTAAGCTAACTTGCATTCAGTGCCCCTTATTTAACTCTCACCTCTCTTTATTTGCAGCCTCTTAAAATAATATTTTATTGTTTTTATTTATATTACATTAACTTCTGTTTTATGGGCATAGATTTTATGTTCCTTTGCATACAATTGTCAGCTTTTGTTTATTTATGCTTCCTTTTGCCATTTTTGTTATGTTTTTTGAAGTGTTTCTACTTTCCTTTTTGACTTTTTTTTTTTTTTTTAACCACAGTTCTTGCTCTGCAAAATTCTTTCAGCATGGGATGTAGAATTTGAAATTTAACTTTCACCAGCAGTGGTTGCTCGCTTTTACCTTCTTATCAATAAAACATATAGGCAGTAAACCACAAAAAAATTTTTATTAATCATGACTCACCTTGCCTCCTCCAATGCATAGTGAGGTCTGACAGTGCTCATGTCATTAACTTAACAAAAAAAGTCTCACTTAGTGGGACAATACACCCTCTTTTTAATGCAGACCAAACCTGCCAGGCAGCTTGCTTCTCCAGCTTTACCTTGTTCGCTGATGATAACTCCTGAGTCATCACAGGTTCACTTTTCCCTCTCGTGAGGTTCTCACCCCATGGCTTTAATGTTTTGTTTTCTGAGTATTGAAATAATATATAATAAGTGCAAAGAAAAAAAAATCCAGAACATCCATGAAAGATAAAAGAAAAAACCCAAGGATTATCCACAGTATTATCTCCTACGGAGAACCATGATTAGCATTTTTGTATATATCTTTCCAAGTATGTTTGCGCTTAGACCATCATGAAATTATAATAATAATTTTTACAAAAAGGTGCCCACTAGACATGTTATATATATATATATATAAACCTCAATGCTCTGTTTTGGACATCTTTACATGTGGAAAAATAAAATATTCGTCATCTCCACTACTCTGCATAGTATTTCACTGCAGGTGTAAGCCATATTTATATGATCTGTGTCCTATGCAGGATAGCTAAGTTCTTTCTTTTTCTTTCCTCATCTTCCTCCTCCTTCTTGTTCTTCTTCACCTTCTCCTTTTCCTCATCCTTCTTATCTTCCTCTTTTGATTTCTCTTCCTTTTCCTCCCAACTCATGCCACTCCTCCTCTCCTTGTGTTCCTTTTTGGTCTTCTTCCTCCTTGCTTAAACTTAGACTGTTCTGCAATAAGCATACTTGCTTTCTTCATTTTGATTTCTTAGTACTTTTTTTTCTTTTACTTTCTGCTTCTTCCCCTCCATACTTACGTTGGGATTCTACTCAGTGTCCCCTCTCCTCTCATAACTTTGTTCCATGCTATTCTTTCCCCCCCATTCTGATTAGTCTGCACTTTGTTTTGACTTTCATTTTCATTAATTATTAAGGTGAGCAATGTTAAGAGCCTTGCTGATGATTACACAGTAGTTCTTGTCAGAGCCGAGCGAGAACTTGGTTCTCCTGGACCATCTAGTGATGGTCTTTTCACTAGATTGAGTTGCTTTATCATGGCTGAGGTTAGAAAGAGCCTCACATTTAGTATATAAGTCAAACAAGGAAGAAAGCAAGCAAGAAACAACAGCAAAGAAAAATAAAAAATAAAGGGAAAGAGAAGAATACTCCCTGATTTAACTAAAGGGACTTGACTTAATTGTCTCTCTGCTCAGTGACTTTGTTCCAGGTGAGTTAAAAAAGTACTGTTTGTGAATGTTTGCCTCTTTCATTTGTTCTAAGACTATTAAAAATGTATAACTGTTAACCTACCCAACAGTGTCACTTGAGACCTAAGTTTATAAGGCTAAAAGGAAGCATAATAAATAGAGTGAATAATATCTGTAATCAGAGGTAAGAGAACCATGCCTGATATATTAATTTAATTTCTTTTTCAGAATTAAAGGAGTTTGTGTACAGACTCTGTACAAAATATCAGGTAGTCAAGACTTGGTCTTATAATCTTTCCCCTAAATCATCACAAGTAAATAAGGAAATTATAAATATGTGATTAGGTAAACCAAGTTGGAAGAGGAAAACAACTGGTCTTATTAAATGTATCTTGGCAGTAGGTTTTTGCAAAGCCAAGGTCACTTCCTCTGTGGGTTTTTCTCATGACTGCCTTTGTTTCTCTTTTGGCAGTAATTGCTTCCTGATCCGGAGCATTTCTTATCCAACCTACCCATTTGACATGAACTAAGTCACTGTTGTTTATTATATTGTGCATTTAAGATATATCAATTATTAAATTAATTAAACAGGGAGGCAATTAGGCTGAGGTGGCTCTAATGTCATATATAAACAATCCAAAATCTAAGCCTGTAAATGCCTCAGTGTTACAAAATCAAAACCTAAGGACAATCCATCGCAAACAGCCATCTAGGCTTTAAGGTGTAGCCAGTCAATAATTTCCTTGCTCTGCTTCCGTCTTTTCTCGGTAAAAGTGTCTCCCTGCGCCTGTCTATGGAATGCTCCTAACCACTTCTGGTTTGACACTGACAGATTGGAATCCATTCTTGCTCACATAAGATCTTAAATTTTTTAATTTGCCTCAGTTTATGTTTTAACACTATACAGTAAAAAGACCACATTTTAAAACCAGATGGAATTCTTTTTATGCTGATGAGAATTGCCTTTTAAAGTAAAAGGAGATTAAATACTTATTCCAACGTTGCTTCAGGTGTTTTTGAGAGAAAGGGGTATTCTCCTTGCAAATTGCCTTCAGACTTTACCACAAACAAGAGATGTTCCCTACCTCCCCACTATAAGTTTGGAGTAGTAGAACAGTTACCAGAAAAAGCACACGTCTTTCTTTTGTATCGCTAGTAAGTTCACCAGCCTTTCTTTGTTTTAGTGTCCTCAACCATAAAATGATGGATAATAGCAGTACTTAACTCATAGAATGGTTCTAAAGGAATTAAATATCTAAATCGCTTAGTACAGTGCCTGGCACATAATAAACACCATATGCCTTTGCTATTACTGTTTCTACCACTACTAACAGCTAGCAACTACTACTAACAATCCTCCCTCCTTTCATATTAATTTAAGAATTTATTGGCTCCAAATGACTTTTGGCTGTGTCTACAAACAAAAAACATCCCTCAAAGCTGAAGATTTGCCACTAATGAAACAGTGAAAAGATGTGTGGCAGGATCTACCTTCAATTCTGAAAGGAGGTCCCCAAAGTGTTTTGAGCAATGAAGTCACGTCAGAGTACACGCACAACCGCGCAGATGATTGGTCTGAAGGAAGCCCCTTTTCAGCTGATATATGTTGCACATTTTTAAAAGAGTCAGTCGTATACTTTACATCTTGTTTCTCCAAGATAAATACGCTTCTCGAAGATAGAAGCTTTATTTCCCACTTCTGTGCACTTCCCATAGCATCCAGCACACTGTTGTACAATTGCAGGTGTTCAATAAATATGTTGATTAGCTGCTGAGGTAGAGTTGCAGGAAGGAGAATTAGGAATAAAATGTTCTCCAGTTAATTGCAAATTACTTCCCTGCTTAAAAATGAATTTGCCTTTTATTATCTTTTTCCACAGTTTCTGGAAAATGCTTCAGTTGGCATTTGTCATTTGATTTTATACAATTTTGTAAATTTGATGGAAATTTAAATTCTTGCAAAGGGTCTGTTGTAGGGTTTTCTATTTTTATTATTGTTTCAAAGTGGAAAGAAGTGTTGTGTAAAAGCAAGCGTGTTCCAATCACACTTCATGGAATTTGTTAAGAGAATCATTGAAATTTAGAGCTTGTAGGGACCACGTTGTTACAGCCTAAACACGCAGCACACTACCTGAATACCGTGGAAACTTAATAAGTCGTTGAAAAATAAATGAGCCATTGAGTACACTCTCTTCACTTCACAATTGAAGAAACTGAGGCCCAGATTCCTTGCCCACAGTCACACAGTGGCATAAGATAGATTAAAATAAATGTTCCTTGATATCATCATGCTTTAAATGTGGATCTCACGTTTAAATTGTGACATGGAAGAGACTTTAAATTTAGTCTTTGACAAACTTCTTTTACTTTAAAGAATGTGAATAAATCAAATTCTTGGTTAATATCAGTTACACTTTAGGAAGGCAGTAGTAAGAATCTGTTCATACAAGTCGAAAGGATTGTTTGAAGGGGAAAGCAAAGCGAAATGTTTTTTAAGTGGTTTGTTCAAGGCCTGTCAATCTCTTCCTTTCCTTTCTCCCTCCCATAAGTTTTTTTCCCTCTGTTTTATATAATTAGGGGTTCCTATCTACTATGAAAGACTTTTCTGGTGGAAACATTTGTCTCTCTCAACACGTTAACACATCCACTTCTGTGTATCGTTTAGACTTTCAAGAAATATTGGTGGTATCCTGTTGACTGATTTTCTGTTCTTTTACAGGATGCAAACAAAGAGTCAAGCTCATGTACCTGTTTGAAGGGGCCGAAGCTCTCAGAAATAGGGACCATTGCTTGGATGATAACACTTAGTGATGCCCTCCACAATTTCATCGACGGCCTGGCCATCGGGGCCTCCTGCACCTTGTCTCTTCTGCAGGGACTCAGCACTTCCATCGCCATCCTGTGCGAGGAGTTCCCTCATGAGTTAGGTAAGGGACTCTGCTCTTGTTCTCCAAGTCCGGTGCTTCTTGGTTTCAGGGGAGGGAGACGTTTCAGGTGACACACTCTTAAAAATCCTGCTGACGCCTCAAAAAGACGGAGCCCTTTTTTAGACAATGATGATTTTCTTTTATTTCATCCCCAAATAAGAAAGTAACCCTACTCACTTGATATGTTCTTCTTCTTTTAGGGGACTTTGTGATCCTACTCAATGCAGGAATGAGTACTCGACAAGCCTTGTTATTCAATTTCCTTTCTGCGTGTTCCTGCTATGTTGGGCTAGCTTTTGGCATCTTGGTGGGCAATAATTTTGCTCCAAATATTATATTTGCCCTTGCTGGAGGCATGTTCCTCTATATTTCTCTGGCGGATATGGTAAGAAATTTTAAGATTTTTATCTTGTTTTAACTTAAATTTGGAATGACACTTCTGGGTTATGAATTGACTAATAAGGGTGACCTTTTGCTTTCCACAGTGTGGAAGGCCTTTCTGTTGTAGTTTAAAATAGTCCCAGTCCAACAGATAACTCTTTTTCAGTAGTTTGTGGTAATAGTGATTTGAAAGTGATTCTCATTGATTGTTTGATCTAGGATCTCATTGACAGAGGATGAAATGACTTCTTATTTTTGCTGAAGGAGAGATATCTTCCCAGGTGTTTTGCCTTGTGGGTAAAGCTTGTATTCTATAGTATGTCTCCATAGGACTTTTCTCTTTTCTTTTGTGAGGATGTCACATTCAGAAGGGAATAACTTGTTAAAGTAAATAGCATTTTGTTATTTCAAAGTTCTGAACAGTGAGAGCCTTTTGAGTTAAACTAAAACTGGTAAATTAAAATTGAACGGTATTTACTTGGGACGGTATATATTTGTATCTATGTTTATGTCTATGCTGTGTCTGTCTTTATGTCTGTGTGTGTGTAAGAGAGAGAATACCAATGGTCCTGTGCATTTTCAAATAAATCATGGACAGCTTTCTAGAAAATGAAAATGTGCTAAGTGGATGCAACTCAAGGAATGTTTTTTTTTTGCATTTGGAACTGAGGATGTATTACATACATAATTTAATAATTTAATTTCCTTCATCTGCATTCTTAGTTCCAAATGATAACTGTCTAGCTCTGTTCATTGTTCTGTGCAGGCCCTTATAAGTGCAAGGATTTCATCTCTTAGAACCATCACTGCATTTATGTTTTTCTTCACAGAATTAATGCCTCATAGCATATTTTATGCTAGGTCATCACTTCTCCTTTCCGTAATGTAAGAACAGAATCTATTAGAGTTATTCAATTTAAAGAAATAATACTAATAAATGATGCTGTATATACTTACTTGCTTTTTTCAGAAAGCATACTTGCTTCTTTCAGAACAGTTTCCTAAATTTCATCCATTTTATCCCAGTAAGTTTTCTGAAATCAGGCAGGTGGATTGACAGTGGATTCCGGAGACCTCTTGGATGCTTTGGTGCAATGCACCACTGTATGTATAGCAAATCACTTTGAAAAATGTTTTGAAACGATGGCATTTACAGATTGCCTCATGAAGCCTTTTCAGTAGAAGTTGTATGCTGAGAAAGGATAGCTTTTAAGTACAGAACTTGGGGTTTTAATTGCTTTCACTGCAATAAGATTGTTACAGTCTTCATTTCAAGAACAGAGCACAGTTTATTTAAAAACCTTATGATTTTGCGAGGGACAGAACAAGCAAAAGGAAGCAAATTGAAGAGAACAGGAATTAAATATATAGTGATTTCTAAAAATGTATTGAATCAGCTACTATTGATTGATATTTTTGTATCAGGCTTGGAAATTGTGGACCCTGGAGGGAGCAAAAAGGCACAGTCCCCGTGTTCCTGGGGCTTCTGTCTACAAAGAGGGGAACCTGAAATTCAACAAACAAACAAAATTACACACATGATTACATAATTACAAATAAAAAAACTGTGAAATGAAAGGAAAAACAATATATATGATGAAAGATGATAATAAGGGAACCTAAATTAGGAGGGCCTAAGAGAAGCCTTCCGAGGAAAGTATAATTTAAGCTGAAACCTCAAAAATTTAGCTCATTGAAAATTTTGAGGGAAAAGAGTTCAGATAGAGGTTTTGGTGGGTGTGAAGATTTTGAGGATGGAAAGAGGCTAGATGCATTTGCGGTCCTAAAAGAATGGTGTGGATGGAGCAGAGAGAGCAAAGAAGAGAGCTGGGGCGGGGGAGAGAGAGAGAGAGAGACATAAAATGAGGTAAATCCCATCCCACTGTATTGACTCACTTGGGGAACACTATTTTCGTACTTTTCTTCT
Organism: Balaenoptera acutorostrata; assembly: GCF_949987535.1. NCBI lineage: Eukaryota > Metazoa > Chordata > Mammalia > Artiodactyla > Balaenopteridae > Balaenoptera > Balaenoptera acutorostrata. The sequence goes on along the minus strand of NC_080068.1, from coordinate 22,312,119 downwards.
TGTTGATGTCTAGTAGGGCTGGATATCACTGTTATGCTCTTTATACTAAAACATGTAAACAACTCAGAGAAATGCTCATCCCCTCCCACCTCCACAGGAATCTGTAAGTGACAGTTTTATGTTCTCCCACAAGATGGCAACAGTTATCTAACAATATATCTTTCCTCTAGTTTCCAGAGATGAATGATATGCTGAGAGAAAAGGTAACTGGAAGAAAAACCGATTTCACCTTCTTCATGATTCAGAATGCTGGAATGTTAACTGGATTCACAGCCATTCTGCTCATTACTATGTATGCAGGAGAAATTGAATTGGAGTAACTGGAAGTGAAAGATGGTGTTGTTAACGAAGGCATTTAATAAATAAAACAGCTCCTATTTAGTTAAAAGATAATTTTGTTTTCAGCTGTAGGTCAAGAAAACTGACTGTTGGTTTTCTGATCTGTGAAATAGGCCATTATTTGTTGCTAAAAATCCTTCAAAAAGCTTTTCAGTTCCAGCCTGAGAAGCCTGATAACATGAGATATTTGTTAAATACTCACTTCTTTTATGTTTCATGCACACTAAAAATCATCACAGAGCAAGAACCAACTCATTCTATAATCATTTTGACACCGAGACTTGGAGAAAAATACAGACTAGGCCGTATAAGCCTTTGAACCTCTATGGTTGTATCAAATGTTCAAGTAGTTTCAGAGTGGTTTTCTTTGAATTAATTTGTTTTAGTGCTTTCACAAGCAAGTACACAGATACAAATAATTCCAAGGCCTTTGTGAACCCAGGAGAGAAAGATTGCTCATAGCTTTTGTTTTGTTTTCTATTTCAGTTAGGGACTTCTAGGATTATTTTGAAAACCATCCTGAAATAATATGAATTATGAAATCAGTAAAGTTTTGTTAGCCCTACTAAGTCCAGACTCAGTGTAAACTCCACCAGATTCCGTAAAAAGCCAGAATTGCTTTCTTATGACTTATGTTGTGGTTGTACCATGGCAAATGGCAGAATGGTACGTAAAGCTGGTGACAACAATGTTTCGGTATCCAATGTGTTTGCTTGTGAAGGTGAAGAAAATGTTGGTTTATAGAAAGAAATTGAATGTAATTTTAAGCAATTTACTTTTAAAGATGAACACAACTATTTAGCAGAGGATATTTTAAGTAAATGCAAAATAACAGCTGGACGGCTGTATGCCAAAGACTGACTGGCTAGGAAATATATGTTCCTTATGGATGATTGAGAGACATTCAGAAAATACTTCTTTTGTGTTCAGCCTACATTTTTCCTATATTGTATACCTTGCAAAATAATTCCACACACCATGGTTATTTTTCTACCCTTTATAAAAGATAGAGCCTGTTTATTCATTTAGCAGATACAAAAAGTTGGTCTATAATTGAACATCCTAACCCCAATTCACACTCCCAAGTCGTTTAAGGAAAGATGATTTGTCAGTGAGGAAAATGATTGAAAGAAGCCAACAATGATCTCAGGAATTATATTTTTCTACAGACCATAAAATGATGTCACATAGCAATAATGCAGATGGGATGAATATTTAACATGTATGTTAATGTACATTTCACTCTATGACTGACAATTAAAGAATATTGTTTGACCAAACAGTAAACACCTTTGAATCCATGTATTGTGTCATTCATTATTCATTTTAATATGTATTTTTTGTGTGACTTCCATGTACTCGGTATTATGAGGGAGAGAAATAGCTATGTTTATTTCAAAGATATTCAGCAAATAAATACTGTAAAGATTAATCATTGTTCATTAAAATCAGTAAACAGAGAATCTATTTTTATCATTTCACCTGTTTACATTCAATCTTAAGAAATAATCTTTACCTCTTTAAAGCACAGATTGTATGTCTGGGTTAAGAAGCTATTTACAACATGGTATTAAAACAAGATAGTTTAACAACTCTCATTTGGTGTAGATCAGCGTATATGTGGACTGTCTGGGTGCTTCATGTTACTTTCTCCATGTATTGATCTTTTGGCCATTTTCCTCAACTCTGAGGAGAACAGAGGCAATAGGGTATGAAGACCCAAAAAGCAAAACAGAAAATTGCTACTTATTAGAGGCTATGGTTCCAGGTAGAAGGTAGGATATGGGAAGCCATGCTTAAATTTAAATTATCCTAGATAACAAAATGTAAACCTATCAGTCAACATACCTTATCCTGAGACATTCATTATACCAGTTGAATATTCTATAATTTCAGGCTTTAAAGATGCTAGTATGGCAAACCAAAAATGATTTCAATGCGTTATATGGGCGTGTATACTTTTATTTTTGCATTGTTGAACTTTATAACAGTGATTACTAATTTGGCATTTTTTGAGTACTGAATCAGGCCCTGTCTTAGTCTGTTTAGGCTGCTATAGCAAAATACCACAGACTGAATAGGTTATAAACAACCGAAATACATTTCTTACAGTTCTGGAGGCTGGAAGTCTAAGCTCAAGGCACAGGCAGATTTGGTGTCTGGTTTGTAGATGGCGCCTTCTTGCTGTGTGCTCAGGTGGTGGAAGGGCAAGGGATCTCTCTGGAGCCTCTTTTATAAGAGCACTAATCCCATTCATGAGGGCTCCACCCTTGTGATCTAAGTATTTCCCAAAGCCCTTACCTCCTAATATCATCATCTTTGGGGGGTTAGGATTTCAACATATGAGTTTTGGGGGGATGTAAACATTCAGACCATAGGAGACCTCTATTACCATACTCATGTGGAGTAACAACCAACCCGAAGAATCTGAAGACCCCAGGCTCACAGCGACAGGTTACTGTCATGCTCACGGGTCTGATGAGCAGATCCAGCCTGGGCTCTGCTGGGTCGCTCCACTTCAGGCTGTGGGTCATCTAGGTTGGGCCAGTGTAGTAAGAGGTGCTGCAGAGTCAAGTGGCAAATAGACATGCAATTCTAACGCAGGAGGAGAGTGAAGAGTGCAAATGGGTTCAATCTACCCTATGTAGATTTATTATTTCATTTTCCTTAGAAAATATCTAATACAAATTCACCCAAAGTTTCCAGAACTACTTTCATGTTTGAACTTAGTATTTAATACCAATTTCTTTTTATGAGAATATTATTTTCTTTTCCTTACCAGTGTAAGTTATTGTGTGTAGATGTATGGATGTCACACTGGTTTGCTCTGTCAGGATAATCTGTGTTTCTTCAGTTTGCAAGTCTGACCCTGCAAGGTTCACTTCTATAGCAGTTGCTTAGCGGTGCCAACGTGAGAGTCCAGTTGTATAATAGCCCCTGAATAGCATTTCATAATGACTTCTAGATGTTTAGTATTTCCAACCTACCAACCCAACATCTAAGAGGGTTTCTTTACCTAGGAGCTTAAATTTTTTTTTTTTTAAATTAATTTATTTTTATTTTTGGCTGTGTTGGGTCTTCGTTTCTGTGCGTGGGCTTTCTCTAGTTGTGGGAAGCGGGGGCCACTCTTCATCGCGGTGCGCGGGCCTTTCTCTATCGCGGCCCCTCCCGTCGCGGGGCACAGGCTCCAGACGCGCAGGCTCAGTAATTGTGGCTCACGGGCCTAGTTGCTCCGCGGCATGTGGGATCCTCCCAGACCAGGGCTCGAACCCGTGTCCCCTGCATTAGCAAGCAGATTCTCAACCACCGCGCCACCAGGGAAGCCCGGAGCTTAAATTTTTGAAAAATGAATTAATTGCAAAGAACCAAAGAACACTCTGATTTACCAGGTAATTAGTGTAGGTGCATTAACAGAACTAATTATTGATGGTCTGTGCCAGGGGAACATTAACTACCAATCTGTCCTCCATGCTCTGATTGGCATTGTCTTCACTTTGGTTCTTAGCAGTAGGCTACCATGATTTCCAGACTCCCTCTGTTTTATTTAAGGTCCATCACAGTACAAGAGGTTGACAATACAGATGTTCTAACTCTGTGATAAATAAATTCCTTAGCACTGATGTTGCTACATCTGCTTTCTCACTTACACTCTGCCTTCCCCCAACTGTGGGTTGAAATACCTGTGTAAGATTGCATTGCCCTTAACTTCCTTTCTGTGCTGAGTGTTCACAGAGCCTTCTCTCATGGTCATTTAACTCCTTATACTGGAGGCTCCCAATCAGGGCTTTACTAGTAAAATTTCAGGTAAGCTAAGGCAGCGGGATAAACTGAAAACTCCAAATTCCTGTTCCATTAATTCTGAGACATTGTTGAGGAACTTATAGTTGTGTGAAAAGGAAAATCGTCTGTTGGAATCTGGTAAGGCCAAGAAAATGCCAGCATCATTGCATTTAGGATTTGCTAGCATAGAATAACAGGCGTGTAAACATGTTAGGTTTACTTTCCTTCCTATAAAAGGAGTGTGGAAGAAGCAGTGCAGGGCTGGCATTGCGGGTCCCTGGTCATTGGGAATCCCGGCTCCTTTGATTTGTAATCTTTGGCTTCTGACTTTAAGATTACTTTATATGCTAAAATGTTTGCTAGAGAGATCCCACCTAAATTCCACATAGCAGGAAGGAGGAAGGGGTAGAAAGGCAAAAAATTCACACCTAGCTCTTCATCCCCCTTTAAGGAGCTTTCTCAGAAGTAATATACAACAATCTCCACTTACAGTCACGTATCAGATTTAGTCGCAGGCCACACCAACTTGCAGGGGAAGCTGGGAAATGGTGCTTTTAACTGGTTATACTACCACCAATAAAGTCAGGGTTCTGTTTCTAAGAAGAAGCAAAGAATGGGTATTGGGTAGTAGAGTGACTGTGTCAGGTAAAGACAGGCTTGCATCTGGTTCACTTGGGGAACTTATCATTCTAGGTGGTTCTGACACAGCCAGCTCAGGGACCTGCTTCTTTTAGGGATTCTCATGACTTCTTTCAGATTAATTCCTTGACACTTTGACCATTTTAATTATACTGGGCCACCTGACCAATCTTACCTTACAAACAGTATTTTTCATACACACTTGTACTTTCTAGTTTCTCTGTCTTAGCCTGTTGTATTATTTATTTACCTTGAAGACATCCTGTGTTTTTCACAGGACAGTCTACCTTCTAAGGAAACAAACAAACGGAAAACCAGAAACCCCAAACCAAAAAAGAAACCTCTCTTTTTCTATGGACGTTCATCTTTCTGTTTGAAACTCTTCTAATTATGGGGCTCAAACCCAGAACTGTAAAACTAAGTACTGTCAGTAGAAATTGGCAAAAATAAATTTAAAAAATCATTTGTTTTTTTCCTCTCTCGTTATGGGTCATTACAGCTCTGTGGCATAAGCTAAGTTGGATCAGAAATGTTATCTGATTTTTGTAGATAATTAAATGAGCTACTGGTGGCACCAAATCTTACATCGCTTAGTTTGGATATACACAGCAAGATTACCAAAGAATATTTTTCATGGGTAGGGCTTGCATGTTTTAAACTTTATATAATGGTTTAATTCCTGTTGCAGTGGTTGTGCATGGGAGCCCAACAACTGTATACACCTATCTGTGGGAAAACCCCAATAGGGCAACATGTGGATAATTTATGACCATGCTTGTGGTCACCAAAGGGATGTTTGATCAGGGGTCATGGGAGAGAAAAATAAAGATGAAATATTTTGAATTACAGGGGCGGGTCTCATAGGAAGAATTCAAATCAGAACTATTTCCCTCCCTCACAAAGCTGAGGAAGTTTACAAAACCTGTCTCATTCTGGATTTCGTGGCAACTCCACCAGAAGGCCCTGCAGACAGCCCAGTAGGGGCCACTGCAGTTATGGACGCAGTGGACTGGTGTCTGACTCCCTTCCTGGAAACAGAGAGACTGAGAGGAGGCTGGCAGGTGGCTTTGGAGGCCACTCTCTCAGGTGAGAGAGTTGTTGGTGCATTCAGCTTGAACTTCACCCCTAGAGTTTGTTGGGACAAAGGACGCATGAATATCCCCTTGGCCTAGTGTGATCTAATGGGGGATGAGAGATCTGGTCTGGAACAATTTAAAATCGTGTGTAAGAAGGTTGCCATGTTGAGGACAGAGAAGGTCGGTACTGAGTGGACTTCTGGAAAAGCCAAGGACTGAATTTCGTGGGACAACTGGAGAATTAGGGTACATCATTGGGGAGGAGCCCCTCTGAAGAATCCTAAAAGTGCCAATAAGAAAAAGGGTTAGCTTTAAGTACTCAGACAGCTTTAAGTCAAACCAGACAGCGCGGAGTCATGTTTTGACTGTACCCATCAAATAAGAACTTTTCTGTGCCTCCTTTTCCCTCCTCCGTCAAAGCACTTAACCCTTCTGGCACCAGATGCCACGTTAGCAAACAGGGGGAGTAAGAGAGATGAAAGAAAAGGATTCCTTCCTAAAAGTCTTACCTTTGAATAAAGATTGAAGTACTGATTGGTATATTGGACTGGATACTTTCAATAATCGACCTGAGACTATATATATTTTTTAATTAAAAAATAATTTTTACTGAACTATAATTGATTTACAATGTTGTGTTAGTTTCAGGTGTACAGCAAAGTGGTTCAGTGTATATATACACACATACATTCTCCTCCATTATAGGTTATTACAAGCTATTGAGTATAGTTCCCTGTGCTGTACAGTAGGTCTTTATTGGTTATCTATTTTATATAGAGTACTGTGTATATTTTATGATCTGAGACTATATTAAAGTGATTGTAGGACTTTATATAACTCCAGAGTTTTGTGTCAGAACAGTCATTGTTCCAGATCAAGTTTCATTCAGGGGTAGAAGGGCTACCCGGTCCCATTCCCCAAGCAGGTGGGGAATAAAATCAAAGTTGTTTCTGGTTTACCCTGAGAGAACTGCAGGTCAATATACAGATTACACATGCACTTTTAAAATCAGTACTCACAACAACCCTGTGAAATCGGTTCTAGTTTTAATACCAGGCATGGCTGGGGCTGAGCGCTTGCAGAGGGACCACATGCTCTGGGTGTGTGGTTGGGGCAGAGTGTGACCAAAGTCCTCCCACTCTCACCGCTGACCCCATGCAGCACCTGCCAACAAAAGGAGAGCCCCTTCCTCCTGCTATATCCCCCAGGGCTCTCTGGTGAGAAAGTTCGATGTGCTGCTCACTGTACAGGAGAGATGCTAAGGGAATTCTGTCTGTTAGGGCAGAGGATGTATTGAAGGGTGAATCTGGAGCTGAGAGGCAATACGTTGATAAGTGGCACAGAGAGTGTGACCAAAATGACATTCTCTGTGATGATGGGACTTTGTGCATTTGCTATGTTTGGGCCATAAACTTTTCAATTGCACAGAAAAGAGATTCACTCTCCGCCCTTCTGTATCCTGCTCTTTGTCCCAGAGGACTGACCTATGTGGACCTCAAAGGGTTTAGACAATGGGGAGCTTAACAGGAGATTGGAGGGAGAGAGGAGAGTGAGGATAGGGCATCAATTTCCTTGACTATCTTTCCACTGGGTTCCCTTGGGCTGTCTGTTGCTCAACTGAAGGGCAGCTCCTCTCCAGAAAGCCTTCTCCAGAACTATCTTTGGTTCTGGAGATCCAGATCTTCTACTCTCTGTGGTGAAGGGCCACTTTCTTATTTCCAACTTGCCACAGGTTGGTAGTTTTGTAAATAGAATGCAAAGGAATTACTAGAAAAATGAAATAAAATTTAAAATAAAGACATAATCAAAACCATTTTTATTATTGGAAACATCAGACATACAATTATTTTATTGAATTGCTAGTGAAAATTATAAATGCTTACTCAATTTCTATACCTAGCTCATTTAACCAGTAGTTGCTGGACCAACACCAGCCTATGGCTCCTTTCCTTTGCTTGTGGCAATCACGCTCTCTCTGTCCCTTTGACCCAGGGGTAGTAACCGTTCTGCTGCCGTTTGCCCTAGTTTCATGCTGGGGTTTCCCCAAGTCCCACTTGAATTTTTTATAATTAGATCATTTGTAAGTAAATGGACCTGTCTCACCTTAGCCTAGTTTGAGTGGGCCCTTTGTTTTTGTTGTGACTGACTGATCAGCAGTAGATGTCTTATTGTGAATTTGGGGGAGAGAGTAAGACACTAAAGTGGGTAAATGGAAGTAGAGTTAGTATGATTTGAGAGCAAACTGGAAATTTGTAGGAACTAAAGATGATTGGAAAATATGCATTAAATGCTCTTAGGTTAACTGGATGGAATTAGGTTAGATTAATTTGTATGAGTAACTATTCAAACAAAGAAACATATCTAGGATTTTTGAGAGACTAGCTATGAAGTAGATTTATACTTCTGGCAGATACATATCTTTAAAATTGATAAAAGATTCCAACTATTTATGAGGCAACAGTTCCTTAAATATCACTTCTTTTAAAACAAAGACATAGATTCTAGGTGGAGAAGAGTGAATATATTTCTATAAATGCTTACTGAATAAACAGTTTGTGACTTACGAGATTTTTTCCCATGTAGATGTAACATATTCCTCCCCTTAAAACGTGCTCTGAATTATTATGAGGCAGATCTGAGTGATAAAAGCAGGGAGCCAGCTTATAACCATAGAGCTGAGGGGAGGCCCCTCCTGTTTGCAGCAGACACCTCTGAATAACATTTTTCCTTTGGGAGTCAGCCTTAATGTTCTTATCCTTATAATTAAATGCGGGATTGTTAATGAACTTAGAAACACTGATTTTGGAAATCTTAGAAATTGTTGGGAAGGTACGTCATATACATTTTCCTCCTTTCTCCACCTTTGCTTTTTGTCTTTCAACAAAAAGTCTTTTAATGTGCAAAAACTAAACCTCAGAATTTTACGTAAGCACTTTATAGAAGGACACATGGGAGAACAATCATCTGTGCTATCATAGCGATTCCTTGGTGTTTTAGGGTGAAAAATGTTCAAAACATTTTCGAATAGTGAATATTAGAGACAATATTTATAAACTAAGGGTTGAGTTGCCCTATACCTTTGCAGTGACAAAACTGGTGAAAGTGATATTAAATTACCAACATGTTTGGAGGAAGGGACTTCCTGTTGATTTTCCTGCTCACGTTGACTCTGCCTTTCTTGTAATGGCTTCATTCTTCCTCACAGACTCTGGCTGCTCCATCCTCAGTGGTTCCAGAGGGCCTTCCAACCACTGCCCCCACCCCCCGCCCCGTGCCCCGCACGAGCTAGGAAGTCGCCCAGGCTAGGTCAATCGTAATCTTTACACAGAACTTCCCACATTGGAGGGGAAGAGCCAGAGCTCTTGCCTGTGGATGTGGTCCCAGTGTTCCTTGGCATGAGGAGAAACCTGGGAAAATGAGATAGAAGTTCAGAGAGAAGATGACAGGGTAGAGACTGGGGTAGAGAGAGAGAGAGTTATCATTAAGTTGTCCATGGTTGTAGTCTCTGACATCCTCAGTATGTTTCGATTTTTCCTGCAGTTCCTTCAATTTTGTGAGTTAGCCAAGTTATTTCAACATTAAGTCCTTTTTTCTTTTGGCTTTAGATAATTTGAGTTTGTGTTACTCGAAATGAAAACTTTCTTTTTTTATTGAAGCATACTTGATTTACAATGTTGTGTTAGTTTCTGGTGTACAGGAAAGTGATTCAGTTATTGATATAGATTCTTTTTCATCCTCTTTTCCATTATGGTTTATAACAGGAGATTGAATGTAGTTCCGGGCGCTTTACAAAACTTTCTAACTAATACAGCAGTTAAATATTGAGATATTTATTTTAAACACAGTTTCTAGCACTTAAATTTAGCACAGTCCCTAAGTACTTTTTGGACAACATCCCCCCTGCCGTCAAGATTTGGAGTCAACTTCCTATTTGGGGCAGAGTATAGCAAAATCTCCATTATGTTCTTCTAGTGGTGAACAAAAGTCCTTCAAAACTTGCAGATAACCTCCAGTTCATTATTATTTCACTTTGGAATACAGAAATATTGTAGATATTTTCATTTTTGTGTTTAGCACTGCTAGTCTGTCAGAAGCCGTGGTTGTTCCTCAGTGGTGACCAAAGGAGAGGGTAACATTTGATGCCACTGAAATGTTTGGAGCTGAAGAGGGCCTTAGTCTGTAATCTAAACAACCTGGAGTCCAGAACAGGTAATGGTGATGAAATAATATTCTATGTATAGAATCATGATTTTTAATAGCAGGAGCAGGACAGCAGAAAGAGCCACTTATATGCCTTGACAAGCCATGCAAAATCAGACTCTTTAGATAACTCCGAGGAAGATGTTTTATGTAGGATATGAATCTAGGCCATACTTCATACACCATGTGTTCACAGAAAAATGCAGTTTCTTAGCAACCATCACCTGGTTGTCAAGTTATTACTTGATTTTTATAGACACCTGGCTTTTTTAGGCACATGCATCACTAATACTTAAGCATAATATCCAGATTAGTGTTGGAATAATTACATTTCACTTTTTTCCAAATAAAACTTTAAAAGTTAACCGTTCAAACTTTAACTGTTTTTTAAAAATAAGGTAGACCATTGCAGGGAAGGAGAAAAAAATTTCTGAGCTTGTTCTGTGAATGAAAGAATTCGTTCATTTGTTCAATAAAATATACATTCGAGGCCCAGAGGATACAAAGATGAATCAACTCATGTTTGCTCTCAGGAGGATCGTGAGGGAATAGTCACATAAAAACCAATGATACCACAACTCATAGGTGTTACGATAGAGGACACCAGCAATCAGACAGATAGACCTGCAGCAAATAGTAGTTGAGCACAAATGGGAGAATTCTCTTTAGGTTGGAGTGGGAATCAGTCAGGCAATTCTTCACAGAGGAGGTTGTGTTTGACTATTTGACTTTGGTTTTAGTGAATAAGTCTAATTCCTTTTTACTAGACCTTTTTTCCCTTCCCATCACTAGAATCAAGAACTTCCCTCCGTGACTTAACTTGAGATGGAACACTTTTGCAATTAATGATACTAAATGATGCTTTTGGGATCACCAGAATGATACTTTTGATATCAATACACTGCTGTCATTTACACTGTATCTATTTAATGGATTTCCCTTGATCCCAAGTGCATATATTTTGGTATCATTTACACCACTGTAGAGTGTAAATATACTGGAGGTGGCGTGTTTCTAGATAATACGATTACTTCTAATACACTGAGAAAGGCAATGTAAACAATTTAATATTAACTGAAAAAAAGCAGGCTACTCAGCAGTATGCCCTCTGTAATCCCAATTTTTCTTTATATATGGATGTGTGTATAGTATATACAGATGGGAAAGATATTTTCTAATGCATTAGTAGGGGGTATCTCTGTTTGTGGGATTATGAGCTATTTTAAATTGGTTCTTGGTAAAATATTAACATTTTCTCAATTTTCTTCAATAAACATGCATATATAGATCAGTGTTTTAGAAGAAGAAATCTCAGCTGGTGGGATATGAATCATTAAAAACTTTTTTTAAAAATACTTTCTCAATTTTTTTCAGTGAACATTTATTCTAAAAAAAGCCTAATAAATGCAATTACAAAAATGGGAGAAAAGTTCACAACTTAGAGGACAGAAAAATTTAGGAGAACATAATAACTGACATGCTTAATATCTTGTGATGTTACTTCCCTTTGGCTATCAGTCAAAGTGGTCATTGTATTCTCTGGAGCAACCCACCTCCAAATCCCAGCAATTCCAACCACTTCACCAGTGACTGGTTAGGCATATGACACAGTTTCTGATCCCTGAGACAATACAGTGTGTGCTGGGAAGTTTCTTAAAAAGAAGAGATACCCTTTACTTCTTTGAGACATTGTGTGTAGATGTGGTGTCTGCAGCAGCTGTTTTACTACTGTTACAAGTTGAATCGTGTCCCCACAAAAAAAGATATGTTGGAGTCCTGATCCTCAGTACCTCAGAATGTGATCTTATTTAAAAATAGGGTCATTGCAGGTGTAATTATTTAAAATGAGGCCATACGGGAGAAGAGTGTGTCCCTAATCCACTCTGACTAGTGTTCTTATGAAAAGGGGAAATTTGGGCACAGGTCCGCCCACAGGAAGAATGCCAAGAGAAGATGAAGACAGAGATTGGGGTGATGCTTCTACAAGCCAAGGAATGCTAACGATTGCCATCAAACCACCAGAAGCTAGGAAAGAGACGTGAAACAGATTTTCCCTCACAGCCCTTAGAAAGAACTAACGCTATGCACACCTTGATCTTGGACTTCTAGCCTTAAGAACTGTGAGACCATACATTTCTGTTGTTGAAGCCCCCTAGTGGGTGGTACTTTGTTATGGCAGCCCCAGCAAATGAAAACAGTTACCTTGAGAGGTAATAACATGAGGACACAGGTGATGTGCTGAGGATGCAGGATAGAATATGGAGCTATGGTCTAGGATGACATCCTTAGCAGCTGAATTAACAGACCTCCTCCTTGGAGTCCCATTTCCTTGGGACTTCCTGACATGTGTAACAATCACTTTTCCTAGTCATGAAAACCCTTTTGAGTTGCTTTCGGCTACTAACAATTAAAACAAATGAACTGATTCAGCCCTCCTGCGTGTTCCCTTTTGTAATCCAAATTCTGATGTCCAACTCTGCTTGCCGGCCACCCTCCTTCATTAGTCCCCAGATGCCTCTCTATATGTCTAAACTCAAGAGGAATCGTGTAGCACTTGTCTTCTGTGACAGGATGATTTCACCGAGCATAGTGTCCTCCAGGTTCATCCATGTTGTCACAGATTGCAGAATTTCCTTCATTTTTCAAGGCTGAATAATATTTCATTGTATGTATATAGTGCATTTTCTTTATCCAGTCACCCATCAATGGACATTTACGTTGTTCTCATATCTTGGCTATTGTGAATAATGCTGCTATGAAAATGGCAGTGCTAATATCTCTTCAAGATCTTGATTTCAATTCTTTTTGATAAATACCTAGAAGTGGGATTGCTAGATCACAGTAGTTCTATTTAAAATTTTTTTTATACAACAGGTTCTTATTAGTTACCTATTTTATACATATTAGTGTATATATGTCGATCCCAATATTTTTAATTTTTTGAAGAAGTTCCATACTGCTTTCCAAAATGGCCACACCATTTTGCATTCCCAACAACAGTGTACAAAGGCCCCAATTTCTCCACACGCTTGCCAACACTTGGGGTCTTTTGTTTCTGCATGATTCCATTTATCTAAAAGTATCTTATCTAGAGGCATCTAAAATAGTCAAAATTGTAGAATCAAAGAGTGGAGTGGTGGTTGCCAGGGGCTAGGGCGCGGGGGAAATAGGGATTGTTTATCAATGGGCATAAAGTTTCAGTTAAGCAAGAGGAATAAGTTCAAGAGAACTGCCGTACAACGTCGTACCTAGAGTTAACAATACTGTACACTTAAAAATTTGTTGAGAGGGTAGATCTCATGTTCACGGTTCTTACCACACACACACACACACACACACACACACAAAGTCAAGAGGAAAAGAAGGCTAACATTTTTTTTCTCCCAAGATTTCCTACTTCTGTGAAAACCAGAAGGAACTGTGTCATCCAACTCTTATCACCCGTAGGAGCCCAGCCAGTCATGAGCCCTGTCATGACGTTTAAATAGCTAAATTTTATGAGAAAAGCCAAACAGACAGACCGGTCTGTTAGTTTTCATAGGTTTACGGTCTTTACTTAATGGTGCTTCAGGGATTGCCTGATTGTTCCAGGGTAGAAGAAGAAGAAGAAGCAGTTTCTGGCCGATGCCCTGGCTCCTCACTTTTTGGAGTTGGCTTTTGGGACTGGAATCTGGAACCAAAGAAACATTGCCATTTCCAGTCTCTGCTTTGGTGGGGAGAAGCTTCGGTGAGGTTGAGAGGTTGGAATCATCTCCAAGAGGAAGAGAGAAAAGGAAGATGCTTAACACCAGGAGGCCTGGGAAATCAAAGAGGGTGGGACTTCCTGGACTTGGAGGTGGGCAGTGGGTGTGAAAGCTGGCCCTGTGGAACTTCCTGTCCTTGAACTGCCCCACTGCCCACGGAGCTGGCCCTGTGCAGGTGCTGCATCCCCCTGCCTTCTGCTGATGGGGTTAAGATTCCTAGGATTCCCTCATCTTCACGGGGCTTCCCTGTGTCTTTAAGCTGTTAAACTAACTCACACCTCCACTGGGGAATGGGTTATGGACTTGGGGGGAGAGGATAATTCATTATACTCACATAAACTACCTAGCTCTTAATTTCCAGGTGGAAATCCCAATTGGCTGTCCTGCTTCCATTTGCATTGTGAGTCATGGGCTTGAATGATCTCCTGACAACACTTTGGAGTTTCCAACCTGGGCTGCTGGTATGGAATCTCATTTACTCATTCATTGAAGAAATGGTGGTGGATGGATATTCAGGGAAAGGTATTTTTGCAGGTGGTATTTCTCTGCTGACAAGTAAAGAATGGGAAGTGTCTTCCTTGAATGGTTTGTTTATCAAACTGAAATAAATGATTTGTGAGCTACCCTCACAGAACTAGTGAAGGTAAAAAACTTTCTTAAGAAGGACTCAGAGGGTGCAAAGAAACTAGATCATCCTTCAACCTGGTTTTAAAATACAGAACTTGCCATTGCTATTTCAAGATCTGTATAAAAATAGGTAATATTGAGCAGAGAACACTTTATTAAATATAACACATGTATTTTTTTCAGTGCTGGTCTATTGCCAATCAATCAATAAATACTAGCCATTAAGTGCTTCTGTTATTTTAAATTATATTATTTCTTTCATTTACCACTTATGCTGCCACTTACTAAGTGGTACTTCTGTTAAAAGTAATTTTCCTTTTGAAGTTTCTCCTATGGACGTAATTATAAAAATAACTTTCTGGGATAACTATAGAAATATTTCCTTATTAAAAATTTACTGTGAGCTTATTTCAGGTACTTACGTTTTTAGATTTGATCTTATATCACTAAAAATATTTCTCTACAGTTGTTTTTTAGTTTATTAATTTTAATTATTTAGTTTTTAAAAAAATCATAGAAGGAACAGATGTGTTGAAGGGGAAAGGATTTTGGAATCAGAGAGATCGGACTTTTAATCTTACCCCTGATATCTGCTTGCTATGTGAGCTTGGTTATAGCTCTCTGAACTTCAGTTTCCTTATCTGCAAAACAGGGATAATAATTTCTGTCTTGCAGGGTTAAAAGTGACCATGCATGAAATATGTCTGGTAAGTGGTAAACACTCAACTTGTATTATTTTATCAGCTTCTTCATTTTCCGAATATCACCTAGAGATAACAAATAGTTTCTATTTCATGATAACAAGACCATAGAGCTTATTATTGTTTACAAAGAATTTTAACTGAGGGTGTTTTTAAGGTTTAGCTATTACCCTAGATTTGCTTCCTTTGAAAGTATATATGTGTAGCAGGAATATTACTAATATTATTTTAGAAGATAAATACTTAAATGTTATTTTCACTTAAAACGTTGGTGTTTTGTAATAGGTACTTAAGATCAGTGGAATTCCTGCCTGGATTCAGATGGATTCATGAAATGACTTAATTGTCATGTTGACCTTGCCTGACAGAGAACTTTGCTTTGGTTTTAATTCTTCTCTGATAATTTCCTATTTCTTTGTAGTTTGCGGTGGTTTTCAGACGCACATTACTCAAAATGCTACAGATTGTTTTCCTTTCCTATACTGCCTCTGATAGAGGAAATATGATTCAATGTTACAATAATAATAATAATAAGCACTTTACGCTCATCAAAGTTTGAAACATATTCCTGTGTCTTCTCATTTTGTTTAACTTTCTCCGTCTCTATGAAATTACCTGAAACAGTTACCTATCCCAGTCTTGACGCTGTGTCCTTGCGTGGGAGTGTCCCTATGCAGTCTGTGTGCGCCCAGCGACTGTGGTGGGCGAGCTGGATGCGAAGTGGGCATGGGCTGTGTCTTCCCCTGGGGTGCGCTGGCAGCTACCGCCTTGGTGGAAGTCATGGCTGGAACTGGGGGGGCTGAGGCCAGAGCCACGTGTAAGCCAGGGCTTCTCCCAATCTCGGTGGTTGTCTCAGCCCTACTGGGGAAGAGATCGGGGCCTGAGGGGCTGGCCTAGGAGCACTGAGGGAGTTGGGCTTCTCCTGGGTGGGTGGGACAGCAGTCTCTGCCTTGGTTTGGGGCCTCTGCCAGGGCCTGAGGTTTTGGGGCTGCACTTCTGCGCAGGTTTCACTTTCCCCGCAGTGTGCGTGCCTTAGTTAGAGGCGGGGTTGGAGTCAGAGGGGTTGTCTTCACTTCCTCCCAAACGTGCACGGGGAGGCACTCACCTGCGATGGTAGTCTCCGCCCCGGAGCTAATTCTGCTCCTCCCCATTGTGCGCAGTGACGTGCACGCTGACAATGGCTGACTCTACCGTGATCAGAGGCAGGGCTGGGGTCTGAGCGGGCTCTGTTCTCTGCAAGCGTGCGCAGTGTCTTTGGCAATGGCGGTCCCAGCCTCCGTGGGGTGCAGTGCCGGTGCTACAGCGGCTGGAGCAGGAGCCCTGTGTGGGCTGGGGGCGGGGCACACTGTGGCAGTCCTGATAAGCCAGCAGAGCCCCAGGTAGCCTTTTATCTTCTGCTTCCATGTTGTGGTTGGGAGGAAGCAAGTCTACGTGTGCACGCTTTAAGAGCCGCGTCTCGGGTACTTACGGCTCTCTAGTAAGCCCCACTGGGTTTCAAACCGGCTGAGGGCACTTGTCTTCCCAGTGTCGGACCCCAGGGCTGGGATGCCTAACAAGTGACTCGAACCCCTTGCTCCCCAGAGAGGATGCCCAAGCCTATGGTATCCCCTGTCTCTTCTGGGTCCCCTGGTAGGGGTGTGGGTCTTGGCCAGATTGCTTCTCCTCCATGACTATCTGACCCCATATGGATCTTTCTTTACCGCCTTGGTAGTCCCCAAGTTGATTTTAGTGGGAGTTGCTATGTATGCAAGTTGTAGTTTTTCATGTTTGTGAGGGGAGGTGAGGCCAGTGTCCTCCTACTCCGCCATCTTGATTTCCGCCCTCCTGGGATTCAGTGTTAATAACACCTTTGCAAAGATTATTTTTACTGTGTAAAGTACGGTTGGTTCTTAAACTTTTTTGGATCCTGGAATTCTTTGAATTTCTGATGAACGTGAGGGTACCACTCTCCATATACAGCAGAAATAATACGTACACACATTGTCTACAGTTAATCTCCCCTTCCCAACTCAGCTAGTTAAGAGAACCTCTAGTTTCAACAGTACTGTTTATGGATCACGTTGCAGTGCACCTGATAAGGCAGCCTGGTTTTGCTGATTTATAACACTCATTTACATGTCAAGGGTGTGTGGATGTGAACACCTGGGACACACAGCACAAAGCCTTCCCCCAGCAATGCACTCTGATAATTCCACCACAGAGAAAGAATAAAGGTTGATTAATCATTCAAACTGTGTTCCATGGAGAAAAGGGTAAGCTACAAAATGTTAACATCTTTTTCTAAGAAGAAAGAATTCTGCGTTCAAAAGGTTTGAGAAATGTTGCATATTGTAGTCATCCCATGGAGCTTCACTTGAGTATATCAAAGACTCTAGAAGTCCTGCAGTAAAGAAGCCAGGGTAACTCTTTCTGACCCAGCGTCTCCCCATATTATCAAACCACATAGCCTTTTTTTTTCCCCCCCCATATTTGGATAATTCTTATTAGGATCACTTAGAATACACTTTTGGAAATGGTGACTACTTTCATTCATTTTTTTGTGATTCTTATAACATCTGCCACTTATCCCGGTGCCTATTGATAGTGCTGTAGTTGCATCAGCATTTGAGAGGAACTGCTAGGTCCTTAGCTGTTGCCCTTCTCGTGGTCATCCCTTCCATGTAGGCCAGATCTCAGGACTCTTGCCCTCTTCATCTGCTGGTCCAATGTATTGAGACTGATATCGAGCTCAGCTTTCTGGTTTTTATTCTAGAAGCTTTTGAAGATACTAGACAGAGGTCAAATGCACCCTTTGTAGTAGTTACCTCCTATTTCATTCTCAGCAGTTTCTATTTCGTTTTTTTTTTTTAGCTGTTCTTTTCAGTATTTCAGTGACAGCTAAGACTAGAGCTTATCTTACTATAATCTCACCTTCCATCATCAGGCAGGTTTGAGAGGCAAAAGAATGTCATGGGTGAGCACCATTGTGGATGGCTCTGGGATTAAGAGGCCCAGGCGCAAAGCCAGGTCCACCGTGACTAGCTCCGTAAGCATGGCGATCTGCTAAACGGCATCTGTAAAAGGGTGATGATAATGACGCCTACCCCATTGGTGCCATTGCCTTGAAGCAGTTAATACACACAGTGGAGTTAGAACAGGGCATGGTTATAACAAGTGAGTGTTATTATTATTGAAAGTCAGTCGAATCTGGTTCTCATGACCTGTTCATGGCCTGCTATACAGTAAGCACCCAAACATTAGTTATTATTGCCATTATCATGTTACTCTTTTGACAGTTTTATTGATTATATTCTCATTGTCTTGATTTACCTGATTCCAGAATGAAGATATTTGATATAGACTGATTACAGAAATTTAAATTCTAGTACCCAGAGTTCCTGTTATGGAACTGATACGCGATTTTGGTGTTGACTTTCAATAGCGTGAACCCAGTAAAGAACAGACTATTTTCTTTCTTGCTTAGTTGAAAGAATTTCTCTGCCAAACTGAACCCAGAGGGTAGAAGAGCTATGCGTGTGGGAATGTGTCAGGATGTATCTAAAAGAGCTTCAGGAAGGGAGAAGAGGCAATTATGTTAAACCTTCTGGAAATGCACAATCATCAAGAAAGTCACAGTTAATGGAAAAACAAGCCAGTCCTTATTCCTGTGTTTATTTTTTCTCTCCTAACCATTGCATTACATTTTGCCACAGAGAGGAGGAACAGCGTCAGTGTAAGTTTATTCTCACGGCCTAAATAAATGGCTCAGAAAACTGAAAGAAAGTTAGGCTTATGTTTTCTGTTCTGTGCTTATTTGCTCCTTGTACATTCTATCTTGCCTCCCTTGCTGTGGGAATAGTTGCTTAACAGTTTTAAGTGTGAAATAGTTTGCATGAATCAAGATTAGTTTCCTCCTGAAAGGAGAAAATGTGACTAGTACTAATTTAGATTTATTTGCATTGATCATTAGTTATTTTCATCAATCAGAAATATAACCTCTTAAGAAGTAGAGCAGTTTGATCTGAAAGCAGGTGGGCTGGGCCTGCTGGGAACTGTCTCCTGTCAACAGGCCCTAGATGAGAATATACAGAAGCAGCCTGTGGCTTAAGCGAAGCCCTGTTCTGTATTTGGAAGCAGCTTTCAGACTCTTTTTTTAAACAGTGAGATTAATTTTTACATGAAATGTTATTTGGGACCCAGATGTGAAAAAAAAGGCAATAGAAATGGTTCAAGTATGGGGACTTGGCTTCTCTTGCCCTCATTTTCCTCCTGAGATCGTCTCTGGGACACCTGAGAACTGCAGGTTTGGAAAGTACTGACATGCAGAATAAACAAATGCCCTTGTTAAATTTGTCACTCTAGTATATTAGTTGAAATACTTAAAAATATATTTAAACTTTTGTATTTTTAATGAATACTCTAGACGAGGGGTTGACAAATTTTTCTGTAAACAGCCAGAGAGTAAATATTTTGCACTTTGTGGGCCAAGATACAAAATTGAGACTATTACATACTTATATAACATGAGAGAAAACAAATATCCACAAAATATCTTTTTTTTTTTTTTTTACAAAATTCAAAATATAATGATAAGGATTATTGAGTACATACAAGGTTTTGTAATACAGGTTGGCTAATGAGAAGAATTGAATTTTTTTCAGTAACATTTTGCTTAATTGGAGTTCAAGGTAGCATTTCCTGTCATCAAATCAATTGCAAATGCTCATCTGTAAAAACAGGTCTTAGCTTGTGGGATGTACAAAAATAGATTGTGGGTTAGATTTGGTCTGTGGGCCATAGTTTGTCGATTCCTCCTCTAGAATAAACTTCAATTGGAAAATAGTAATTAGGAGATTTCAATTAATATTTAAAGAGCTTTTGTTTTTTAGTGACAGCAATGAACCACTTTCTCATTGCTACGATTTTGGCAGTGCTTTTTCTCTTTGAAAGTAAAATTACAATACCCAGTGTTGTGGACAGTTTCAGAAAAAGTGAATTTCATGTATTCTCAGTGAGAGGCTTTTCTGGGAGAGAATTTGTCAAAATGTGTCAAAAAATCTGAAACAGTGCACGTACACTTTGTTTGACCCAGTGATTTCACTTCTAGGAATTTAACCCAGTGAGGATTATATTGAGGTATTTATGAGCAACAATCATGGGATTGTTTATCATGGCAAAAATTTGGGTGCATACTAAATGCTTAGCATTAAGGGGATCAGTGAAATAAATGATTGCAGATACACAAAAGAGATTATTATGAAGCCACTGGAAACTATATTGTGAAACTTTATTGACATGGAAAGATTGTTTTAAAAAAGCAAGCTGCAGACATTAAGCATATATGATCTCCATTACTGAATAAAAAATATGGGGAGCTTACACATAGAAAACTAAATGAAAGACTACATACTAAAATGTTGACAGTACTTCTTTGTGAGATGGGAATATAGGTCATTATTGGTAGTAGCATAATCGTAAGTACTATTTCTTGAGTGCTTACCAACTGCAGGCACTCTGGGAATGCTTTACATACATAATCTCATGTGATCTTTAAATCAATGCTGTGAAATAGGAACGCTTATCTCCGCTAACATACAGGGAACACTGAGGCTTGGAGAACGTTAAGTAGCTTCGCCAGTAGACACAGCAAAAATGGGGAGCCTGGGTTTTGTACCCAAATGGGTCTCATTTCAGAATTTGCACTGCTGTCTCGCATGCCATACTGACTCTCTTCTTTTCTCCGTGCTAGTTTATATTTCTAATCTTGCTCTGAAATGCCAGCGGGTGTTTTTTTAAGAAAGTTGAAGATGAGATCATTGGGTGTAATTACATTAAAAACACTGAATTGCCATGTAGAAGGTTTAACCGTTTCTTGTTCCATTACTGCTGATTCTGCCTGTTCTTTTTACTGGCCCAGATGGGCTTCCATGAAGATTTGGAAGGGCAGAAGTCATTAATCCAGGCTTCTGCAAAGAATGGGCATTCCAGTTGACTCTAAGTCTATAACCTAGCCAAGAAATACTTGTTTTCCTCCAAGGTGAAGAATAATTTTCCATATTTTAGTTAAATTCCTTTGCTCCAAGAGACAATCTGACTCTAAGAGCTTTTTAGAATCAGTGCCAAAAGTGGGAGTAGTTTATCAGTTGGTGACCAAGAGCCTTTCTCTTACTTCCCCACTATTCCCTGCCCTCACTCTTTACCACATTCCTTCAAAAGGGAACAGGGATAGTATGGGTCCAGGAGGGGAGTGTTAACTTATTCAAATTAAAATTAAGTGCTTATTTAATAATGTGTTTACCAGAAATAAATTATCACCTGGATTTAAACTTCATGATTTTTTTTTCTGTATGCTAGGCTACAGATGCTATAAAAATGATGGCTTGTAAACTCCGACAGTTTCCATTCACTGAACAAGATGAACTGTTCTGTCTTGCTAAATTGCTCTTTAAGATAATCAGTCCTGTCGCCAAAGGCCTGTGATCATCTTGCCACTTTGGTTTGTGTGATTACTGTGTTACGAGCACTGTCAACGTGATCAATTTTTTTTCTGACCTGTTTTGTCACATCTTTTGTTCCCAGCTCCTTGAAAACAGCATGATGGGTAAATTCATCTTTCTTAGAAGTTGTGAAGAACCATGGTCTTATTTATTGAATGTAGTTAAAATGGCCTATTGTAAAATGATGCCAGATCACAGATAGACAGGTAGGGGCATGTAAAGTTATTTCAAGAAACACATGAAAAATTTTGAAACACTGGTAAAAGTGATTGTAAGTATAAATCTAGGTATTGAATTGGGATTTAATGGTCATGATTGACAGAATCTTTTTGGAGTAGGCAAAAATCAGTTTGTACAGTGAAGATTAATAAATAGTTAAGTACAATAATTGGGTGTGGGGTGAGGGATAGAGGGAACTAGTATTTAATGGTAGCTCTGATTTCTTTTTAGTTCCCATTCATTCATCCCATTCGTTCATCCATTAACAAATATTGCATTCTCAAGGCAATGAGGACACAGAGGTAAGCAGGACAGACCCGATCTCTGTTCGCATGGGGCCTAGAGTTTCCCAGTTGGATGCTAAGATTCTTGTAGTGCATGTCTTCCACATATCATGAGAACATATAGCTGTGCCACCTCTCACTTACATAGACACATAGTCATGGTGAATTTGAAAATGAAAGGGAGTGAGCAGTGAAAAATGTTGACTTTCCTAGCCATGTAAAATTTAGATTAATTCATATTTTAAAAATACCCCAGTGTGACTGGTTCAGACTAAAGGGGAATACTAGTCTAATAATTACTATCTTTTCATAATATTTTTAAACTGGAGTTTTAATTCTCAAATAAAATGGTGCCAAATGATGGCAAGGTGCTGTTGACAACAGTAGGGCTATCCTGTCTCTGCTGGTTTTGCAAGCGATCATAGTGACTTACTGTTTGAAGTCTCTTTGTGTAAACAGATAATTTTTCCAATTCAGTATATTCATCTTATTATACAAATAGCGTTAAATAGAAGAATAATTTTCAAAGATAATGCTTTTAAAAGGAATTAAGAACAATTTCTTACCTTTCTCACTAATATGAACATTTGCTTTATCAATTCTTCAAGAATCCTGGTCTGGAATCATATAGTTTCCCCAGTAATTTGCTCTTGATCTTCTTGTAGCTGTGTGTCAAAGTGATCTAGGTTGTTTGTCTTTCAGCAATTCTTTTACATTAATTTCTGTATTAAGAACAATTAGTCTCTGATTTCAGAAGCTTTGTTCTCTTATATTGTGCACAGTCTCAGAGGGGAGAAAGGAAAGGAATTTACTCTGGAGAACAAGATGGCTGCAGGAGCTCCAAGAATCATATCCTCATATAACAGTATTTGAAAGAAATGACTGCTTTCCTGTATGTATTCCTTTTTCCACAGCTCTTTGTAGACTCACATTCAGGTTCTTTGGTCTACACCTAGGCCAGTCACTGCAAAAGGGAGTGAAATAACTGTTTGGCTTTAAGCCAATCATGATTCACCCCCCAGGGTCTGGAGAGTTCAGCTTCCTCTGTGGCCATGGTTTCTTGAAGAGGATGGACACAACTTAGTTTTATTGGCACAAAGGTGAGCAAATGACTGTTGAGTAGGCAAGCTATGGTGTGTGCCAAAGTTGGTTTTGGCAAGTTAATGTTATCAATTCCGATAAAATTTTTTTCCTCTTACATCTGTTAAAAATTTTTCTCACTTCACAGTATTCTGATTCTTTTTTTTAAATTGAGATATAGTTTATTTACAATATTGTATTAGTTTCAGATGTACAGCAAAGAGATTCAAATATATATGTGTGTATATATATATATATACACACACACACACACACATACACGTATGTGTATGAATGAGACTGTATTTGGAGATAGAGCCTTAAAAGAAGTAATTAAGTTAAAATGAGGCCATTAAGGTGGACCCTAATCCAATCTCACTGGTGTCCTTATAAAAAGAGATTAGGACACACAGAGAGTCCCCAGGATGGTGTGTGCACAGAAGAAAGACCATGTGAGGACACAGTGAGAAGATGGCCATCAGCAAGCCAAGCACAGAGACCTCAGAAGAAACCAAACCAGTCTGTGGTATTTTGTTATGGCAGATCTAGCAAACGAATATAGATAGTAATTAGTACCACCTTTTAATGAATACCTATGAAGTGTGAGGGACTATATTAGGAGGCCTTTCTGAATTACCTGAGGTAAGAATTGTCCCATTTCAACACTGAGTCTCAAAGAGGTTAAACAACTTGTAAATGGAAGAATTGGAATCAACCCATTCTAAATACTTCCCATATACCTATGCAGTCTGGATAAAGTAAATTCTATATATATATATACACACACATATATGTATTTGTATTATATATAATATGTGCATGTATAAAGTACATTTATAAATATATAAAAACATAAAATTTATTGAATTCTTCCTATTTGTTAGGCATACAGTGCTGAGCATGTTACATGAATTAGTGTGTTTAATCCTCATCATGACATTATGATGTGTGCATTATTATTATTCCATGTAACAAATAAGGCTCATAGACTTTGAGTCAATTTCCTAGGATCACACAGGTACCAAGTGCTGGAGTCAGGACTGAAGCTTGGGTAATCTGACTCTAGAGCATACTCTATCCAGCATCTAAGCTACTTTCTGTTTGAATGGATCATCAGAAAGAAAGGTTTATGAATGGAAAGTTAAAGTCAAAGCGACACAGAGCACCCACAATAGAGGAGAAATATAAACTCGATGATATGTTAATTGGTGAATGGATCTTGAAGAGATTTTAAAAATGCAAATATGAAGCAATATTTATTAAGAAACTAGTATATGCTTGGAAATATTTATTTCTTGTTATAGCACATCACCATAGACATAGGTGTCTATGTCTTTTAGTCAATTAGCCAGTCAACTAAAGGATCAACAAAAGAGACACAGGCAGTCCCTGAAACGGCATCATATTAGCAGAGTGGCAAGGCGAATTCCCCTTTTCCATAAGAATGCACTATAATTAGGGCTCAGACAATAAATACCCATTATCAAATGACTACACATGTGATCAAAATATGCCACAAACAAGCATATTCACTTGAATATAAACTTGTAAGATATCTTAAAATGAAAAAAATATATATTGAAGTCCTGTAAGGTGGGCATTGATATTATTCCCTCTCTTGCTAATTTTATGTTTCAATAAAGTGATATTAGGCACCTGAGGTATCACTGTGGATAAGACGAGGAAGTTCCAGTTGTTCCTGGTGATGGCAGGTGGTGTCTATGAAATCACAAAGTGGCTATAAGTCTCGATTTTTTTTTTCTAAATGCCATCTATACCTCTCTCACAGCTTACTTGAGTCACTGCCCAGTAACCAATGGGTGAATGGGAAACTCAGCAAGGTGTGAAGCAGAGTGTTAATTAGAAGCAATGAATGGAAACTCATGATTTGTGAAGAATTCAGAAGCAGGACTGACTATAGGAATTCCTGTGATTCATATAAAATATCCTGACTTTTTGAGCTGTAAAATCCTTTCTTGGTTAATCTGAGTTTGATTTCTTTTGCCATTAGTAAATTATATGTAATATGCCATATGGTTTTGAACTAAAATTAATTCAGCTTTGGGAAATTTTACATCATCCTTTGGTATAACTATCTAAGACTTCAAAAGCTCAAGATTGAGAGTGATTTCTTTTGATTTGCATTTAGCATAGTATTGGTAGGAATAAACTTAGAAAGTATGTTAGTCTAAATCACACCATAGAGATTTTTATACCATAGAATAAAGGATGGAGGTTGGATCGAGTGAGGTATTTAAAAAATATTCCTCACTGTCTTATAAAGTGAAAGACTGATAGATTCAGCAACAAACGCTCCGAAATTCACATCTAGCAGGCAGGGGTAATAGTCATGACTCAGTACTGCTGAGGAAGAGTGAGAAATACGCAAACTGATTTTGGTCAAGATAAAAAGGAGAAATTTCTTAAGTGAATTGGAAGGCTTTTTATGATGGCTAGTTCAGATTGTTTTTTTTTTTTTTTTTTTTGATTGGACACTTCAACTTACACTTTCTTTAGATATTCAGGCCACAATGGCTGACTAGTCTCCCTTTACTTTCATCAAAATGACCCCTTATGTTGCTGGCAGCCATATCATATTTCCCAAGTCCATTCCCTTCCCAGGCTCCAGGACCACAGCCAGGTTCTCAGCCTTCTCTGTCTGCTCAAACCTCCAAAACCCGTTCACCATCCCCCTTCTTACGGATGAGCTTATTTCCCGTTTCACTGAGAAAAAAATCAAACAGCGAGGACTCCGATAAGCTGCTGCAACCGCTTCTACACGGCTGTATACGTCTGCTTTCTCTCCTAATGTTATTGATGAACAATTTGTTACCAAAGAAAGAAAATTCCAATGCCTCCACTTACTCGCCTGCTAGATCTCATCCCTTCTCCTCTATTCAAGGATATTGCTCAGCAATTCTTCCCTCCTCTCCTTTGTAACCATATTGACCCTTTCTACTTGAATCTTCTCTCAGACTGCAAATATTCTTTAAAGTCTCATATTCTAAAAGAGAAAAGAAGAAAGAAAAGGAAAAGGTCACATTTCATGACCTCACATGAGGTAAGACCTTGAAATGAATTTTTTGTATTGGTTCTCTCCAACTCCTCTTCTCCTATTTTCTCCCAAATTCAATAAAATCAGGATTTTAACCCCACAAGTACATCTAACTGCTCTAGTGAAGGTTAGCATTCATGTCCCTGCTGTGAATACTGATGGTCAATTCCGTCCTCATGTTACTGGTCCCTAAGCATTTGACATTGCTGGTCATTCCTACCTTTTTGAAATGTGTTCATCACTTGGCTTCAAGGACACTCCTACTACCTCACTGGTCACTCCTTCTCTGTCCCTTTGGTGGTTCCTATTCAGTTCTGATCTTTAGATGTTGAAGTGCAGCAGTATTTTGACACTGAACTTCCCTTTTCTATTTACACTTACTACGTAGGGTATATCATCCAGATTGGAGATTCACACATTTATACCTCCAGCCCAGGTATCTCTTCTGAACTTCAGATTCATTGATCCAACCGTCTACTTGACATTGCCACCTGGATGTCTCACAGATGATATAATATTACCATGTCCCAACACCTGTTTCTCCCAGTCTTCCACATCCAGTAAAAGGCAGCTCCATTTTTTCAATTTCTCAGATGAAAAACCATGACCCTTCTCTTTCTTAAGCCCACATCTGATTCTTCCATAAATCCTTTTGGCTCTGCCTTGAAATTTTTCCAGAATCTTACCATTTCTTTTAGCACCACAACTGCCATTCTAGTCTTATCCAGCATCATTTCACCCCTGGAATACCTTCTACCTGGTTTCCTTTTTTCTGTTATTGTCTCTCCTACAGTCTATCCTCAAATCAGATGCCAGAATGATCCTTTTAAACCTAAGTCAGCTCATGTAATTTCTCCGTGCAAAATCTTCCTGTAGCTTCTTCCCATCTCATTTGGAATAAAAGTCAAAGGTCATGATATATGCCTCTTCTGCTTGAACGATATTATGTTTCACCTCATCTTCTACTACTCTTCCCTCATTCACTCCCTTCCAGCCACACTGGCCTTGGGGATGTTCCTGAGAGGCCAAGTATGCTTCTGCCTCAGGGCTTTAGCCCTTGCTATTTCTTCTGCCTTGAACATTTCCCCCCAGTATTTGTAAGACTTGCTCCCTCATTGTGTTCCGATTTTTACTCAATTGCCATCTTCTTTTTAAAGGTTTTTCATACCAGTTATTAAAACCTGCAACCATATCATTCCTGGCTTTATATTTTTTTTGGTAGCACTTTTCACCATCTGACATGGCAGCTATTTTACTTAACTTTTACTGTCTTTCTTCCTAGAATGTAAGCTCTATGATGGCAGAGGTTTTTGACTTCTTTAACTCCAGCACATTGAGCACTGCCTTGCATTTAAAAGGTACTTGGTAAACGTTTGAATTTCTGAATATGTAAATACAATTGGATGGGCATCTAAATGTAACTTGTATAATTTTTCAGAAGGTCTGAAATAAGTTAGTGATTTACAGCACTAGGTTTCTGTATTTTAACATAAGAATTCTGTCTTATAAAAAGGAAAAGATATTTTGTACGTTAATTAGATGGGCATTACTATAATTGGTGTGGTGATATAGGGAATTAAATAAAATTAGTGAAGCCAAAGTTTACGCTTTTCATTGTGAATTTATGGCTATTTTTTCCGAAGTAGATTTTTGTTCTCTTTCACTTCAGTGGTTTTGAATGCTTCCCTATGTTGTTGGGTTTTTTTTTTTTTTTGTCTCAAAAATGGATTATCTCTGCAGGTCATCTATAGAAAAGTAGAATCTGTCACATTTATAAATGATCTTTTGAATGCCAACACAAACAGCAGAGGGAAGGAAAGTTAGCTAAAGTTAGATTTTTGAGTAACTCCCAAGATCTACATGAGTGGTTTCCAAGTGTAGGGTGCATAAGGACCCCCCTGAGGCTGCTTGTTCAATTCGGCTTCCTTGGCTCCACTCCAGGCTCGCTCTGCTAGAATCTCTGATGATCGGCCCTGGGAATCTGTGCTGTAACAATGCCCCCAGGGGTCCTGAGGCAGAGCTCCATGGGTCTGGCTTTGAGATGCTGTTCTGATCATTCGAAAGTTGTTCAGCATCTTTCCTAGAAATCAAACGAAGGCTTACAGTAAGAAGAAAAGTATCGTGAGTGTCACTCCTGTGGAGACCAGTCATCCTGCTATGAACTGTGGCTTGTCTGCAAACTGCCCCCCATCCCCAGGGTACCATCTTTCATACGTGCTGTGGCACACGAGCTGGGGGATGAGTAGTTTCAACTAACCGCTGCTTGATCAATAGTAACCTATCACCCTCAGTGAAAAGATAATTCTAAGGAAATGTCACGTAACTGTAGGTGGTTAGAATCACCTCCTGGCCATGTTTGCTGACTTACCATCATCCATTCCACAAATTGCGACTTTTTTTTTGTCTTAACGCTTTTGTCTCCTTGCTCCTTTCTTCATCCTAAGGGAATTAGGTGATTAAAAGGATCAGAGTATGATACACTGCTACCGTGGAGACCAGAAGCTACTCAGCTCCTGTACGGGCTGTTTTTTTTCCCCCCTCTCTAACCAGCTGTTATTCCACCAGAGTAAAGGATTTTTACCATGTGGAAATAGGAGCCTTTGAAATCTTTCCTTTTTTTTTTTTTTTTTTTAAATTTATATTCAGTGAGATTCACAGATCTTACTCTGACCTAAGTTTTTTATTTTTTAATTAATTAATTTATTTTTTATTTTTGGCTGTGTTGGGTCTTCGTTTCTGTGCGAGGGCTTTCTCTAGTTGCGGCGAGTGGGGGCCACTCTTCATCGCGGTGCGCGGGCCTCTCACTATCGCGGCCTCTCTTGTTGCGGAGCACAGGCTCCAGACGCGCAAGCTTAGTAGTTGTGGCTCACGGGCCCAGTTGCTCCGCGGCATGTGGGATCTTCCCAGACCAGGGCTCGAACCCGTGTCCCCTGCATTGGCAGGCAGATTCTCAACCACTGCGCCACCAGGGAAGCCCGAAATCTTTCCTTTTAGCTCTAGATTGTGTGCAAAAGGAATGCCACCAAACACTTTTCATTAGTCTGAGACAAAGTGCTAAGAAAATGTTGGGCTTGGGGTCGTGAAATTTCCTGTCACCATGGTGTTTGGTTTTTGGACTTGTAGTTATTTTGTTTTAAGCTTTTGGTTAGCATATTATAATCATGAGTGGGAAGACATAGAGTGCTTTTAATGCACTAACCTCCTGCTATGAGAGGAGATGGAAATGTTGGTAATTGCAAATTATTCATAAAATTCTATCCACCCCTTTGAGCACCTGCTTTATCCAGGCACTCTTCAAAGTGCTTTACATGTATTATTTCATGTAGCGTTACATCAAACTATGAGGTGGATTTTTTTTTTTTTTTTTTTTTTGGTTTCCACAATTTTATTTATTTTATTTTTTTTTCCACACACACACACTGTATTTTATTTTTACAAGAGATAAATAGACTGACACCAAGCATTGTACATGGATGACCACAACAAAAGCAACAATGATTGTAATTACCAAACATGAAACACAGTTATACTATGTCATAATATTGACATTCAGTCCAGTAATCCTCCACTGTAACAGCTCCTTTACTTTGCAGTGAAAATTGATTTGTATATTCTTTTCCTCTGAGTCCTTGTGGGATTTTTTTTTTTTAATTCAGACAGAAAGTCACAAAAATTATACTCATCCTCATCAGTTCACTCAGTCCCATGTAATTAATTTCTTTTTTTTTTCATCTTGATCTTTTGTTAGCACTTTTATGAGTTCATCAGTTTTTCATTAGAGTTCTGAAAATGCTTATTCATTCAGTTCAGCAGTACAGTCAGTTACCAGAAACCTGTACTTGTCAGAGTCTTTTCCATGAATTTCTTGAAGATGAAACCCTTTTATAGGAACATATTTGCAAAATCATCAGAGTACACCCAGAACTGTCTGTAAATGACAAAAGACTTAAAAATGACCATGGTTAAAGATTTGATGAAAGTTCATAATAATGCAGTTGACAAGAAAATTAGTTATTTCTGAGATATACATTTTAAAGTAACAACTAGGATTATTACTTATAACATTATACCAGAACATATAAGATTTTTAGACGTTTCCTGTAATGTCTGAAACATTTATATTAACATATTTCCATACATATTTCCATACAAATATAAGATTTTTAGAAATTTCATGTAATGTCTGAAACATTTATATTAACATATTTATGAGGTGGATTTTGTTATGTCCATTTTATGGGTGAGAAAACTGAAACACATTGAGTTTAAGTGACTTGTGCATGCAGACCTTCTAGTGATGAAACTAGGCGTGGATCCTGGAACACAGAGCTCACACTTGACACATGATCACCGCTCCAGAGAAGCTACTGCTGAATCAGCTGTGTGTACTGTGACAGTGCAGCTCTATAACTATAATTCAGGTCATGTTCATGTCAGATGTGAGTGTGTGAGTCACAAGGCTAAACCAGTAGTTATTTCAGCAAGTTGTAAAATATCCTAGAATTCGGGTGCAGCTGACACCCCTGGTGTCTGCCCCACAGTCTCTAAGTGCAGCTCTGATTTTAGCAGCAGCTGTGGTGGCAGATCTCCAGAAGTTCAGTCTCAACTCAACACTGCCAACCTCCACCTGGAGGCCAGTTATGGGTCTTTCTGTGCGTTACCCCAGGGTCTTCTCTGACACCCTAGGAGCTTCTTATGTTGTGCACACGAGCAGCCAGGAATTGTGGGAGAGTTAGCTGCCCAGGGGCAACGCTCAGCCAATGAGGGTTGGGGAGGGAGAGTAGTGCATAAACGCTCCAGCCTCCCATTGTCAGCTGGAAAATTCTAGAAGGCATTCCATATGCTTCTCAGAGGCCCGGGTAGAATCGAGACTCCTTTCTGGAGGAATCCATCTGTGACCTCGAAAAACAACTTAGAGTGGTTTCTCCTCTCACCTGTCTTACTCTCTCCACTTCTGTTCCTGCTTCCTGGGATCAGTTCCTAAATAAACTACCTGCTCCCAAGCCTTTGTCTCAGGTTCTGATTTCTGGGGGATCCCAAACTAAGAACCAGGGTCATTTAGCAGCCTTCAAAATTGTGATGATCACACAGTACTGAGAGTACAGCCACCAAGGATGTGGTCAAGTCTGTGTGGTCAAGACACACTTGTGTGTGTTTGGATCCTGGCTCATACCATACAACACTGTCAGTTAACCAAATATTCTGAGCCTCAGTAATGTCAAATGGAAAAATGGGAAAAATACTACTACCTCATAGGATTGCTAGGAGCTTGCCCAGAACCCTGACATACCAGTCTTGGTGTGGCTGTGATCCTTGCCCGACTTCTAGACTCCCCTCCCTTCAAGACACATCTTGGTTGACGCTAAGATATGCAGAAGGAAGAGTGTGAAATGGACATGAAGATGTGTGTGTGTGGCAAACGAGAACTCAGAACATCCATTTCTCTTTTGGGAGAACAAGGTGAACTGAATGTTGGCTAGTGATCTCTATTCATAAAATATGGCAGAGGATGTATGGGGCAATGTTTTCTCAATATTCTCATAAGGAATTTTATAAAAAGTGTCTGCCTTCCTCCATTACCCTTAGAGGAAAGAACTATGAGTTTACTGCAACATATAGAAAACTCTGGAGACTCAAAAAATGCCAAAAGTTTCCATTGAAATTATACCTCCATTTATTAAAATGCTTCTATTTATTAAACTTTCTGTCCCTTGCTGTTAAAGGGGTGTTACAGTGAATGGGAATGGAAGGTGGGTGAGTGTGGAATGGCTGCAGAATTGCCATGGAAACAGGTGGTACAGCCAATCAGTGAAGAGATACGTGTTCATCCAGGAAGCTTTTCAAATTGCCCCTAAAGGCTATCTGACTATATAAGTGAACTGCATAACCACAGCTGGTAAGCTGGTGCTCTGTGTCTACTATGCAAGCCCAAATCTATGTCGTCAGTAAAAGAAAGCTTATCTTGCACACAGAGCTCTATGGCTTCGAAGATAATAGAAGATATCTAGGCTTCAGTTCCCTCTGCTTTTGCAAATAACAAGAGAGACAGTGGGGATGGCAATAATAACTGACGTGTGTTGCTCTTCCCACACTTCCAAGGGGTTTTATGTTCATTGACTCATTTGATCCTGTATGACAGGCAGCCTTGGTCTTGCTATCCCAGTATCACAGAGGAGAACACTGAGGCACAGGGGGATTTATTCAAGGTCATACAAATGATAAGTAGTTAAAACGGGATTGGAGTCCTGAACCCTCTGTGTAACTTTTTCCTTTCATGCTAAGGCATAGCCCAGAGATAGACTGGAAGAGGATAAAAGACCTTGCTGTAAGTTTCTCTGGAACTTGGAAAAGTCCTGCTGGTACTTTGGGAGGTAAGATTGAAGTGCTGTTCGTGGGTCCACCTCTTCTCCATCCGGACTTCCATTTCTGCCCTAATCAAGACCAAATTCTTTTTCTGCAGCACAGTTTCTTCTCCATTAAACCTTTCTGAAGTTAACTTATACCCACATATATAACTCTCTTCAATTCCCACATTACTTATTCTCAGAGTTAACGGATAAGGTACTGTGTTGTGATCTCCAAGAAATACATATTTGGGCATT
Organism: Balaenoptera acutorostrata; assembly: GCF_949987535.1. Taxonomy (NCBI): domain Eukaryota; kingdom Metazoa; phylum Chordata; class Mammalia; order Artiodactyla; family Balaenopteridae; genus Balaenoptera; species Balaenoptera acutorostrata. Next base: position 22,279,298 of record NC_080068.1, on the reverse strand, counting down.
GAGCTGACCAACATATATTTCTCATATATATTTGGCCTTTGTCCATGGCATTAGGAAACAATAAACTGGAAAGTAAATAGCAGATACAATCAGTATATGAACACAAACAGGTAACTCGGTAAAAATTGTAATAAAACATGTGTTTGGAGAAACGTAACAATTCCTTAATTGTAAAGTAGGGATGAGAATATTGGATGTATTATTACTTTTATATTTACAACAAGGCTATGACACAGATATCATCTTACTTTTTTAGTAGGCGGGGAAATTGGGACATAAAATGTACTAAGTCACCTTTCCAAGATCAAATAGCTGGTGTTATAGAAAGGATTTGAACTCCACTTTAAGTCCAAATCCTATTGGTTTAAACATTGTACCAGGTTGCTTCATCCTTAGGACTCACACTTTAAAATACTTTCCATTTGCTCTTACCTACCGATTGAAAGTATAAAATAGGAAGTGGGGTTATTTGATCAAAATGAATAAAATGATTATTATCGAAGTAACTTCTTAACTTCATATCTATGGATAGTATTGGCCTAGGTGTTAGGAAAAAAATCCTGCCTATAGAATCTTATGCTGGAAAATACCAACATGTCTTAGTCTTATTTTTGGTGACCCACGTGTGCCACACCTGTGTTTTAATTGAATTCTCAGGGGCACATTTGATTGATGAAATCTGGCTTATCCTTTAAACTTCACTTGGACTACTACCACTTCCAACAATCTTTTCTTTCTTTCTTTATTATACTCATAATATTTTGTCAATATTTTATGTATGCAATGGAGTTTTTATACATGACTCTGTTCCTCTCAGACAAGGGTTTCTAGAAGACAGGTGCATATATTGTACTTATTTTTACCTTTCATGATGGCTTGCCTGGAGTCTTAGGCATGATAAGTGTACTATAGACATTCATTGAAATGAGGTCAAATACCTTCCCTTAGTTTAAAATCACACCCCCCTTTTTTTTTTAAACATCTTTATTGGAGTATAATTGCTTTACAATGGTGTGTTACTTTCTGCTTTATAACAAAGTGAATCAGTTATACATATACATATGTTCCCATATCTCTTCCTTCTTGTGTCTCCCTCCCTCCCACCCTCCCTATCCCACCTCTCTAGGTGGTCACAAAGCACCGAGCTGATCTCCCTGTGCTATGCGGCTGCTTCCCACTAGCTATCTATTTTACATTTGGTAGTGTATATATGTCCATGACACTCTCTCACCCTGTCACATCTTACCCCACCCCCTCCCCATATCCTCAAGTCCATTCTCTAGTAGGTCTGTGTCTTTATTCCCGTCTGGCCACTAGGTTCTTCATGACCTTTTTTTTTTTTTTTTTTTTTCTTAGATTCCATATATATGTGTTAGCATACTGTATTTGTTTTTCTCTTTCTGACTTACTTCACTCTGTATGACAGACTCTAACTCCATCCACCTCATTACAAATACCTCCATTTCATTTCTTTTTATGGCTGAGTAATATTCCATTGTATATATGTGCCACATCTTCTTTATCCATTCATCCGATGATGGACACTTAGGTTGCTTCCGTGTCCTGGCTATTGTAAATAGAGCTGCAATGAACATTTTGGTACATGACTCTTTTTGAATTATGGTTTTCTCAGGGTATATGCCCAGTAGTGGGATTGCTGGGTCGTATGGTAGTTCTATTTTTAGTTTTTTAAGGAAACTCCATACTGTTCTCCATAGTGGCTGTATCAATTTACATTCCCACCAACAGTGCAAGAGGGTTCCCTTTTCTCCACACCCTCTCCAGCATTTATTGTTTCTAGATTTTTTGATGATGGCCATTCTGACCGGTGTGAGATATCTCATTGTAGTTTTGATTTGCATTTCTCTAATGATTAATGATGTAGAGCATTCTTTCATGTGTCTGTTGGCCATCTGTATATCTTCTTTGGAGAAATGTCTATTTAGGTCTTCTGCCCATTTTTGGATTGGGTTGTTTGTTTTTTTGTTATTGAGCTGCATGCGCTGCTTATAAATCTTGGAGATTAATCCTTTGTCAGTTGCTTCATTTGCAAATATTTTCTCCCATTTTGTTGGTTGTCTTTTGGTCTTGTTTATGGTTTCCTTTGCTGTGCAAAAGCTTTTAAGTTTCATTAGGTCCCATTTGTTTATTTGTGTTTTTATTTCCATTTCTCTAGGGGCTGGGTCAAAAAGGATCTTGCTGTGATTTATGTCATAGAGTGTTCTGCCTATGTTTTCCTCTAAGAGTTTGATAGTGTCTGGCTTTACACTTAGGTCTTTAATCCATTTTGAGTTTATTTTTGTGTATGGTGTCAGGGAGTGTTCTAATTTCATACTTTTACATGTACCTGTCCAATTTTCCCAGTACCACTTATTGAAGAGGCTGTCTTTTCTCCACTGTATATGCTTGCCTCCTTTATCGAAGATAAGGTGACCATATGTGCGTGGGTTTATCTCTGGGCTTTCTATCCTGTTCCATTGATCTATATTTCTGTTTTTGTGCCAGTACCAAACTGTCTTGATTACTGTAGCTTTGTAATATAATCTGAAGTCAGGGAGCCTGATTCCCCCAGCTCCATTTTTCGTTCTCAAGATTGCTTTGGCTATTCGGGGTCTTTTGTGTCTCCATACAAATTGTGAAATTTTTTGTTCTAGTTCTGTGAAAAATGCCAGTGGTAGTTTGATAAGGATTGCATTGAATCTGTAGATTGCTTTGGGTAATAGAGTCATTTTTACAATGTTGATTCTTCCAATCCAAGAACATGGTATATCTCGCCATCTATTTGTATCACCTTTAATTTCTTTCATCAGTGTCCTATAATTTTCTGCATACAAGTCTTTTGTCTCCTTAGGAAGGTTTATTCCTAGATATTTTATTCTTTTTGTTGCAATGGTAAACGGGAGTGTTTTCTTAATTTCACTTTCAGATTTTTCGTCATTAGTGTATAGAAATGCAAGAGATTTCTGTGCATTAATTTTGTATCCTGCTACTTTACCAAATTCATTGATTAGCTCTAGTAGTTTTCTGGTAGCATCTTTAGGATTCTCTATGTATAGTATCATGTCATCTGCAAACAGTGACAGCTTTACTTCTTCTTTTCCGATTTGGATTCCTTTTATTTCTTTTTCTTCTCTGATTGCTGTGGCTAACACTTCCAAAACTATGTTGAATAATAGTGGTGAGAGTGGGCAACCTTGTCTTGTTCCTGATCTTAGTGGAAATGGTTTCAGTTTTTCACCACTGAGGACAATGTTGGCTGTGGGTTTGTCATATATGGCCTTTATTATGTTGAGGAAAGTTCCCTCTATGCCTACTTTCTGCAGGGCTTTTATCATAAATGGGTGTTGAATTTTGTCGAAAGCTTTCTCTGCATCTATTGAGATGATCATATGGTTTTTCTCCTTCAATTTGTTAATATGATGTATCACGTTGATTGATTTGCGTATATTGAAGAATCCTTGCATTCCTGGAATAACCTTGAGAGTAACCTTGGTTGTAGGTTTTTCTCCTTCATGACTTTAAGTATATCCTGCCACTCCCTTCTGGCTTGCAGAGTTTCTGCTGATAGATCGGATGTTAACCTTATGGGGATTCCCTTATGTGTTATTTGTTGTTTTTCCCTTGCTGCCTTTAATATGTTTTCCTTATATTTAATTTTTGACAGTTTGATTAATATGTGTCTTGGCGTGTTTCTCCTTGGGTTTATCCTGTATGGGACTCTCTGTGCTTCCAGGACTTGATTAACTATTTCCTTTCCCATATTAGGGAAGTTTTCAACTATAATCTCTTCAAATATTTTCTCAGTCCCTTTCTTTTTCTCTTCTTCTTCTGGGCCCCTATAATTCGAATGTTGGTGTGTTTAATGTTGTCCCAGAGGTCTCTGAGACTGTCCTCAGTTCTTTTCATTCTTTTTTCTTTATTCTGCTCTGCGGTAGTTATTTCCACTATTTTATCTTCCAGGTCACTTATCCGTTCTTCTGCCTCAGTTATTCTGCTATTGATCCCATCTAGAGTATTTTTAATTTCATTTATTGTGTTTTTCATCGTTGCTTGGTTCCTCTTTAGTTCTTCTACGTCCTTGTTAAATGTTTCTTGCATTTTGCCTATTCTATTTCCAAGATTTTGGATCATCTTTACTATCATTATTCTGAATTCTTTTTCAGGTAGACTGCCTATTTCCTCTGCATTTATTAGGTCTTGTGTGTTTTGACCCTGCTCCTTCACCTGCTGTGTGTTTTTCTGTCTTCTCATTTTGCTTATCTTACTGTGTTTGGGGTCTCCTTTTCACAGGCTGCAGGTTCGTAGTTCCCGTTGTTTTTGGTATCTGTCCCCTGGCTAAGGTTCGTTCAGTGGGTTGTGTAGGCTTCCTGGTGGAGGGGACTAGTGCCTGTGTTCTGGTGGATGAGGTTGGATCTTGTCTTTCTGGTGGGCACGTCCACATCTGGTGGTGTGTTTTGGGGTGTCTGTGGCCTTATTATGATTTTAGGCAGCCTCTCTGCTAATGGATGGGGCTGTGTTCCTGTCTTGCTAGTTGTTTGGCATAGGGTGTCCAGCACTGTAGCTTGCTGGTCGTTGAATGAAGCTGAGTCTTGATGTTGAGATGGAGATCTCTGAGAGATTTTCGCCGTTTGGTATTACATGGAGCTGGGAGGTCTCTTGTGGACCAGGGTCCTGAAGTTGGCTCTCCCACCTCAGAGGCACAGCCCTGATGCCTGGCTGGAGCACCAAGAGCCTTTCATCCACACGGCTCAGAATAAAAGGGAGAAAAAAATAGAAAGAAAGAAAGAAAGAGGATAAAATAAAATAAAATAAAGCTATTATAATAAAAAATAAGAAAAAAATTATTAAGAATAAACTTATTAAGAAAATTTTTTTTAATTTTTAAAAATAGATTTATTAATTTTTTTATAATAAAAAATAAAAAAATAAGGAAAAAATTATTAAGAAAAAAATTTTTAATTTTTTAAAATAAAAAATATGAGAAAACTTATTAAAAAATTTTTTTTAATTTCTAAAAATAGAAATTAAGGAAAAAATTATTAAGAAAACATTTATTAGGAAAAAAAATTTTTTTAAGTAAGAAAAGAAAAAAAAAAAAAAAAAAAAAGGACGGACTTAACCCTAGGACTAATGGTGAAAGCAAAGCTATGCAGACAAAATCTCACCCAGAAGCATACACATATACACTCACAAAAAAAGGAAAAGGGGAAAAATTAATATATCCTGCTCCCAAAGTCCACCTCCTGAATCTGGGATGATTCGTTGTCTATTCAGGTATTGAACAGATGCAGGCACATCAAGTTGTTTGTGGAGCTTTAATCCGCTGCTTCTGAGGCTGCTGGGAGAAATGTCCCTTTCTCTTCCTTGTTCACACAGCTCCCAGGGTTCAGCTTTGGATCTGGACCCGCCTCTGCGTGTAGGTCGCCTGAGGGCGTCTGTTCCCGCTCAGACAGGACAGGGTTAAAGGAGCAGCTGCTTCAGGGGCTCTGGCTCACTCAGGCCTGGGGGAGGGAGCGGTACGGAGGAGGTGGGGCGAGCCTGCGGCGTCAGAGGCGTCGTGACGTTGCAGCAGCCCGAGGCGCGCCGTGCGTTCTCCCGGGAAAGTTGTCCCGGGATCACGGGAGCCTGGCCATGGCTGGCTGCACCGGCTCCCGGAAGGGGCGGTGTGGAGAGTGACCTGTGCTCGCACACAGGCTTCTTGGTGGCGGCAGCAGCAGCCTTAGCGTCTCATGCCCGTCTCTGAGGTCCGTGCTGACAGCCGCAGCTCGCGCCTGTCTCTGGAGCTCGTTTAGGCGGCGCTCTGAATCCCCTCCCCTCGCGTACCAGGAAACAAAGAGGTAAGAAAAAGTCTCTTGCCTCTTCGGCAGCTGCAGACTCTTCCCGGACTCCCTCCCGGCTCGCTGTGGCGCACTAACCCCTTCAGGCTATGTTCATGCCGCCAGCCCCAGTCCTCTCCCTGCGATCCGACCGAAGCCCGAGCCTCAGCTCCCAGCCCCGCCCGCCCCGGCGGGTGAGCAGACAAGCCTCTCGGGCTGGTGAGTGCTGCTCGGCGCCGAGCCTCCGTGCGGGAATCTCTCCGCTTTGCCCTCCGCACCCCTGTGGCTGCGCTCTCCTCCGCGGCTCCGAAGCTTCCCCCTCCGCCACCCGCAGTCTCCGCCCGCGAAGGGGCTCCTAGTGTGTGGACACCTTTCCTCCTTCACGGCTCCCTCCCTCTGGTGCAGGTGCCGTCCCTATTCTTTTGTCTCTGTTATTTCTTTTTTCTTTTGCCCTACCCAAGTACGTGGGGAGTTTCTTGCCTTTTGGGAGGTCTGAGGTCTTCTGCCAGCGTTCAGTGGGTGTTCTGTAGGAGCTGTTCCACGTGTAGATGTATTTCTACTGTATCTGTGGGAAGGAAGGTGATCTCCGCGTCTTACTCTTTCGCCATCTTGCCCAGCTCCAAAAAAAAACTCCTTTCTTAATTTTCAGTACTCAAGGTAGAAATCTGATAAGGGTACCTGGAACCCAAGAGTCTCCAATTTCTGGATGGACCAGGCAGAGAGAAAATAAATATGTTTCAGCTCTACCGGCAGGTATAGTTTGCCAAATTGCTTTAAGTCATAACCAACTTGAGGGGATGGGCTTCCTATATCGGAGTTTCCTCGGTCCCCTGGCTGCTCCACCAGTTGTTGGGCTGCACCCCGCAGGCCTACAAGGCCTGTACCGGCCCAGCTTCGAGACCGAAGAAAGAGCCCAGAGTCAGCAACGGAGACATCAATGGTCTCATGGATAGGGCGAGCTTAGACGTCTGAAGCAAGGTCCTGGAGTGACACTCCACCCCGTGCAGCTAATGGCAGGCAGGCAGGATGTGACGGCCCCCCCTTTTTTAAAAAAAGTTTTGCAACCATTACCACAATCTAGATTAAATTAATTAATTATTTTATTTTCTTGGTCTTGCCGCGCGGTTTGCTGGATCTTAGTCCCCTGACCAAGGATCAAACCTGAGCCCCCAGCATTGGAAGCTTACAGTCCTAACCACTGGACCACCAGGGAATTCCCATTTAAAACCCATTTTTAGCTTTGCCTTTCAGTGGAGAAAATTCTATTCTGAATTTAGGTTTTGACCTATCTTTTGCTAAGGAATTCTAGAAAAGAAACACTTGAAAATGAAAGAGATATGTAAGGGACTTCCCTGGTGGCGCAGTGGTTAAGAATCTGCCTGCCAATGCAAGGGACACGGGTTTGAGCCCTGGTCTGGGAAGATCCCACATGCCGCGGAGCAACTAAGCCCCTGCGCCACAACTACTGAGCCTGCGCCCTAGAATCTGTGAGCCACAACTACTGAGCCCGTGTGCCTAAAGCCCGTGCTCCGCAGCAAGAGAAGCCACCACAATGAGAAGCCCGCGCACTGCAACTGAGAGTAGCCCCCGCTCGCTGTAACTAGAGAAAGCCCGTGCGCAGCAATGAAGACCCAACACAGCCAAAAATAAATAAATAAATTTATTAAAAAAAAAATAAAAGAGGTATGTAGGAAAAAACCTTGATTGATTAGATAATTTAAGCCTCCTAGACTTTTCCAAAATTTGTGTTATCTTTTTTTTTTTTTTTTTGGCTTTAATAGTAGATTGGACCAGATATTTATTAAAATCTTAACTTCTGATGCTTAGGTTTTACTCCTGTAGGAGATGCACCCTGCTGGGCAGGTACTGCATCCAGTGTTACTAAGAGCTGTGCATACTCACCTTGCGAAAATTAAATTGCGTTTTATGAAAAACAGATAGAATCCCAGGCCCAGAATAGATTGTGTTAATTCACTGCATTCATTTATTTGCTCCTTTAAAACCATTTTGGAAAGAAGATAATGTAATCCAAAGAACTTGAAGATGACAGATTTTACATGTTGTAAATAATGACAAAAATATTGATCTTCATAATACTAGTGTGCTAAAAATTAAGAAAAAAACTTCTTTCCCTTTCACTAAAATTAGAATGAACATTTCTTTGTTCATTCATTCATTAAATTTTTGTCTTTATTTATTCCCTGCCTTTTCTCTTCAAGGGAGCTTTGAATTTCTTTGGTAGCTTCTCTTCCATATTGGTTAGAATGCATTCAGAGGTTTAAAAACCAGTTGGTCTCAGATCTTTTGGTTGATCATTTCCCTGAAGTCTTTCTTTTGAAGGAGGAGTCAGAGTGACATTCCTTCTACTCAAAAAATCGTACCTACTGGTGTGCAGTTACACTGCTAAGTAACTGCAATGACTTATCTATAAAACTATAACTACGTGTCTCGCTCAAGTTATCACATGTTGTAAGTAGAATGACTGTAAATTTGGACAATTATTATTATAATATATAATAATATTTATTATTTTGTAGTTAAAATTGATAATATTGTGGTATGTGTTCTAAGAAAACGTGCTTGTGCTCATAGAATTCCTGAGTCCTCCAGGTTTCCATCTTTCTAGGTGCTTGTTACATTTCAAATACAAGGCTCTATTTTGTTGACCCATCAATTGATGGTCCTCATTACTGGGTGTGCGGCAGAGTTATTCTGTACTGCGATGAGCCATGTGTTGTTTGCTGCCCTTTAACAAGCACCGGAGGAGGAAGATAAAGTAGATCGAAGTAACTTTGACAGAAGCCTCTAGGAGGGCCAATGGGGATGAGATAGTAAAACAATTTTGGGGTAATTATGTACGACTTCAAGTGACTTATTGAAAATTAAATACCTATATCTAAGTTCTTATGAGAGAGTGTGTGGACAGGTTTTTAACAGTAGGTCAAGGAGAGAAAGAAAGGATTTTATGGGTTCCTGGGAGAGCTAAATAGACAGAAAGAAGAAATCGTTTAATTAGCATTTAATCCACATGTATACTGAAACCTGAGAACAGTATGCTAACACATATATATGGAATCTAAAAACAAACAAAAAAAAGGTTCTGAAGAACCTAGGGGCAGGACAGGAATAAAGACGCAGTTGTAGAGAATGGACTTGAGGACACGGGGACGGGGAAGGGTAAGCTGGGACGAAGTGAGAGAGTGGCATGGACATATATACACTACCAAATGTAAAATAGATAGCTAGTGGGAAGCAGCCGCATAGCACAGGGAGATCAACTGGGTGCTTTGTGACCACCTAGAGGGGTGGGATAGAGAGGGTGAGAGGGAGACGCAAGAGGGAGGAGATATGGGGATATAGGTATATGTATAGCTGATTCACATTGTTATAAAGCGGAAACTAACACACCATTGTAAAGCAATTATACTCCAATAAAGATGTTAAAAAAAAAAGTATTCTGTTTAGAACAAAATGTGTCCACATTTATAATACCTTCCAGAAGGTTAAAAACGTGAAGCATTGCGTTTGTACAGAATTCGTTGATTGACTTCCAGTCAACTCCCCTCCCTCCTGTTCCCTTTCCTCAGGGTGATGGGAATGGCTGGGAAGAGAGAGCAAAGTCCAGCTGTGAGCTTCCCGATTGTTCTGAACCCCTGTTCCAAGCAAGGCTGGGCTCCCTGAGCATCTGGGAATTCCTTCCAAGCAAACTTAATCAGACCAGTTGTGACGCTGATGATGGGAATTGATATGACTTATCAGCCACACTGATTCTGAGGGCAGTCAGTGAGAGAAGCCAGGGGGTCAAAAAGCTCCCTCTCTAGGTGACAGGCTCAAGTTGTCACATGTAAGTAGAGTGACTGCATATATGGCCCGTATGATTTATTGTCCAAACTGGGACATATCTGAAAGTGAAAAGAGGAACTATTAATAATTAAGTCAAGACAACAGTTTTAAACCCTTTCTAGTAAACCAGAATACGTGATCACCTTACAGACGAATCACATTCTTTTGTTTTGTCATTCTATGCCTGGGGCACAAATCTCTCCACTGCCTCTCCAGATTTTTCACTGAGGGAGAGCTCACTAGACTGTATAATAATACTTAGCACCTATTTATTGCTAACTACATTTTCTTGTGGATTTTCTCATTATAGTGCTGTAAGCTTGGGAATTTCCTATTGTTAAGCAATGGAGTCTGTACAATGCAGTCTTAGCTGTACTTGGTCAGATTCCCTTTGTGTTCCTTTTTTTTCTCACTCTCAGCGTTAAAAGAAGGCAAGAATAGAAACAGTTTCACAGTTCTACAGGTTTTCTCCTCACAGTGTTTCTCTCCCACTCCAAATTATGGCTGGCCAGTATAGTTACCTGAATTTAATAATTTAACTTATTCTGTTCTTTCTAGTTAAAGTTGATGCCTTTCCTCTTTCCCTATAATGAGATTTCTCTTTCTGATTAACTTACCGGTCAATCTTATTTTTAAAAAATATTATTGCCTGTTAGTTCTTACTTTGTTCTTAGTTTTTCTGTTTCATGTATTAAAAATGCAAATTTATCTGATTTTTCTGTATTTTAGACTGCTCACTTTTAAGTGTATAAAATATTTTACCAATTTAATAAAACTCTGACTCAGAAAAGTATAAGAAATATTAATAAAGTACCTGCTTTTTTGGGCTTCAGAATAATACAAATATTTTTAAAAACTCCATACTTTTTAGGATGGAAGTAGAATTTTTAGAAAATACATTTCATATTTATCATATTAAGTATTCAGAATCTAATATGAAATTTGTTTTTGCCTCAAAGCTGTAATCGTCTTGAATGAAATCTGAATAATTCTAAAATCACTTGTATACTAGTGTTGACCTAAACCAAATAGACTGCCATTTATTTCTCTAGCAAAAATGGGTTTACTTGATATCAGCAGAGAATTGCATTTGGGGTCTGTAACCATGGTGAGCCACATGCAATTCCCTGCAGGGCAATGGAAGGAGAGCTCTTTTATAGAGAGGAAAGGGAAGTTGGGAGGGCTATAGAAAACAGCATCTATGGCTTCTCAGTGGCTGAGTCCTTGCCAGGAAGGAGTCTTTCTTCTTCCTCTTGGGCTCTGCTATCACTGTAGGGCGTGAGAGCTACACTTATAGTCTCCTGACTCTGTTTAATTGAGGTTTCTTATTATTAATTTTTTACACCAGTAAAACCAAAGTGAAAGGTTTTAAGAAAACAAAAGTCAAAAGATGGCAATTGCACTCTAGACTAATGTATTTATTCATGTAGTTTTTCTTGTTTGCTTTCCTTTTATGCCTACTGTTGAATATAGGTGTTACTATATTTTGTCTTACTATTTTCAATTCATGAAGCTAATAATATTTGACATGAAGAAAAACAGGTTTATCATATATTATTTCTACACCTGTAGCATCTACATGTATTTTTATATAAGGAAATTCTGAAAATGATGTACTGGGTGAGAAGCACTTCCAGAAATATGGAATAAGAATTGCCAAAACCCCGTTCCTTATAAAAAGCGACAAGAACACTGGAAAAGAATGATCAAAGTCAATGGCTTCAGAACTCTGAAAATTAACTAAAGGCTTGGCACAATTTGAAGGGCATTTATTCTTGAAACTTGAATAATGAAACTTGGTAAGAACAGTGAGCTTTGTGGATTTTTAATTTGCCCTATCCTATCCCCCCTCTCTCTAGCCCTCTCTCTGGTTGCAAGGTTGCTGGTTTTCAACAATTCCGGAGAATTGTCACTTTGTGACCTGTCTTTAGCTTGCTTTCCAGCTGCCAGGCCAGCATTAACAATAGGTAGTTGGGTAACACCACGCCTAGCTGGGGTAGAGAGAGTTGAACAGTAGGTGCAGATCCCTTTAACTGTGGGAGACTGCAAATGCAAAGAAACAGTGCCAGGACAGAAGTACAGTCCAGAACAACACCGTGAGGGTATCTTCCTCCTTCCCATTAAATAAAGGCCCTGGACTCACACCTCTCCTCTGAGGCATCCATTGCTAGATAAGGTCTCTAACACCTCTTTCTTCTAAGGGATGTCTTTCTAAGACATTTTTAAGTTTGAAACATCATTAAAAAATACCACAAATTTAAAAACTACACCAGATGAACAGATACACGGACCAAACAAAGAATTTTAAATAAGCAAACAAAATCTCAGAGAAATAAGGATTGTGGCAGATACTGTACATTGTAGGCTCACTCAGTATCCTTTCTGACCAGCTTTTGTCTTACCTTCCTCTACTGTTAGAGTATGGGAAGCCAAAAACCTAACATCAAGATGGCCTTGCAGCTTGAGTTGGATATGCAACACAGTGGTAGCTAATCAGATAGAAGAAGTCCACTGAGGAATTCTGGGGAAGTCTTTGCCTGATAAAGGTATTGCTTCTTCTTCCTTCTCCTTGCCCTCCCTTCTTCCAGCTACCTGCAGCCGGAAGATGTCTGGAGGCATTCACCATCTAGCCACCATGAGGGAAAGACAGTGGGAAGAAGAGATCTTGACCCTAACACTTTGAACTTCTAGCAACCATTTACTTCCAAACCTCTTGCTATTTGTGAAAAGTAAACAGCTTAATTTGTTTAAGCCCTGCTTAATCAGATTTTATGTTACACATAGGTAGAGTAATTCCCCTAAAATGCAGATAGGAAATTGGACATATGAAGGAGAAAACAGTCATGTATACAATTCAACTGGAAAGGCTTAGTATGAAAAATATGATAGCTTAAATCAAGGACTCAATAGAGGGATTGAGAAGCTAAATGGATACAATGGGAGATAAATGAGAGAGTTGGAAGATGAGGTCCAGGACCTTACTCCAAAGGCATCAGAAAGGGATAAAGAGAAGGACCACATGACGAAAAATTAAGAATTAAAGAAAATAGAAGTAGCATCGATATTTGTTGAGAGGTGTTTCAGATGGCAAGACAAACAGTGAATAGAAGGAAATAATTTAAAAACAATGAATAAGTTTTCCTTAAACAAAGGAAAGATATTCATGCAATGATTTGACAGATTTTATGCAGTGGGAAACAGAATAGAAAAATGATAACTTATACCCATGCATATGATGGTGAAATGTAAGAAAAACTAAGTCTAAGAGAAACATTCTAATAGCTTCCAGAGATTAAAAGCAGATCCTCTCCATCTAACAAGGATTTCATTGTTATCAGATTGTGCAACAGCAATGTTGGATAATGGAATACTATTTTTAGAGTGTTGAATAAAAAGACATTTGAATCTAGAATTTTTCCCAGCTGGATTATTTAAATTCACAGAAAGAATCATGACATATACAATGCTTCAGAATATTTACCACACAATGAGCCTTTCTGAACATACTCTAGGACAAGAGTCAGAAAACTATGGGCTATGGGTCAAAACTGGTCCATCACATGTTTTCGTAAATACGTTTTATTAGAACACAGTGCCACTCATTCGCTTGTGTATAATCTATGGCTTCTTTCCTGCCATGATGGCAGAGCTGAGTAGTTACGACAGAACGTATGGTCTACAAACTTAAGATATTTGTTACCTGGTCCTTTACAGAAAAGTTTGCCAACTCCTGCTCTAGGACAAAGTACTCAAACAAGAAGAGAAATAAATCTAAGATACTTTGAGATAAGGGAAGTTAGCATGAGTAACTTACTTGGTAAGGTTCACTGTTTAAACAATGAAGGATGAAAACAAGCTAAAATATATGCCAAGCAATCCAGACCTAAAGCATTTTACATGATGACCACACTGTTGTGGAGAGGCCAGAGGTGGTAAGTGTATGCTGAAGCTTTCGCCTTGTTCAGGCAACCCTACAGCATAGGGAGCTTCAGGTCTGTGCTGCTTTAATGGCATCACACCAGAGGCGTCATTTACATTACAGAGACATCTCAGAGAGATAATTAGGGCCGGAGTTCTGGCCCTCACATCTTTGTCCTACTAGCTAATAGATGGGATGGAGATGAGATCTGAGTTGAATGGGTCACTTGAGCCGCCAAGAGAAGTACATGTGTGCATATAGGGAGGCAGGGCTGCTTGCCCTCCAGGGCTCCAGAAAAATCCCCAGGCTAACTTAAAATGATTTTTTTCCTCAGGGAGGGTTGCCTTTCTCTAATTCACACAAATCTGCCCTGTGAGCTAGCTCTTGACATTTTAAAAGGGAAAAATTTAGCTATGGATAGGTTTAAAAGTGATAAGAGAAAGTAAACATATATGTGCTATCAAAAAAATTAGTGGTAACCACCAGAAGTATAGAAATAAACCAGCAAAAGGATAGTTCATTCATCCAATGGGATATAGGAAAGGAGAAGGTGGAAAAAAGAAAATATGGTAAATAGGGGTGTAAAATAGTCTGTCAGGAATAAATCCAAACGTAACAGTAATTACAATAAATATAAATGCATAAAACTGATTGATCCAAAGACATAGATGCTCAGGTTAGATTTTAAAATGATGATTATTAGGCGAGAGAATCAAATAACTCTATCTCCATGGAAACATAGACACGACACGGTAGTTGTCAAGTGATAGTTATTACTGTGCTTTTTTTTTCTGTGTTGAGATAATTATTTAGAATCAAAGCAATATCAAATATCCTGGAGTCAGAGGTAGACATCCTAAGGTTTTACCTTTTAATTAATGATTTGCTCCAGCAGTGACTCTGCTTAGCAAAGCCTTAATATGACTTAGTGGTAGAAAAGAGAACTCAAAGGGTAATTTTCAAGCGTCTTCTACATGTGAAAATTTCTGCCTTACTAAAAATAAAACTTAATGACACAATACCAAATATCATAATTCTGGAAGTGGAATTTTGATTAACTTGCTCAGAACCAAATTTTTCGGAAAAGAGCTGTCAGCTGTGATACAAGGATGATTAAAATGTGTGTTGAGTCACAGAGAAATTCAGTCTCACCTATTTTGCAGAAAAGTTGACTAGTTCCTTGCAAAGAACAGAGAAACTATAATTCAATGAGTCCTTTATTACATGACTGCTTGTTTAAAATATTGGTAGATTTCTTTTATAAACTTGATTTTATTCTGCTTAATTTTTTGTTATTAGGTTGCAAACTACTGAATATGATGTAGTTTTGCTCCAGACAGCAGGAACTGTAAACTTCCTCTGTTTCTATGATTAAAAACCACATAAAAAAGAATGAGAACACACAATGCGCAATATATGATTGGAGAATAATTATTAACTTCCAGTAGCAATAAGCACTTAGTTTCTTGGTGCTAAAATGTAAAGTCATACAGAGGGCACATTCTGTTTTTCCAAGCTGGTGAAACAAAAGCCATTCTAAACAGTACTTACTGAGATTGATCACCACTTTGGTCCTTCACAATGTTGTCTAATATCTAAGAATGTTTACACTGCAGAACTGCAAAATTTCCACTGCTTTGCTGTACCTGTACTGGTAATGGGAGGGAAAGATTGCATTCAGGGAATAGTCACATTATTTCAGTATCCTGTTCATCTGCAAATGTTTTCTACAGTCAAATTATTAAACTTCCAAATATCCCAATGTCATGAAAATTTATAGCTAGAGAAATGAAAAAAACTAGTTTTGTGACTTTACAAAGGACATTTAACTAGAAGCCGGATCAAGCTATTCCTATTGGTTAATACAGTCAAGATGGTAAAAGACAAGACATATTATCTGTGACTACAGAAGAATTTAGAAGCCAAACCTGTTAGATATATAGTCAACATCTTGTGTCTGATCATGAGTTCGATTAAGCCTAGGGAAATGGTGGGACCGGAGAGAGGAAATTTATTGTAGAAAGCCTGGCTGGTGAGGGCAGAGCATCTGGTGAGTTAAACCCTCAGCAGAACTGGGAAGAGGGAAGAAATTGTGAAGTCCTCTTAGTGATATGACTAGCACTTAGCATTGTTTACTGAGGAAACAGCAGGAAATCTTATGATTATTGGTTAATATTGCTGAGGCCCATTTGAAAAAGGTAGCGTTAAGTGCTGTACACTTATTTGACATTTGGCTGAGGATAAATAACTACAAAATTTCTAACAGTGCTGGCTTCTTAGGCTAAATTTTGGTTACCTCATTCTAGCAAACAATATCAGCATTTAGTCAGAGATGGAAACAATTAGAGTGAATTCTGTACTTTTTTCTTTCCAAATATATGTTATATATTTTTTACTTCTCATTTGAAAAACATTTATCAAAAACCAACTATATGTCAGGCATTTTGCTTGGTGCAATAGTTAACTTCGATTAGAATAAAGTCCTTTCATTCAAGGAGTTAACATTTTAGTGTGGAGACAGGAAAACAAAAACGCAATTACAATATGATATATGGTTATAGGATGTTTGGGAGCCCATAGGAGTGTCATTCAACTTGATCTCTAAGATCTAGGAAGGCTGTCTGGAAAAACTGCTATTGTTTGCTGAGATCTGAAGCATGCATAAAATTAGCCAGGTGAAGGCCATTAGGGGAAGTTAGAGGGTGTAGAAGTGTAGTCCGAGCAGAGAAAACTGTCTATGCAAGGATCGGTGGCTAGAAAAACTGTGGTGGATCCCAGCAACGATATGGAATTTGTTATAATTCAGGAAAAGGGTAGCAGGTTGGAGGAAGGAGAAAAAAAAGAGGACATTATTAGAACTCCTCTATAATCTATGCTAAGGAGTTTGAACTTCATGACAAAGGCTCCAGAAGCCCCTGGAGGATTTAACTAGGGAATATGTGGTTCTATTTGTGCTTTAAGAAGATCACTTCAGAAGAAGTCTGAAGAATGACCTGGAAAGGGGAAGCCTAGGGTCCAGGAAAGAAGTCAGGAAGCTTTGGAGTAAACTAGGTAAGAGATGGAGGTGGTCCAATCCAGATGAACACCTGAGAGAATAGAGAGAGATGAGGGAGTTAGGGTGACCAGAGTTGATGATGGATCCGATATTATAAGAGAAGAGGGAGAAAATAAAGCTGATGCCAGAGTTGATGATTTGGGCCACTGGTGGATGATGATATGATTCTCTGATACAGGGAAAATCCAAAGGAGACTATAATCTCATGCAAGTACTTACATAGAATTTTATGCTTGCCTTGTGCCTGAATTGCCTTCTGTTTCAAGGATTCTCTGTTCCTCCTTCACATTATACAGTTTGGTTATTTCAAGACTTCTGCCATTATTTATTCATTTTCCCTTTCTTGCATTGTGATGTGTTTTGCTTTTATTCCAATGAAGTATATCGCTGGTCCAAACTTCTTTTGTTGTTAGGCACAATTCTGTAAGATTTCAGATGCCCCAAGAACATGAGAAAACTATTATTAACTGCTCTCTCTGTCTCTCAAATCTCTACTTTGAATTAACATTTCTAATTCAGTTAGGACTTTGAGAGGCCTGGCAATAATTGTCTTCATACGGGGCTTTTTATCGTCATTATGCATCAGTTGCTTGGAAATTTGTAACTTGTTTTTAGGTTGATTGTGAAAAATTAGCATCAGCCACACTAAACCACAAATACCTTTATAGTTTAACTGTGACAGCCATGAGGCCTTAAAGCCTGAAACCTAAGAGAAGGTACAATGAACAGCTTTCTCATTGTATTAGTTTTCTAGAGCTACTGCAAAAAATTACCACAAACTTAGTGGCTTAACACAACACAAGTTTATTATATTACCATTCTGTAGGTCTGAAGTCTGACAAGAGCCTTGACTGGGCTAAAATCAAGGTGTTGGCAGGGCTGTATTCTTTTTTCAAGGCCTCTAAGAGGGAATCCATTTGTTTTTGCCTTTTCCAGCTGCTGGAAGCCACCGGCATTTTTTGACTCATGGCCTCCTTCCTCCGTCTTCAAAGCTATCAAGGGTGGGTCGAGCCCATTGCATCACTCTGATCTCCTCTTCTGCCTCTCTTCCCACTTTTGAGGACCCTTGTGGTTCCACTGGGCCCACTGAATAGTCCATGATAACCTCCCTATTTTAAGGTCAGCTGATTTGTAACCTTAATTCCATTTGCAAATTTAATTCCCATCTGCCAGTTTAATTCCCATTTGCCATGTTACAGAACATATTCACAGATTCCAGGGATTAGGACAGGAGATCTTTGGGGGAAGGGTGGGGAGGAGGGAATCATTATTCTGCCTACCACACTTACCAAATGCAATTATACAGTGTTTTAATTGTTAAGGTTTTTCTCCTGTTTTTTGAATTTAGTATCATCAAGGTCATCAATAACTTCACACTGCAAAGTGCAATAGAGAGTTCTCAGTTTTTTTTTTTTAAACATCTTTATTGGAGTATAATTGCTTTACATTGTTGTGTTAGTTGCTGCTGAATAACAAAGTGAATCAGTTATACGTATACGTATATCCCCATATCCCCTCCCTCTTGTGTCTCCCTCCCATGAGTTCTCAGTTCTTAACGTGACCTAAAAGCAGCTTTGACTCATGAATGATTTACTTCTCCTTAATGCCCATTTTCCACCTGTTTTTCAAGACATTACACCCTCATGATTTCCCTCTGTCTCATGGACTACCTCTTCTCAGTCTCCCTTGCTGGGTGTTCCTGTTTTCCCTGAGCATGTAATATTAGAATGTCCCTGAGAGTTCTTTGTCCTTTTCTTTTCAGCATCTGTACTCACTTCCTTGACAACCTCATTGACTCTTAAGGCTTTAAATATCAATCGCATGCTGACAATTTTCATACTTTTATCTCCACGCCTAGACCTCTCAAATTCCAGACTTGTATATTCAGCTGCCTCCACTACATCTTCACTTCAAAATCTAATAAGTATTTCAAAGTCAACATTAAAAACTGAAGTCCTGCGCTTCCCATCCAAACCTGTCCCATTTCTGGTTTTTCCTATCTCAGTTGATGTCAACTCCATAATTCCAGGTCCTTAGGACAAAAATCTTGTAGTTGCCCTTGAATTCTTTCTTATCTTTATATCTCATATCTGCTCTGTCAGGAACTCCTGTGGCTCTGCCTTTAAAATATATTCAAAATTCATTGTTTCTCAACACCTTAACTGCTATCACCTTGGTCTATAAACTATTTTCAGGACCTCATGATCCAGACAATACTGATGAAAGTTGTTTTGCAGTAAGAAACACCATATTCAGAAGCATGATGTATAAAAATTGAGGAACTTGCTATTCTTTGTTTTTATCTTTTATTTTATTTTTTATTGAAGTATAGTTGATTTACAGTGTTGTGTTAATTTCTGCTGTACAGTAAAGTTATATATATATATAACTTTATATAAGTATATATATATATATATATATATATATATATATATATATATATATATATATATACTTTTAAAAAATATTCTTTTCCATTATGGTTTATCACAGGGTATTGAATATAGTTCCCTGTCCTATACAGTAGGACCTTGTTGTTTATCCATCGTATATATAATAGTTTGCATCTTCTAACTCCAAACTCCTACTCCATCCCTCCTGCACCTCTCCTTCCCTTGGTAACCACAAATCTGAAGAACTTGCTGATCTTCACGCAGGCAAAATCTTAATACTTTTATCATATCCTTTATACACCTTACAGACTCTTGGATAAATGCACTTTAAAGTAAAAAACTTTCTTCAATTCCATTTTCTAAGATGTTTCATTTTTTAAGAAGAAAGGAAAGTCACCTGCCTTTGAAAATTATAGCAGCATTTCATTGCTTTCCATGGCTGGCCAAATCCAGAAAAGCCCTGGATGTGTTTCTGGCCAAGGTAGATGCTGATATGTGTGGATTTAGATTGGATTTACTTCAACCTTTATCAGACTATATCAGTACATCTCTAGTGATTTGAATAAGAAACTTAAAGTACTAGATCCTGATTATGTAGGTAGGCAAACACCAACCCACAAAATTTTATGTACTCCTTCATATTCCTCCCAAATAGCTAGATAATTCCTGACCAGAGTAATAGCATTAGGTTAAATCTGATACACTGAAATCACTTTTAATTACAGAGAAGACTGCTTTTGACTTCATTATCAACCTGATCTCCCATGAAGATAGAGAAAAATGAAATTTGCAGCCCAGGTAGTGATTGTGTCAAAGTTCCTGCTTCAGTTGATATGAACTGTGTCTTGAGGTTTTCTTTAGTACTACAAAGTTTTTTATTTCTAGTTGCTGGTTCTGATTTTTTCCTTCCTACTGCATCCTCCTGAAGATGTCTGTTTGAGATAAATATTCTGGAAAAAATTTTCTTTGCTATTCTTTAGCTATCTTTCAAAAAGCTTCCTTCATGGTTTTTTTTTTTTAACAGAAATACTTAAAATTAATTGCTATGGCTTGCACACTGGAATTTCCCATACCAACCCTAATGTTTCTCAGAATATGGATGAGAATGCACAGCTTGTCCTCAGTGATGGTACTAAACTATATTTTGACCATTCTCCAAAAATATCCATCGAAGGAGAGAAAGAAGATCCCTTGAGCTCTCTGAAAGAGAACACCACTAAGAAGATTTTTAGGAATAGAGGCAGCAAGAAATAAATACATACATAAATAAACAAATAAAAGTGAAGTACAGAAGGTCTTAATTTTTAGGATGATAGGTTTGAGAGAGCAATTAGAAGGGGGAGAGAAAAACGACTCTTCTTAGGCACATGCATTGCTATTCCTTCAGTTTAGGATTTTCTATGCATTTGTAAGCAAGGTAGGTCTGATGAACCCACAGCAAAGGCAGACGTTATGGTCTCAGCTCTTCAGTGTATGTATCCCAGTGGCTGTCCTGCTCACTCAGCACAGGCTGCAATATCCCCTTTTCATTTGGGATCCGACTCTCCAACTCAAAGTCATCTTCGGAGGCTTACTTGGAATTGAAGACAGCAACTGCTCAGCCAGATTTAGCGTCTCCATAAAATAGATGACAATGTTTTTCTAGATACTTGAGTAAAGTGGCAGGTGGCATTTCTAAAAGAGGCTTTCCACAGCTACTTTCATCTCATCTTTTAAAATACCAAAGGTGCAGGTACCAGTTGGCCTCTGGTACACGTTACAGTAGTGCCCCCCTTATCTATGGGGGATATATTCCAAGATCCGCAGGGGATGCCTGACACCACGGATAGTACTGAATCCTATATAAATTATGTTTTTTCCTATACATACATACTTATGATATAAGAAATTAACAACAAAATCAATAACAAAATAGAACAATGATAACAATATACTCTAATAAACGTTATATGAGTGGGGTCTCTCTCTCTCTTAAATATCTTATTGCACAAATGTAATGCCTTTTCCATTTTAACTAAGCACTCATCACACCGTGGCTTTAACTTTTGCAGTTTGAGGTACGACAGCAAGATTAGCGTGGATTTCTTTTTTCTTCTTCACAATTTCATGGACTAAAGATTTGTTCTTGCCATAGAACTTAGCAACCTCAGCATACAATGTTTTTTCCTTTCCTTATTAGGTTGAGAACGTTCACATTTTCAGTTCAAAAAAGCACTTTGTGGTTTCTCTTTGGCATATTCGAATTGCCCACATCACTACTCTGGGTCTTTGCTGCCACTATCAAGTAAAACAAGGGTGACTTGATCAAAAGCACGGTGGTACCACAACAGATGATCTGATAACTGAGATGGCTGCTGAATGACTAACCTATGGGATATGCTGGACAGAGGGATGATTCATGATCTGAGCAGGAAGGAGCCAGATGGTGCAAGATTTCATTACACTACTCAGAATGGCGTGCAATCTAAAACTTATGAATTGTTTATTTCTGGAATTTTCCATTTAATATTTTCGGACCAAAGTTGATAGCAGGTAACTGAAACTGCAGAAGGCAGAAAATGGATAAGGGAGGGCACAATCATATTCCAAGAGTTGATGCTGGGCTGCACATAGACATTAAGTGTGGTATCTCTGGAGCTAAACTATCTGGGTTTATCTGCAGGCTCACCAATTACTGGTTGTATAAACTTGGACACATTATATAACTTCTCTGTTTCTCAACTTCCTTACCTATAATATGGGAATAATGATAGTAATAGTGTTGATATCTGCGTCATAAGGTTGTTGAAAGGATTAAAACAGCACCCGCAAATAAATGTTGGCTAATATCATTGGGATGAGTAGTTCAAATTTTAGCAATGAAAATTTTAAATAAAGGTTAAAGCCCGATTATCTTCTCTAAAATAAGAAGGAGACATTTTGAGGGACATAGCCTATTTTAACCTCCAGAGTTCTGAAGAATACTAAATTGAAAAATTTTACCAATATTGAAATAAACCCTGTTGTGAGAAGGGATCCTGACGTTCAGAAATAGATGCTGAGACTTTCATAGGGTAATCACGTATTTTTCCCTGGAGAAAGTTCTGAAGCCCAAAACTAACATCGAAATAAGTTTTGTATAAGTCTATCATGTAATACTGATGTTTAAGAGCTTGAAATTTTTAATTGCCAGGAACAATAAAAAAAAGCACATGTTATTTTGAATTTGAGCTCCTATTACTAATAGGTAACTAGGATAGCATTGTGTGTTTGTTCCAAAATATAATGTTGACAGCCACAAAATCAACAAACACAGAACACAATGATCCATGTTTTCGATTGTTCATGGCAATTAAGAACTTTAAGCCCTTGGTTGCATTCCCATGAGTGTCCCTAGAAACTCAGTTTCTATTCAGCAGATTGCTCTCACCTTAGTGCCCAAGCAGTATGTTCTCAAGGAGAAGAAACTGTTGTTCAGTTTGTTTTGATTGAATTGATTTCAAAAGATTATTAAACACCTACCATGTGCAAAGTTATTGCCAAGGACTAAGAAGAAATACCAAGAAGAGACAAATAGAGGGACAAATACATTCATTAACAAATATTTGTTTAGAGCTGACACTACACAGGAAGCTTAGTCTATATAGTGCATAATATGACATGCTTGATGTTATAACAATTTCCGGTATCTGATGTCAATGATTCAATGAATCTGAGATATTCTGTTAAGTTCTTTTATAAGTGCTATCATATGGAGATTTTCTGTCCCTGGTCCTCTCCTCTAACTTAAAGTGATTGCTTCCTCCTCTGAAATCCCAATGAACTTTTTTCTTACTTAACTCATCAAGACCTATGTTTGTTTTTAGTTACTTAATTTGCAAAATTGAATCGTTGTTCTTAAGTCAGTGTCTGAAATCAGAATTATTAGGAAAAATTCTCAGCCAAAGCCCTTACTGTGTAACCTTGAACAGATCATCTAATCATTTTTGAGTGCCAGTTTCCTTGTATTTAAAATGGAGGTTAGGTTCAAGATGGCGGAGTAGAAGGACATGGGCTCACTCCCTCTTGCGAGAGCACTGAAATCACAACTAACTTCTGAACAATCATCTACAGGAAGACACTGGAACTCACCAAAAAAGATACACCACATCCAAAGACAAAGGAGAAGCTGCAATGAGATGGTAGGAGGGGCGCAATCACAATAAAATCAAATCCCATAACTGCTGGGTGGGTGACTCACAAACTGGAGACCACTTATACCACAGAAGTCCACCCACTGGAGTGAAGGTTCTGAACCCCGTATCAGGCTTCCCAACCTGGGGGTCTGGCAAAAGGAGGAGGAAATCCTAGAGAATCAGACTTTGAAGGCTAGCAGGATTTGATTGCAGGACTTCAACAGGACTGCGGGAAACAGAGACTCCACTCTTGGAGGACACACACAAAGTAGTGTGTGCATCGGGACTCAGGGGAAGGAGCAATGACCCCATAGGGGACTGAACCAGACCTACCTGCTGGTGTTGGAGGGTCTGCTGCAGAGGTGGGGGGTGGCTGTGGCTCACTGTGGGGACAAGGACACTGTCAGCAGAAGTTCTCGGAAGTACTCCTTGGCGTGAGCCCTCCCAGAGTCCACCATTAGCCCCACCAAAGAGCCGGGTAGGCTCCAGTGCTGGGTCGCCTCAGGCCAAACAACCAACAGGGAGGGAACACAGCCCCATCCATCAGCAGACAAGTGGATTAAAGTTTTACTGAGCTCTGCCCACCAGAGCAACACTCAGCTCTACCCACCACCAGTCCCTCCAGTCAGGAAGCTTGCACAAGCCTCTTAGATAGTCTCAGCCAGCAGAGGGCAGACAGCAGAAGCAAGAAGAACTACAATTTTGCAGCTTGTGGAAGGAAAACCACATTCACAGAAAGATAGACAAAATGAAAAGTCAGAGGACTTTGTCCTAGATGAAGGAACAAGATAAAAGCCCAGAAAAACAACTAAATGAAATGGAGATAGGCAACCTTCCAGAAAAACAATTCAGAATAATGATAGTGAAGATGATCCAGGACCATGGAAAAAAATGGAGGCAAAAATCGAGAAGATGTAAGAAATGTTTAACAAAGACCGAGAAGAATTAAAGAACAAACACCTAGAAGAATTAAAGAACAAACAAACATAGATGAACAATACAATACCTGAAATGAAAATACACTAGAAGGAATAAATAGAATAACTGAGGCAGAAGAACGGGTAAGTAAGTGACCTGGAAAACAGAATGGTAGAATTCACTGCTATGAAACAGAATAAAGAAAAAAGAATGAAAAGAAATGAAGACAGCCCAAGAGACCTCTGGGACAACATTAAATGCAACAACATTCTCATTATAGGGGTCCCAAAAGGAGAAGAGAGAAAGGACCTGAGAAAATATTTACAGAGATTATAGTAAAAAACTTCCCTAACATGGGAAAGGAAAGACCCAGCCAAGTCCAGGAATCACAGAGAGTCCCAGGCAGGATAAATCCAAGGAGAAACACTCCAAGACACATAGTAATCAAATGGACAAAAATTAAAGACAATGAAAAATTATTGAAAGCAACAAGGGTAAAACGACAGATAACATACAAGGGAACTCCCATAAAGTTAACAGCTGATTCCTCAGCAGAAACTCCACAAGCCAGAAGGGAATGGCATGATATATTTAAAGTGATGAAAGGGAAGAACCTACAACCAAGATTACTCTACCTGGCAAGGATCGCATTCAGATTCGATGGAGAAATCAAAAACTTTACAGACAGGCAAGAGCTAAGAGAATTCAGCACCACCAAACCAGCTCTACAACAAATGCTAAAGGAACTTCTCTAAGTGGGAAACACAAGAGAAGAAAAGGACCTACAAAAACAAACCCATAACAATTAAGAAAAATGTAATAGGAACATACATATCAATAATTACCTTAAATGTGAATGGATTAAATGCTCCAACCAAAAGACACAGGCTCACTGAATGGATACAAAAACAAGACCCATATATATGCTGTCTACAAGAGACACACTTCAGACCTAGGGACACATACAGACTGAAAGAGGATGGAAAAAAATATTCCATGCAAATGGAAATCAAAAGAAAGCAGGAGTAGCAAAACTCTTATCAGATAAAATAGATTTAAAAATAAAGAATGTTACAAGAGACAAGGAAGGACACTACGTAATGATCAAGGGATCAATCTGAGAAGATATAACAATTATAAATACATATGCACCCAACATAGGAGCACCTCAATACATAAGGCAAATGCAAACAGCTATAAAAGAGGAAATCGACAGTAAAACAATAATAGTGGGGGACTTTAACACCTCACTTACACCAATGGACAGATCATCCAAATTGAAAATTAATAAGGAAACAGAAGCTTTAAATGACACAATAGACCAGATAGATACAATAGACCAGATAGATTTAATTGATATTTATAGGACATTCCATCCAAAAACAGCAGATTATACGTTCTTCTCAAGTGCACACAGAACATTCTCCAGGATAGATCACATCTTGGGTCACAAATCAAGCCTCAGTAAATTTAAGAAAATTGAAATCATATCAAGCATCTTTTCTGACCACAACGTTATAAGATTAGAAATGAATTACAGGGAAAAAAATGTAAAAAACACAAACACATGGAGGCTAAACAATACGTTACTAAATAACCAAGAGATCACTGAAGAAAGCAAAGAGGAAATCAAAAAATACCTAGAGACAAATGACAATGAAAACACGACGACCCAAAACCTATGGGATGCAGCAAAAGCAGTTCTAAGAGGGAAGTTTATAGCTATACAAGCCTACCTCAAGAAACAAGAAAAATCTCAAGTAAACAATCTAACCTTACACCTAAAGAAACTAGAGGAAGAAGAACAAACAAAACACAAAGTTAGCAGAAGGAAAGAAATCATAAATATCAGGTCAGAAATAAATGAAATAGAAACAAAGAAAACAATAGCAAAGATCAATAAAACTAAAAGCTGGTTCTTTGAGAAGATAAACAAAATTGATAAGCCATTAGCCAGACTCATCAAGAAAAAGAGGGAGAGGACTCAAATCAATAAAATCAGAAATGAAAAAGGAGAAGTTACAACAGACACCGCAGAAATACAAAGCATCCTAAGAGACTACTACAAGCAACTCTATGCCAAAAAAATGGACAACCTCGAAGAAATGGACAAATTCTTAGAAAGGTATAACCTTCCAAGACTGAACCAGGAAGAAATAGAAAATATGAACAGACCAATCACAAGTAATGAAATTGAAACTGTGATTAAAAATCTTCCAACAAACAGAAGTCCAGGACCAGATGGCTTCACAGGTGAATTCTATCAAACATTTAGAGAGGAGCTAACACCTATCCTTCTCAAACTCTTCCAAAAAATTGCAGAGGAAGGAACACTCCCAAACTCATTCTATGAGGCCACCATCACCCTGATACCAAAACCAGACAAAGACACTACAAAAATAGAAAATTACAGACCAATATCACTGATGAATGTAGATGCAAAAATCCTCAACAAAATACTAGCAAACAGAATCCAACAACACATTAAAAGGATCATACACTAAGATCAAGTGGGATTTATCCCAGGGATGCAAGGATTCTTCAATATACGCAAATTAATCAATGTGATACACCATATTAACAAATTGAAGAATAAAAACCATATGATCATCTCAATAGATGCAGAAAAAGCTTTTGACAAAATTCAACACCCATTTATGATAAAAACTCTCCAGAAAGTGGGCATAGAGGGAAGCTACCTCAACATAATAAAGGCCATATACGACAAACCCACAGCAAACATCATTCTCAATGGTGAAAAACTGAAAGCATTTCCTCTAAGATCAGGAAAAAGACAAGGATGTCCACTCTTGCCACTATTATTCAACACAGTTTTGGAAGTCCTAGCTATGGCAATCAGAGAAGAAAAAGAAATAAAAGGAATCCAAATCAGAAAAGAAGAAGTAAAACTGTCACTGTTTGCAGATGACATGATACTATACATAGAGAGTCCTAAAGATGCTACCAGAAAACTACTAGAGCTAATGAGTGAATCTGGTAAAGTTGCAGGATACAAAATTAATGCACATAAATCTCTTGCATTCCTATACACTAACAATGAAAGATCAGAAAGAGAAATTAAGGAAACAATCCCATTCACCGCTGCAACAAAAAGAATAAAATACCTAGGAATAAACCTACCTAAGGAGGTAAATGACCTGTACTCGGAAAACTATAAGACACTGATGAAAGAAACCAAAGATGACACAAACAGATGGAGAGATATACCATGTTCTTGGATTGGAAGAATCAATATTGTGAAAATGACTATACTACCCAAAGCAACCTACAGATTCAGTGCAATCCCTATCAAATTACCAGTGGCATTTTTTAGAGAACTAGAACAAAAAATCTTAAAATTTGTATGGAGACACAAAAGACCCCGAATAGCCAAAGCAGTCTTGAGGGAAAAAAATCAAGCTGGAGGAATCAGACTTCCTGACTTCAGACTATACTACAAAGCTACAGTAATCAAGACAGTATGGTCCTGGCACAAAAACAGAAACATAGATCAATGGAACAAGATAGAAAGCCCAGAGATAAACCCACACAACTATGGTCAACTCATCTATGACAAAGGAGGCAAAGATATACAATGGAGAAAAGACAGTCTCTGCAATAAGTGGTGCTGGGAAAACTGGACAGCTACATGTAAAAGAATGAAATTAAAACACTCCCTAACACCATACACAAAGATAAACTCAAAATGGATTAGAAACCTAAATGTAAGCCTGGACACTGTAAAACTCTTAGAGGAAAACATAGGAAAAACACTCTTTGACATAAATCACAGCAAGATCTTTTTTGACCCACCTCCTAGAGTAATGGACATAAAAACAAAAATAAACAAATGGGACCTAATGGAACAAAACCTTTTGCAAAACAAAGGAAACTACAAACAAACGAAAAGACAACCCTCAGAATGAGAGGAAATATTTACAAATGAATCAATGGACAAAGGATTAATCTCCAAAATATATAAACAGCTCATGCAGCTCAATATTAAAAAAAGAAAACAATCCAATCATAAAATGGGCAAAAGACCTAAATAGACATCTCTTCAAAGAAGACATACAGATGGCCAAGAGGCACACGAAAAGCTGCTCAACATCACTAATTATTAGAGAAATGCAAATCAAAGCTACAATGAAGTATCACCTCACACCAGTTAGAATGGGCATCATCAGAAAATCTACAAACAACAAATGCTGGAGAGGGTGTGGAGAAAAGGGAACCCTCTTGCACTGTTGGTGGGAATGTAAATTGATACAGCCACTATGGAGAACAGTATGGAGGTTCCTCAAAAAACTAAAAATAGAATTACCATATGACCCAGCAATCCCCCTATGGGGCATATACCCAGAGAAAACCATAATTCAAAAAGTCACATGCACCCCAATGTTCACTGCAGCACTATTTACAATAGCCAGGTCATGGAAGCCACCTAAATGCCTGTTGACAGACGAATGGATAAGGAAGATGTGGTACATATATACAATGGAATATTACTCAGCCATAAAAAGGAACGAAATTGGGTCATTTGTAGAGACGTGGATGGACCTAGAGACTGTCCTACAGAGTGAAGTAAGTCAGAAAGAGAAAAACAAATATCGTATATTAACGCATATATGTGGAATCTAGAAAAATGGTACAGATGACCCAGTTTGCAAGGCAGAAATAGAGACACAGATGTAGAGAACAAACTTATGGACACCAAGGGGGGAAAGTGGTGATGGGGTGGTGGTGGGATGAATTGGGAGATTGGGATTGACATATATACACTAATATGTATAAAATAGATAGCTAATAAGAACCTGCTGTATAAAAAATAAATTAATTAAATAAAAATCAGAAATTTAGGAAAAAAAACAAATAGAGGCCACAAGAGAAGGCTTCAGAACATTAAAAAAAAAAAAAAAAAGCCAGTTTCATTCTACTTACCACTGTTGCAGAATCAAATACAACTATAGTTGCTAAAGAACTACCAAAGTACCAGAAAGGTCTTCTAAGACAGAACCAAGGAAATGGGTTCTTACTTCATTCCAAAAACTGGGCTTTTTCAAGGGGTCTGGGAATCCAAACTCCTCAAGAATTCTTGTAGACTGAATATAGATGTTTCCCATCTACATACTACTAATATTTTACAAATATTTGTAGCAGCTTTGTTAACACACATCCTGGTCACCATCTCCCATATCCCAGTTTTGAAAGTTTTTACCTCTTGGCTCATTTTCTCTTATCATTATTTTCTACCCACATCTATCAGTGGTTCTCAACTTTAACTGCAAACCAAATCTCATGAGAAACATTTAGAAAGCACAAATATATAAGTCCCACTTCCAGAAATTCTGGTTTAATTGGTCTGAGATGGAACCTAGACTTTATAATTTTTAAAGCTCTCCAGGTGATTTTAATGTGCACTCAGACTTGAGAATTGCTGAGGTAGACAGTTCTGTCTACACTGGACTCCCCATTCCTAATCTGCCCTCCTCCTGATATGATATCCTCCACCTCACTTCAGCCACCAACACTAATGGTTACACAAAAGATCTTACCAATATATTCAATCCTCCATAATGTCAATTTTAAGCATGCCACTTCTTCTTCAATTTCTTTTTTCAAATGTTCTCTGAGCCCACTTTGACCTTCACTCCATTGACCACCTTTAAACTAAAATTCACCTCCTCATATCCTCACTTCCCTTCATTCCCACCTTGAATTTCATGGTCCATCATTATAATCACTCTTCTGCATAAGCCATAACTCTTTTGTCCCTTTCTTGTTTATGCCTGAAAATACCCTAGTACTGGATAAATGCAATCTCCCACATTACCCTGTACCTGGTGTGTTAGACAAAAACACAACCATAATGACTGGTCTCACTTCAAATTCTTGACTACTAACCACAATTGAGTCCCTAGAACTTTGTAACAATCTAATCATATTTCTCTTCCTAACACACTCTTCTAGTCTCCAAGATGACTGTTTTATACTTTCTACTCTCCTCAAACTTCTAACACCATTTTCATTTTCTTCACTCTCAGGTAATGACCTTGCTTCTTATTTTATTAAAAAGTTAGAAACCAACAGAAAAAGAACTTCCACAAGCTTCTATCACAAAATCCTCATACACCCGTACCTTGCCTACATATATTACATTGATAATACAGCATCAAAACTGTAATAATGCTCAAGATAAGTCTACACAGATTTTTGAGGAAAGTTTAGGAAGAAAACAGGGCAATCAAGTGAAGGAAAAGACAGTCTCTATAATAGAAATAAACAAGGATGTATATACCACATTCATTGACTTAACAAATATTTACTGATCAGCTCTCATGTGCCAATCAATAGTCGATGTTCTGCTACAACAATAAACAAAACAAAGCCTTTTAACACCCCAGATGTTCTCTTATCTTAGAGCTTTTGCACTTTCTTTATGGAAAATCTCCCCAGGTATCTGAATGGCTAATTCCTCACCTCCAAATCTTGGCTCAAATGTCACTTTCTAAATAAAGCCTACCCTTTCCACACTACTGCAAATTTCAACCTTATTTCCCACACACTCATATACACACTCCCATATCACTTATCCTACTTTATTATTTTTTTCTGTTACACACTTGCTATTTAATATATTCTATAATTTATGTATTTATTATGTATGTATATATATATTTCAATATTCTGTGCCAGAATGTGAGCAACATGAGTGTAAGTACCCTTATTTGCTTTGTTTACTGGTATATCCTAAGCACCTAGAATAATCCTTGAACAGAGAAAGGAGGATCTCAATATTTCTTGAATCCTTTTCTCTCATTCTCTCAATTTTCTGTCTAGAGCTCCTCTTAGATGTATGTTTGGTCTTCTTGAAATATCTGCCACATTGCTCAACCTCTGCTTCATATTTCCTGTCTCTTTAACCCTTTGTTTTGCCTCTCTCTAATTTCCTCAGATCTATTTTCCAATTTACTAATTCACTCTTCAGCTGTGTCAGTTTAACCTCTCCATTGTATTTTTAATAGCTCTTTTTCCTTTTCATTTTTGGAAGTTCAATTTTGTTCCTTATAAACATACTTTTTATTCACAATGCTCTCCTTTGTTACAATTTTGATTCATTTTTACATCTCCTTAAACATACATATTTCATCATATACAAACCTATTTCATAGTGTCTACTAATAATTCTTGTATCTATAATAAGTCCTTGGGAATCTAATCCTACTGTTTGTGTGTCTATTAACACTAACCTTAAGTAGATTTCCCCTGTGTCTTTTGGATTTTGGACTGTGAGGGGTTCTATCTGTGACAATCTTGTGCAGACTGAATTTAGGGTGGACCCATCCAAAAGAGTTTGTATTTCCTTCTGCCAGCCACTCTTGGACTAGCTGAGCATCTTTTTAATGTTACACTTTTCAGCTTGATGACTTCTATACCATGCAGTTAGTGTAAATTCAAACTTCACACACGTGGCCAAAACATGATTACAAATTTTTTTCCACAAAAGAACTAAATAGAAATATATAAGCTTCCTCATTGTCTCCTATATTTACAAGTAGATTTTTTTCTTGTTCATACTTTTACCAGGGATTCAGCTTTTGGAGAGGTCTCAGGTCCTACTCTGTGTTGTTAAAGTCAAAGCTCCATTTACCTACCTCATACAACCATTAAATCCAAGTCTTCTAATCACTTTGGCACCACAATATTAGCTCTATGTTAGTTCATTCTTTGTTTTGGCCATACAGTTGTCACTAAATTTCCTATAAATTCAGCTATGAAACATTCAAAAGGATGTTTGTTACATCTTAATCATAATTTCTAATTGTTTGTTGTAGGCAGGTTTTCAAGTTATACATAAAAATAAAATTGAAAATAAAATTAATGATGATATATGTATGATTGCACATTGTAAGTATCTTCCTTGCAATCTTCTCCAATATCCTTTCATTTCCATTTTCTAAATATAATACTGTTTGTGCTGTTTGGTGTGTGGTTTATGTAAGTTCATATTAGTTAAATGTGTGATCATTTTTAGTTTTCACTGTAATTCAAGAAAAGATAATAACCCACTTTTCAATTCTAATTCAACCTAGTGAAATGAATGATGTGCATAAAGGCACTTTCTAAGAATATTTACATATTATTAACACCTTAAATTCTCATAACTCTATGAGATGAGTACTGTTACTAACCTCCATTGTATTTTTTTTTAATTTTTGAGTTTTATTTTATTTTTTTTTTTATATAGCAGGTTCTTATTAGTTATCTATTTTACACATATTAGTGTATATATGTCAATCTCAATCTCCCAATTCATCCCACCACCACCCCATCACCACTTTCCTCCCTTGGTGTCCATACGTTTGTTCTCTACATCTGTGTCTCTATTTCTGCCTTGCAAACTGGGTCATCTGTACCATTTTTCTAGATTCCACATATATGCGTTAATATACGATATTTGTTTTTCTCTTTCTGACTTACTTCACTCTGTAGGACAGTCTCTAGGTCCATCCACGTCTCTACAAATGACCCAATTTCGTTCCTTTTTATGGCTGAGTAATATTCCATTGTATATATGTACCACATCTTCCTTATCCATTCGTCTGTCAACAGGCATTTAGGTGGCTTCCATGACCTGGCTATTGTAAATAGTGCTGCAGTGAACATTGGGGTGCATGTGACTTTTTGAATTATGGTTTTCTCTGGGTATATGCCCCATAGGGGGATTGCTGGGTCATATGGTAATTCTATTTTTAGTTTTTTGAGGAACCTCCATACTGTTCTCCATAGTGGCTGTATCAATTTACATTCCCACCAACAGTGCAAGAGGGTTCCCTTTTCTCCACACCCTCTCCAGCATTTGTTGTTTGTAGATTTTCTGATGATGCCCATTCTAACTGGTGTGAGGTGATACTTCATTGTAGCTTTGATTTGCATTTCTCTAATAATTAGTGATGTTGAGCAGCTTTTCGTGTGCCTCTTGGCCATCTGTATGTCTTCTTTGAAGAGATGTCTATTTAGGTCTTTTGCCCATTTTATGATTGGATTGTTTTCTTTTTTTAATATTGAGCTGCATGAGCTGTTTATATATTTTGGAGATTAATCCTTTGTCCATTGATTCATTTGTAAATATTTCCTCTCATTCTGAGGGTTGTCTTTTCGTTTGTTTGTAGTTTCCTTTGTTTTGCAAAAGGTTTTGTTCCATTAGGTCCCATTTGTTTATTTTTGTTTTTATGTCCATTACTCTAGGAGGTGGGTCAAAAAAGATCTTGCTGTGATTTATGTCAAAGAGTGTTTTTCCTATGTTTTCCTCTAAGAGTTTTACAGTGTCCAGGCTTACATTTAGGTTTCTAATCCATTTTGAGTTTATCTTTGTGTATGGTGTTAGGGAGTGTTTTAATTTCATTCTTTTACATGTAGCTGTCCAGTTTTCCCAGCACCACTTATTGCAGAGACTGTCTTTTCTCCATTGTATATCTTTGCCTCCTTTGTCATAGATGAGTTGACCATAGTTGTGTGGGTTTATCTCTGGGCTTTCTATCTTGTTCCATTGATCTATGTTTCTGTTTTTGTGCCAGGACCATACTGTCTTGATTACTGTAGCTTTGTAGTATAGTCTGAAGTCAGGAAGTCTGATTCCTCCAGCTTGATTTTTTTCCCTCAAGACTGCTTTGGCTATTCGGGGTCTTTTGTGTCTCCATACAAATTTTAAGATTTTTTGTTCTAGTTCTCTAAAAAATGCCACTGGTAATTTGATAGGGATTGCACTGAATCTGTAGGTTGCTTTGGGTAGTATAGTCATTTTCACAATATTGATTCTTCCAATCCAAGAACATGGTATATCTCTCCATCTGTTTGTGTCATCTTTGGTTTCTTTCATCAGTGTCTTATAGTTTTCCGAGTACAGGTCATTTACCTCCTTAGGTAGGTTTATTCCTAGGTATTTTATTCTTTTTGTTGCAGCGGTGAATGGGATTGTTTCCTTAATTTCTCTTTCTGATCTTTCATTGTTAGTGTATAGGAATGCAAGAGATTTATGTGCATTAATTTTGTATCCTGCAACTTTACCAGATTCACTCATTAGCTCTAGTAGTTTTCTGGTAGCATCTTTAGGACTCTCTATGTATAGTATCATGTCATCTGCAAACAGTGACAGTTTTACTTCTTCTTTTCTGATTTGGATTCCTTTTATTTCTTTTTCTTCTCTGATTGCCATAGCTAGGACTTCCAAAACTGTGTTGAATAATAGTGGCAAGAGTGGACATCCTTGTCTTTTTCCTGATCTTAGAGGAAATGCTTTCAGCTTTTCATCATTGTGAATGGTGAAACTGGTTTTTAACATCAAAATTTTCTGTAAAATACAGAATGAAGGAAAGAGCAGTGAAAAATGAATTCAGTATATACTTCTAATGCAGGATATAAACATTCTGGAGGCTCCTGCTTCCAAAACAAACTAGATTCATTCACGTTAAAAAATAAGTCAAGTAGGCAATGCTCACCTTAATATCCTGCTTTAATTATTCAGGAAGCTTTGCTGGTTGTTATGGTCTGCTGAGGCAAATTCTCCCACAAACTTTATGTTAAAAGTTGTCAGACCAGCCCTTCCTGGCTTGACATTTAAATTTTCTTTTGCCCTTGCAATCTATCTTGATTCAATTTTGCAATTCTCAGCAAAAGCTAATGTAGCTGCCAGAATTTTTCACAAATTATCGTCATGGGTACTTTTTCCAGGCTTGGTCTTCCATTTTATGTTGAAAAGCATAAATCTATCTCTGTTCTTTTGATGGTTGTGCATTGTATGTACATTTTTAAGGATGTTGATCTAAATCCTGCATCCTTAAAAAGGGTCATGGAAGTAGACTTTTTTTGATATGTAGAGGTAAGACTGTGGGTGGCAGGGATTATTGCATTTTAGAGAATAGAGAAGAAGGTAATAGTCCTATTTTCCCTTCATTCTCTGGGGAAATTGGGTATTGGATATGGTGTTTTGTTCTACTATTCCTCCAGGTACAATAGGAAGAGTCAGCTTTATGGGTAGATGAGAAGGCAGAGAGCTCTATGCCAGTAATTTAAGGGCCCTGCAACGTTTTTGTCACATTGCCTGAGTGCTACTTTTGGAGGTCTAATAACTTTGGGTTCAGATTTTATTATTCTTTAGGAGCTCACAATTCAAATGTTGGTAACGCTAGGAATCTATATCATATGATTTTGGAGTGCTGAGTACTGCATTTAGCTGAGCATAGAGAGGTGCAAAAAGAAGATATAGCATCTTTCTGGTGGGAAGTCAGAATGGGTGGGTGAAGTGGGTGGAGAAAATGGGAGAAAAACAAGTAGGAGCCCAGGAGTGGTGTGAGCTCTACATTAGTGTTTTGCCTTTTGCCAGACTTGCCCATAGGCCCAGAGGGAGTATACTGAGAGAGGATGGCCAGGGAGACTATTTTTATTTATTAATTTTTTGCATGTATTTGGGTGTGTATGGTTATATGGGGCCATGTGTTCATATAATAAACAGATCCTTACAAAGGAATGTTTGATCTGAGGAACTCAGTGAATCATCAAGAAATGGAATGATTTCTTTTTAATAAAATGTCAAATGCACATGAAATTACCAAAGACGGAAAGTTATAAGAATATGAAACCTTTTTCAAACTCAATCTTTAAAATAGAATCTAGATAATGACTAAGGATTTCATGTTAGAAGCTATTTAACAAAAGGACATCAAGAAAGGTTGATAATAAAACTTTCCTGGCAGTCATCTTCTTGGAATTCTACTTTATATAATTAAACTATAGTGAGGAAAACGAGAGAAAAATAAAGAAATATAATATGGTATCTTTTGATCTCAGTTCTAACTTAATTGATTCACACTGGCAGAAATGCCTCCTAATGTCTACATTATTGTAATGGAACCACCACGTATTATTTTTATGCTTATTCAAGATTCTGGTATATGCTTATTCATTTCTTCAAAGGAAACGTTTTATTATAAAAATATGAATATGATATTTCAAAATAAAAATAAGGGGCTGATTTTACACATACCCACGTGTGCTTATACATGCTCTCTCTCTTTGTCTCTGTCTCTGTCTCTATATATGTACGTATTTATGTACACATAATACTTACCTTGATAAAAAGCCCCTTCCCCTGTGAACTTCCCTTAGGGGCATGTTTTCAATTGAATTGTGTTCCCTTCCCAAATTTATATGTTGTAGTCCTAACCCCCAGTACATCAGAATATGACTTTATTTGGAGGTGGGATTTTTACAGAGGTAATAAAGGTAAATGGATATCGTTAGGGTGGGCCCTAATCCAACATGACTGTTGTCCTTATAAAAGAAGAAATTTGGACACAGAGACACACAGAGAGGGAAGATGATGTGAAGAGACATAGGGAAAAGATGGTCATCCACAAACAAAGGAGCAAAGCCTGGAATAGGACCTTCCCTCACAGGCCTCAGAAGGAATCAACTCTACCAATACCTTGATTTCAGACTTCCAGCCTCCAGAACTGTGAGACAATACATTTCTGTTGTTTAAGCCATAAATTTGTTATGGCAGCTATAGATGACTATTACAGGTAAGGGTGGCTTCTGTATTTGACCCTACATTACGTGAAGTGGTGTGTGGAAAGAACACTGAATTGTATTAAGAAAATTTATTTATGTACTTGGTTTTGTCACTTTCCAGTTATAAGACTTTAGTAAGTCATCTAACCTTGCCAGACCAAGTGTTTCCTCATTTTTGTAATCTATTCTCAGGATTTGATCTTAAGCCAAAAGAGTGCCCTAATCAGCCCTAAACAAAATGCTTATAGATGACACTATTGGCCCGCTGCCCCTAGGGTAACCCTAAGTCCCAGGGTGAGTGGGACAGTACTAGTATGCATCTGTTGTCTTAGTCGAATTCTGATGTCACACCTTTTCTTTCTCAACAGTGTTCCAGTTGTATGATAAATTATATCCTTACCTTTTGCCCTCTTCTTAATGCCAGTTCTGCCCAGGTATTCATCCTACCCCCCAGCTTCAGGGGTAGATTCTGATTAGTTAATGCCAATTATGCTAATCTCACTCCTTGCTTGTGATTGGTTCAAGAACACTTGCTCAAGTTGATTAGAGAATAGCTTTCCTGAGTAGTTATGAGCCCAGGAGTGAGTACATGCTCTAATCTGGCCAATTCATGTTAAAAGGCAGGATTTACAGACTATGACTGAGTGATAGTTTTTTTTTTTTTTTTTTCTCAACGAATGAGATAGTATATTGTCTCATTGTTGCTGGAAGCCGTCTTGGGAGCCTTACACAAGCAGGCTCAGGAATAAAACCTCACACAGAGTGGGCATAACACCGAGAAATGGGAAGAAGCTGAAGGCTAAAATCTGCCCTAACTCTAGATTTGACATGTGAAATGATATTTTCTTATTGTTTCAGTCCATTTGAGTCTGAGATTTTAATAACTTATAGTGAAGTGCATCCTAAGAGAGATAACGTGTACTCATATACTATGGTTGCTGTGACAACTTAACACAACTTGGTGGCTTAAAACAGCAACATCGTATTCTCTTATAGTTCCAGAAGCCAGAAGTCTGAAACCAGTTTCACTGGCCTAAAGTCAAGGTGTAGGCAAGACTGATTCCTTCTGGCGGCTCTAGGGGAAAATCTGTTTCCTTGCATATTTTAGGTTCTGGAGGCTGCCTGCATTTCTTGGTTCCTGACCCTTTCTTGCATCACTCCAACTCTGGCATCTACCATAACAACTGCTACTTCTGAAGTCCAATCTCCCTCTGCTTCCCTGTTATAAAGACATTTGTGATTATGTTTAGGGCTTACTCGGATAATGCAGGATGATTTTTCCAGTCAAGATCCTCAATTTAATCACACCAACAAAGTTTTCTTTGCCTTTTAAGGCAACATATTCACAGGTTCTAGGGTTATGATTTGGATACCTTTGGGAGCCATTATTCAGCCTACTACACAATGCTTTTGACTTTAAGACAGAATGACAGATTCTGCAACAGCGAGATAGGTGACACAGGATGTTAACTAGGATTTTTTTTCTGGTGTCTTAGAATTTCAACTGAGGACATAAACCTGAGAAAGGTAAGTATATTCACAGGTTAAAGAGAGATGCTTTACAACATCCATAACTAAATTACTGAAAGATAGCAGAACCTCTCTAGGGACTATTAATACAACGATTAATTTCTATCTTGCATAAAAGAATAGGAACTTTGAAGAGTGATTGGAGAGAAAGTAGTAAAAATAGGTGTGTCACGGAGTTAAGAGTACTATGGCATTTTCTCTCCCCTCCCAAGGAAGTGGGGAATGGGACTCTGGCACTTATCTCAAGCCAATTGAATACGTCTTAGAGACTGGAGATGCCAGGAAGTAGAGGAGACTAGAATCTTACTTCCTGGCTGAATGCTTATGTAGCTGTAGAAAATTTTAAGCTTTCCTAATGTTCCCACCAGACTGGAATCTGGCAGGAAAATTCTTTAGAAACCTTGACAGGTTCCCTAGAGCAGAGACATACATAAACTAAGAAAATGGTGTTTGCTTTCTGCCTGCTTCCAGCCTGGAGAATTCTTAAGCCATGAAGCTGGCTGGAACAACTTGCAATAATAGAACAAACAGAGAAAAGAAAAGAAAAAAAAAAAAAAAAAAAAAGAGAGAAAGGCCTAACAAATGGTATCCTACGATTTGATGGGTTAAAAATGCACTAATCTCCCATGGTCCATGTGCCTGCCATGGAAGGATTCCTGCTGTCTCACTGAGCCCTTATCCAAGAAAGAAGGGTTCTGGGGAGACGGAATCCCAGGGAAAGAGGCCAAGAGGTACAGCAAAGAGGGCAGGAACTGAGGGCAGTTACAACAAGTCAGCTACATGTGTCACTCATATGGTGAAAATTTACGTCCTTTAGTGGGGTCCCCAAAGAGAGCACAAATGTGCCCCATGAGGGCATTACTATGGCTAATTATATTACACCTGTTATATAAGACATTCTTATTTTCATAATCTTCCCTGTCTACTACCTTCACCCAGGGAGAACCTGCAGTGGAAGATAGTGCAGATGCAGGAAGGAAGGAGGAAACAGAGAAAGATCACTTTGTGATTACAGTTACCTCATCCAATGGTCAAGTCTGAACCGTGGAAAGGGGTGAAGCTTTGGAATGAAAGTCAGATTGACGTCCTAATTTAGACTGGATGGGATTTTTTTATCCTCTGAAAGTGAATCACAATTACTTAAGTGAAATTGTTTTTGAGGCTGAAATAGATTGGAAAGGTATGGGATATGCTTGGGATTATTATCTTGGAGCAGTGAAGGGAGCTTGCAGCAGAGAATACTGGTTAGCAATGGCTGGAGAAGGAAGTAAAGAAGTTTTACTCCCTTTAATAATCTGCTATGCAGGTAAGAAGGTGGCAGAGGAGAACAGAGAAGAAAAAAATTGTGGCTATGGCAGGGATATGGATTAGATCCACTAAGTATATTGGAAGTTAAGAGAATGCTCAATATTAGAATAAATCTCTAGGTCTCCTAAAAAAGCAAAGCGAAACAATAAACCAAATCAAATTACAACCAATGTGACCAAATGCTATTTTTCATCGAAAATTTGAATAACATGGTTAGTTATTTACTGACAAATTTACACCTCTAAGCTTTACCAAAATTGTGTTAGCAATTAAAAAAAATTTTTTTGGTTCTTTTGCAATTAGTCATTAAGTGTAGGATGGCATTTCTGATTTAGTTGAGAAAATCATATTCCACACTTCTTTTTCTTACCCCAATACATGACTCAAATGAAGAGGCAGCATTCGTAGAAAAAAGAGCAAAAATATGGAAAGAATATTGTACGTGGTATTTTTCTGTTCATCTTATCTAATAGAAATGTTAAAATAAGTCTTTCATGTGGCAGATTAGGTAACAGCAAGCTAGAAGACCTTTTTTCACAGCTTGCTTTTACCATGCCATTTCTTTTCGTTTCCTATAAATGTTTGGCCCACAGACCTCCCATTAGTTTAAAAGGGGTTCAGTGTCTAAATATACACTAGAACATGAAAATGTGTCCTAGTAAGGAAAAACCTCTATTGCCTCATGCAATCATGCCTCAGGGGAATCCTGAAAGATTAGCCATTAATTCCACATCCTGTCCCTGTCAATAATTAGGCAAGGAAATACATGGCTTTAAAATGAATCAACTACACAGAGGACATTCATTAAACCACCAACTCTAGAAAATAATGAGAGTTTTTCCTTCTTAAAACTAAGTGTAAAGAATCAAAATGCAGGAGGAGGCTGTATTGAAATGCCAAAGTAAAGCAGGGTCTGTCTTTTTTTTAAAAAATTTTTATTGGAGTATAGTTGATTTACAATGTTGTGTTAGTTTCAGGTATACAGCAAAGTGAATCAGTTATACATATACATCCACTCTTCTTTGTTTTTTTAGATTCTTTTCCCATACAGGCCATTACAGAGCACTGAGTAGAGTTCCCTGTGCTATACAGCAGGTTCTCATTAGTTATCTATTTTATATATAGTAGTATGTATATGTCAATCCCAATCTTCCAGTTTATCCCTCCCCCCCATCCCCTGGTAACCATAAGTTTGTTTTCTACATCTGTGACAGAGGCAGTCTTTTAAATGATGAAGCATATGTGTCTGTTAAAAATATGAATGTGTACATTATATCGTTCAACTAATGATTTTGGGGACTCAGCTACTGCAAGGCACTGGTGTAGATTATGGGAATATGAACAAGATGTACAAACTATTCACATGGTTTACATTCCAGAGTGCAGAGATAGATAATA
Organism: Balaenoptera acutorostrata; assembly: GCF_949987535.1. Classification (NCBI taxonomy): domain Eukaryota; kingdom Metazoa; phylum Chordata; class Mammalia; order Artiodactyla; family Balaenopteridae; genus Balaenoptera; species Balaenoptera acutorostrata. The sequence continues at coordinate 22,238,394 of NC_080068.1, read as the reverse complement.
TATATAATAAATTTTATGTATATGTATTGTATATTTACAAGTACACACACACACACACACACATATAGTGATACATTCTATGGAGTACATGTAATGAAGGAAGTGAAAGGAAGGAAAAAAGAGCTATTTTAAAAGGGTAGTTCCGAAATTCCTTATCAGTTAGGTAAATGAGTAAATAGCTGAAGGAAGTGAAACATGGCAATAACTAGTGGAAGAGGTTTCTAGGCAGAGGGAGAAGCAAGTGCATGTTCTGTTTGGTAGATATTAAAGAAGCCAGTATGGCTGGAGGAGAGAAAGAAGGAGAGTGGTTATAGATGAGGACGGAGAGGTTGCAGGATGTAGATTACACAGGACCTCATAGGACATTGTAAGGAATGAGGCTTTTACTGAGTGGAATGAAAGGCATTGGGAGGTTTTGAGTAGCTGCATGAATTTGTCTACAGTTTTGAAAGGATCACTCTGGTTTCTGGGTTGAGAATAGACTGTGGGGTGAAAGAAGACCAGTTAAGATGCGATGGCAATTATCCAGATAAAAGACAGTGATGGCTCAGAGCAGGGTGATGGCAGTTGAGGTAGGGAGAAGTGGTTGTATTTTGAAGACAGATCCAGTAAGATTTGCTCATGTATTGGCTGAGAAATCAGAAACAAGAGAGGACTTAAGGATGACTCCAAGGTTTTTGGTCTGAGGAACTGGAAGCATGAAGTGCTCTTTACTGAAATGGGGCAAGCAGTGGGAAGGGCAGCTTAAAAGGAAGTTCTGCTTGGGACATGTATTGTACATTAGACATTCATGTGGATCTGTCTCATAGGCAGTTGATATATGAATATGGAGTTCAGGAGAGAGATCTTGGTTATTTATATAAATTTGGGAAGTAGAACTATATATATACATATATGTATGTATATGTATATATATAAACAATATGTGTGTATATATACAATATGTATATGTATACACACACACACACACACACACACACACACATATACATATATACAAAAATCTAGGAAGTGAGCATGGTTAAAGATTGAGACCTAAGGGACTCCAAAGTTTAGATCTGGGGAGTGTGCATGAAACAGAAAAGATAAATGGCCAGTGAAGCTGGAGGAAAATCATAAGAGTATGTTATTCCAGAAACCAAAGGGTGGAGGTTTTCCAAGGGAGCATGGCTGACTGGTCAAGGAGTTGGCCAGTGAGTTGGTCAAAGAGGAGTTCATTGGTGTCTTTGATGAGAGGTGTTCTGAGTGGAGTGGTGATAGAGGGTTAAAGTCTTATTATATTATAGTGGGTTCAAGACAAAATGGGAATAAATTGGAGATGGCAGGTAGAGGAAAATTTTAAAGAAGCTTTGTAATAATATAGGAGCAGCTACATGAGGGATAACTGGAAGGGGATGTGAGGTCAAGGAGAGATATTTTTCCATGGTTTTTAGATGGTAGAAATTATAGCAGTTTTTGTTTGTACACTGGTGGGCGTGTCACAGTGGGAAGCAGAAAACTGATGATGGAAGAGAGATGTAGGAATTGCTGGACAGATGAGATTGTGTAGGCGAGAGGCAATGGAATCTAGAGCACAAGAGGGATTCCCTTTGGACAGGAGCAGGGGCAATCTATCTGAAGTAGTGGGTGGGAAGGCAGACTATGTGGGTGCAGGTGCTGGTAGTGGAATAATTGTGGTGTGGGCACCTCTGGAGATTCCTTTCTGATTAATTTTCTCAGTGAAATCGGAAGCACATTATTCAGCTGAGGGTGAGGATGGAGGAGGAAGCCATGGAGGTTTGAGAGAGAAAGGAAAGTGGGATGTAGTTTTCTAGGATGCTGGAAGCGTGAATGGACTGGAGAAATACAGGAGGATAATTGGTCTACATTAAGGGCTGACAACTTGCTTGCTGTTGCCAACCTGTCATACGGAAGACCTGTTTTCTATTAGATAATTTCTATTAGATAATTTAAAATGGGGCAAATCAGCCTTGTTTTATATATTTCCTCAGTTTCCATTATGTACATGGGAACAGGCACAGTATGGGTGGAGATATGGCTGTTTTCAGATTTAGGGTTTTGCCAGATGAGTATGATACAGTAAGAAAGGAATGAGAGAGAAGTATACATAAGCAAGGGAGGGCTCTGATGATGGGTTATGGAATTTAACAAGGGCAAGTAGGGAAGTGAGACATGAATGAAAGGGGCAGTATAAAATGTGTTTGATTCATGACTTTTAGATCTTGGGGAAGCCGGGAAGTGTTGGAGGTAGGTGTGATGGTCGGAGAGCGTGATGCTTAGTACTGGCTAAGACAAGGTCTGGACTCTAAGGCATGACAGTGGGAAAGAATGGCCAGGCTAGGAAGATGTGTTCTTTGGAGGAGAGAAGGATGGAGGAAGCAAGAGGCAAGGCAGGGCGTTGCTAGGTTCATATGCACTGATACTGGAATCTCCAAAAATTATGACCAAGTTGTGCTGGAGAGAGAAGTGGTGAGTGAAAAGCTAAAAACCTCAAGGACTCAGTGAGAGTAACAGAGTGATTCATTAAAAAAAAAAAAGTAGTATGAATATATATCCAAGAATATTCAATGAAGTAGCACCTGGAAAAGCAAACATCAGAACCAATTTAAATATCCTTCAATAAGTGAAAGATTAAATAAATTATGGCATATCCATACAACGGAATGCAGTGCAGGCTTTAAAAATAAGGTTAATAAACATATACTCACCAGGGAATATATTTACAATATATTAAGTGAAGAGATAATATTCACATATTAATATGAATAATAAAATTTATTTTAAAAATTAAAAAGGTGTGATATACACAGAGATATACATACGGTATATGCATAAAGAAAGAAGTACCCAACAGAGGTTCCCAGGAGTTGGACCTGGCAAGGCTGTTATGTAAAGAGGAACTTTCACTTCTTTAGGTAAGGAGAAACTTTCATTTATTTTCCTAGACATATAGCTTTCTTTAAACTTTTTCTTGTATGAACTACTTGTACTAGAAAATAAATAAATCAGAGGGATGTAATGTACAGCACAGGGAATATAGTCAATAATATAATAACTTTGTGTGATGATGCATAATCTAGAAAAATATTGAATCACTATGTAATACACCTGAAACTAGTATTATATTGTAAGTTAACTATGCTTCAATTAAAAAAAATAAATTTTTCTTGTAAAACGTAACATAGATAAATAAAAGCGAACAAACCTTGAAGTAGAGGTGGATTTAGTCTCAAATCAACATTAAATACCACCACTTAGATCAAGAAATACAAAATTGCCAAACTCCGTAATCTCCTCTTGTGCTCCCTCTTCCTTACTACTCCTCTCTGTTCCAAAGTTAAAAACTATCATGACTTTTATTGTCACTACATCCATGCTTTTCTTTAGAGTTTGCCACGCACACATGCATTTTCACACATTGTAGTATTGTCCTGCCTGTTTGTGAACTTCATATAAACAGCATAATCCAATATGAATTCTGTTGTGCTGACTTCTTTTGTTCAATGTAAAATTCATCCGTATTGCAGGATGTGAAAATTTTTTAAATTTACCTTTTTTTTTTTTTTTTTGGTGAGAACATTTAAGTTCTACTCTCTTAGCAAATTTCAATTATATAATACAGTGTTATCAGCTATAGTCACTATGTTATACATTAGATCTTCAGACTGTTACCAAACCAAACTTGGGTCTGCTCACCTGATGAGCAGCAAAGCCAATCTACTGCAACAGATTGTGGTGAAGGAAAGTACAGTGTTTTTTGCAGGACCAAGCAAGGAGGATGGGAAGCTCATGTTCCAAAGACCCAAACTCCCTGTTGGCTTTCAGGGAAGGGTTTTTAAAGGCGAGGTGAGGGAGAGGGCCACAGGGTGCCTGATCAGCTCATGGACATTCTTCTGATTGGTTGGTGGTGAGGTAACTGGATGGTATTTTTGGAGTCAGCATCATCAACCTTCTGGCTCCAACTGGTCTGGGGTCTCTGTGCTTGTGGTCAGCATGCAGTTAACTCCTACAACATGGTGAGGGTTTTAGTATCTGCAAAGCAGCTCAAGGATAGAGCTCTGGATATGATCTGTCGCCCTTGAGGAGGAAATAAAGATCCTTGACTTTGTCGTATGACTAAACTATTATTATTTTTTTCTTGCTTGACTACTTTCCTTTGTTTCTGTATTTTTTCACTTCTCTGACTGAATTTGCTCTTTGGAACTTGGGGAAGGCCTAGGAGGTTAAAGTTTTTCTACAAACAAGAGGCAGGGGACACAAGGGGCAGGGGTTCTGTCCCTGGGAAGGCTTGCAGGGTCCTGCTTTGAGTCAAGATCTTATTCACTTTATAACCTAAAGGAGGCAGTTTATTTTTATATAGTACTCTGTATATAAATATACCAAAATTCATTTGTCCTTTTACTATTAATGGACATTTGGTTTATGTCTAATTGTGGATTGTCATGAATAATACTGCTATGAACATTCTCATACATAGTTCTTGGTGGCCATGTGCATGTATTTCTGTTGAGTACATTTCTAGTAGTTGAATTGCTGAGTATTAGGGTTTGTGTAGTTTCAAGTCAAGATGATGACAAACTGTTTTACTCCTACTAACAGTAGTGTCCGTTTAGCTTCATAGCCTTTCCAACACTTGGTATTGTCATTAAATTCTTTTCCCAATGTCTAATAATGGGAGTATAGGGATATCACTTTGTGATTTTAATTTGTATTTACATCATTATGAGTGAGGTTGTTTACTGGCTATTTGAATAACCTCTGATGAATTGCTTGTTCAATCTCAAGAGCATTTTTCCTACTGAATTGTTTGAGTTTCTCTTTTGATTTTCAGAAATGTTGAAAAAGATATAAATTCAAGATATGAGCCTTCTTTTGGCTCTATGTGTTTCAAATACTTTTTCACTGTCTGTGGTTTGCCTTTCTGCTCTGTTAGTGGTGACATTTGAAAAAGAACTTTGATATAGTCAGATTTATCAATATTTTCTGTGGTTCAAGATTTTTGTGTCCTGTTTGAGAAGTCTCATCCTAAGTTAAGGTGGTAAAGATATTCTCTCTTATTAACTTTTAGAAATTTTACTGTTTTTTGTCTTTTACACTTAGCTACATAATCTACTTGCAATTGATTTTTGTGTTTGACATGAGGTAAGGGTCTAGTAACATTTTTATTCCTATAGCTATCCATATGGCTATCTATTTGTTTCAGAACCATTTTTGGAAAGACATGTTTTTTTCTCCACTGTTGTGAAGTGCTATGTTTGCAGAAATCACATGCCCATTTGTGATAAATTCTAGCATTTCTATTATATTCGTTTGAGCTTTTGTTTTTATTCTTATGCCAATACCTTACTGCTTTAATTACTATACCTAATATTCAATGGAGCAAATTCTCCCATCCATTTCTTCTTTAAGAATGTCTTGGCTAAGTTTAGCCCTTCACCTTTTTACATTTCTGTATATGTTTTACTACTGGTTTGTCATGTTCCACATATAGAGCATTGGAATTTTTACGGGATTGTATTAAATCTATAGATCAAATTGGGTAGATTTAACATCTTTATGACGTTGAGCCTTTAATTCATATCCATGGCATATTTTCCCATTGACTGAGGTATTTTTTGATTTCTTTTAATAACATTTTATAATTTCCTGAGTTGAGAGCTTCTACATGTTTTGTTAGATTGATGATGTTAATACACATCTCATCAGCAGTGGGTGCCATGATACACCACCCAGCTCCTCCCTGTGGGACTGGAGCACTTGTTTCTTAGCTGCTGGGGATGTTAGAGGTTGATGGCACTCAGCTGAGTCTCCTTAGAACTTCCCCTCAGCTGAAGAGAGCTGCCTGGCCTAAGGTCATGCTCCCTTCTGGGGGCAACCTACATTCCATGATTGTTTGATATGAGATTAAAAGCCTGGTAGGACTCCAAATAAAACTGCAGATGTTTCCCTCTGTAATAGTCATCTGTTGCTGTGTAACAAATAAGTCCGAAAGATAGTGAGTTACAACAACAACGTGTATTATCTCATAGTTTCTGTGGACCAAGAAAGGCTTAGGTGAATCTTCTGATTCTCAGACTCTCACAAGTCTATAAACATCTCAAGCCTTGACTGGGAAAGGTCCACGTCAGGCTCACTCAAACGGCTGTTGGCAAGATTCAGTTCCTTGCTGGTTGTTGGATTAAGGTCTCAGTATCTCATAAGCTGTTGGCCCACTCTCAGTTCCTCTTATGTGAGCCTCTCCATAGAGCAGCTCATGAAAGGACAGCTGGCTTTGTTGAATTGAGTAAGGAGAGAGAGAGTGCCAGCAAGAGAAACTAGGATGATGGAAGTCACAGTCTTGGTAACCTAATCTCAGAAATGATATCCCATCATTTTACTATATTTTGCTCATTAAAAGCAAGTCACTTGGTCCAGTCCACACTCAAGGGGATATGATTACTCAAGGTGACAATACCAGGAGGCAGGGATTCTTGAGAGTCATTTCAGAAGCCTCCTAACACACCATTGTTTTCTAATCTCTGGAAATTTTTGTGTAAAATTTGTGTATTTCTTCCTATGTATTTCCAGTTATCTGGTACAAATGAATTTAATTTTAATATTCTTAAATTGTGGGGAGATTTGTATTCAATTTCTTTAATGGGTAAAGGAATATTACATTTATTTTTTGCCCAGTTTTGGTAAGTTCTACTTTTCAAGAAACTTGATCTTTCTATCTACATGTTTAAATTTATTAGCTTAAACCTGTTTACAGTATCCTACTTTGGTATTGCAGGGTCTGTAGTCATGTCTACTCTTTCATTTCTGACAGTGGTTATTTGTGCCTTCTTTCATTTTTCCTTGATTAGTCTCATTTGACATTTATGAGTTTTCCTTTTTTTCCCAAGAATCAATTATTGGCTATGCTGACCTTTATTTTCTGTTTTTATTTTATTTTTAAATTTATGCTCTTTCCAGTGTTTGAAAGATATATATGTGTGTGTGTGTGTGTGTGTGTGTGTGTGTGTGTGTGTGTATATATATATATATATATATATATATATATATGTATTTTTTTCCCTTTTACCTTTCAAGTTTCTATAGGATTATGTTTTAGATTTGTCTTTCATAAATATCACATAACTGAGATTTTAATAAAAATTTGGGTTTAAATCTACAACTTACTAATTTCTTTCTAGCTCTCATATTTCTTTTACTTGTCTTCTTTTGGTATGAGATCTTTTTAATAAGTCAGGTTTATAGGGAAGTTATATATGGCAAAACTGTACAATTTAAAATTTGAGTTTGGTGCATTGTGACAAATGAATATTAATTATACCACCATATAATTGTGGTATATTAATCTTACCACAACTGTGATATAGAACATTTCCATCATACCTAGTAGATGCCTTGTGCCCCACTACAGCCAAGCCCTTCTCCAGTCCTCCAGACTGTGGTAACTATTACCTGATTTCTGTCTCTAAGACTTTGCAATTTTTTGAATGTCACATACATGGAATCATATAGCATGTAACTTTTGTCTCTGGCTTCCTTTGTTTACTGTGCTTTCAAGATTCATCGATGTCATTGCGTGTATCACTAGTTCTTTTTTCTTGAGGAATAGTATTGCACCATATGGATACACCACAATATTTTTATCCTTTCTCCAATTGATGGGCATTTGAGTACTTTTCAGTTCTGGGCTGTTATGAATAAAGCTGCTATAATCATTAGCAGACAGGTCATTCGTTGACCTGTAGTTTAAGTAATCTTAGGTAAATATCCATAAACAGAACTTGTGTATCATACAGTAAGGATAAGTTCAGTTTTAAAAGAAAATTCCAAATTGTTTTCCAAAAACATACTATTTTACTCTACCACCAGTGTATGAGAATTCTGGTTGCTTTGCATTCTTGGTATCTCTTGGTATTGTCAGTTTTTGAAAAAAATTTTACCCATCACTTAGGTATGAAGTGGTATCTCATTGTGGTTTTAATTTCCATTTCCCTAGTGACTAAGAGCCCTTTCCAGCTAACTCACTTTTCCTTGGAAAAGAAAGCAGCACCCGGCCAGTGCCACCATTCTTTGTTGCTTCACCACCCAGCTGTCCCATGAGGCTAACTGGCGTATAGCAGCCCAGGATGATCAGAAAGAACCTCATATGTCTAGCAGGTGCTGAGAGGAGCTCCCCAAGCTGGGGTAATAGGGGCAGCACAAACATTGTTACACTGAAATTATTATATTTAATCTTCCAGTGACATAGGTATTTCTATTTTACAGATGAGGAAGTTAAGGATCATCAACTTTATGCAATATGCCCAAACCCATAAAACTGGTAAGCAGAACTGTCAGAATTTAAGTTTGGGTTTTTGTGGTTCCAAAGCTAATGGTTGAAATTACTCTGAAATTTATAGCTGATAAATATCCCCTCAGGGTCCTTTTCTCTAGACTGAATAACATCTCTTTTAAATTCTTATTTTCCAAACATTTCATCAAATTCAAGATTTTGTTGGATCATTTTTTCTCCCCAAACTCCCTATGTCACTCCTTGTTTCCACACTACAGTGTTGAATAAATAAATCCAAATTTGCTCCCTGGTGACAATTACTGTCACAATTATGTCCAGCTATTCTAATTAAGCCTACTGACCCTAAGTAAATGGAACCTGGGACTGTTGGCAGGGGTTGGCATAGGCTGTTATGATGTAGCTTAATGCACCCTGAGGGTTCATGGATGGATAAGCTGCACCTAAGTAGGCCAGCTACTCTTCATAGCCTGTCTTTTCCAAAAGAGATGCTGAACGTACTGTAATACAATGATGCACCTCCTATAATTAACATTTAGCCCTCAAAAATTGCTGTTCAACCTTCGGTGTTCTAGACAAACATTGTTCAATTTATTTATTTATTGAATTTTTCTTTCTTTTTTTATTGAAGTATAGTTGATTTACAACGTGGTGTTAGTTTCAGGTGTACAGCAAATCAGCAAAGTGATTCAGTTATACATATATATGTGTATTCTTTTTCAGGTGCTTTTCCATTATAAGTTATTACAAGATATCGAATATAGTTCCCTGTGCTATACGGTAGGTCCTTGTTGTTTACCTGTTTTTTTTTTTTAATTTTTAATTTATTATTTATTATTTTTATTTATGGCTGTGTTGGATCTTCGTTTCTGTGCGAGGGCTTTCTCCAGTTGCGGCGAGTGGGGGGCCACTCTTCACCGCGGTGCGCGGGCCTCTTCACTATCGCGGCCTCTCTTGTTGCGGAGCACAGACTCCAGACGCTCAGGCTCAGTAGTTGTGGCTCACGGGCCCAGTTGCTCTGCGGCATGTGGGAGCTTCCCAGACCAGGGCTCGAACCCGTGTCCCCTGCATTGGCAGGCGGATTCTCAACCACTGCACCACCAGGGAAGCCCTACCTGTTTTATATATAGTAGTGTGTATCTGTTAATCCCAAACTCCTAATTTATCCCTCTCCCCTTTTCCCCTTTGGTAACCATAAGTTTGTTTTCTACCTCTGTGAGTCTAGAAATGTTTTGTAAATAAATTCATTTGTATTATGTTTTTAGATTCCACATATAAGCAAAATCATATGATATTTGTCTTTCTCTGTCTGACTTCACTTAGTATGATAATCTCTAGGTCCATCCATGTTGCTGCAAATGGCATTATTTCATTCTTTTTTATGGCTGAGTAATATTCCATTGTGTGTATAAACCACATCTTCTCTGTCGATGGACATTTAGGTTGCTTGGCTATTGTAAACAGTGCTGCTATGAACATTGGGATGCATGCGATGGAAGGTATTTTAAGTGGTACACACTCTCAAGGGAGCACTTGCTTTCAGAAATTCTACACTCCATAATCCTGTTGGAAGAGCAGTGATTCAGTGTAACTCAGCCTACACAAGACTTGGTTTATCAGAATTGAGCCTGCATTACCAATATTCTGTTGACCTCTACAGCAAGAGCTTTCCACTTGCATATTAAAACATTATTCAATTTAGAGGGCTGCTGTTATATATGGTCAATCCTTATCACTATAAATTAATAGTGGTGGTTGGTATGTGGTTATGTTCACTGCCTATTACAACTTACTCCTGAGTTTTGAGTTACATTAAGGATTTGCAGATTTTTTACTGTTTCCTTTCTATTGAATACCACAATTAGCCTTATTGCTTTCAGCAAGAGTTAAATAGTCACATTATATGGTATCTGTTGAGCTCTTTTGCTATTCTTTGATAATTTGTCCAGAATAGATCACTTTTAATGAAACATCTAATCATACAGAGAATATCTTGGGGGAAAAAAGTAAGAGATCGTTTATAATTTATGCATATTTTGGCTCATATTATTGGCAACAGATGGGATTGCATTTTCTGAATTTTAAACTGAAGGGTGTGCTGTACCAATGCTAAACTTGGTAGGTTGGAGAAATTTGAAGATAATTCTGATTATTTGGTCAGCTTTTAAGGTATAGGGGGAGAGGCTGGGAATATAAATGAAAAGAACTAGCATTTAAAATTTCAAATGTGCTGTTCTTTTTTGCTTTCCAGAGACCTCTGACCTAATTTGCCTGGGAATCTAATTACCTGGAGGATGGGTGTGGGTAGGTGGGCAGAGAGTATATGGGGTTGGCCAAAAAGTTCGTTCAGGTTTCTTCTGTAACATGTTATGGAGAACCCAAATGAACTTTTTGGCCATCCCAATAATTTGTTAGGGAAGGAACTCCAAGGAGAGACCAAGAGAATGTTCAGTCTCCATTATGCTATCATACGATCATGCAGCAGCATCGTAGTTCTAGACTTTTGCCTTGAGAGAGACCTTTCCAGCTTCCCCTATCTCCTCTTCAGCATCCCCACAACCAAGTGTGGAGGATTCAGTCTGTCGGTCGAGCTCTCCGGGGGCGTAGAGGAGATATAACAGCTGCCATTAGGATTGGCTGGAGTCCGGAAGAGGCTATCAGTAAAGAAGGAAATAAAACCCTTCCTCTTTTTTTAATCACAGAAGTTCGTGAGAAGGAACAAAAAGTGTTAACTTATTAAATAGCATTTATGCATTTTGCTCTGTTCTAAGTACTTCTATGTATATAAATATGTATCAGTTAATTCAGTCCTCACAATGACACTGTGAGGTAAATTACTATTTAATTCCCATTTTACTGTTGAGGAAACTGGGACACAGAGCCAGTACATAACTCACCCAAGATCATGCCTCTCATGAGTGGCAGAGTGGCACTGGGCTGTCTACCCCACTAACTCCTAAGGAGATGGGTTATTGAGGATAATGCCAAAGGCAAAGAGGGCAGGCAGCTTTTCTCTCTGCTACCTATTCAGGACTAGGAACTCACCTCTCAGCTTCGTCTTGCAATAACCTTGGGCCTGGCTGAAGCACTTTAGCTACACAGTGCGGTGGTCAGAAGAGGGACACCTTACAGTATGATCTTCCTGAGCTGCCTTCAGGGGCCTGCAGTGAGAAACTAACCCGAGAGCCAGGCAGGGGCCCACCAGGTGGTTCTGCAGGCAGAGCGGGGCTGGGACCACCTGGTCCATAGAATGGAAGGAGGCTGTAGGTCTCATGCAGAAAACTGTGGCCAGTGGGAGCAGGGGTGAGACAGGGTGAACCAGGATATAGTACTAGGGGTTGTCAAAGCTAGGGGAGACTGAAACCAGAGTCCCACTGACACAGAGTGAAGCTATGCAGCTTAGCAGCAGGGCAAACAGCACCCAGGAGCCAGGGGTGTTGCCATGGAGACCTGGGGAAGCAGAGAACATTGCACTGATGACTCTGACTCCTTATTTTTCCAGGACGACTCAAAATCTTTCTTCCTCATACCCACCACCATGTTCCACATGTCATCACAGGGGGAAGTGCAGGGCGCTGGGCTAGCTCAGGGACTAAATGATTTTTTTTGAAACACTGAATATTTTATAGGGGGAGTCAACACTACTGGATGAGATTAAGTTTTAACTGAATTTAGTTAATTTGTTGTCTAGCTACCCAGTGGGGAGGGGGTTAAAACAGAGAACCAGATTAAGTAGAGAACCCTAAAGAACTTTCATTTTCTCTTCACATCTGAGTTATAGAGGGAGTTAAATTTTATAAACCTGCTACAAAATTTGGCTAATCAAAAAAAAAAAAAAAAAGAAAGAAAAGAACAAGAAAAATATATGTTGTCAGTTGTATAGGCAATGGAAACAGCACACATAAAATAATCAGAAAAGTTAAAGAGAGAAGTTGGACTTACAGAAAGAGGACAACAGGATAATAATAACCTTCTTGATGGTAGCCAGTTATATTAGAACCTAGTTTGACAAAGAAGAATTTGCAAGGTATTTAATTTCAATGCTACCTTGCTGTGACAGAAATGTACATGGTTGCAAAAAAAATAAAAACAAAAACAAATACCTAAATACTGTGAGTAGGATGGAAAAAAATGTAAATTATAGGGAGAGAACCACAATTTCAGTATCTCAATAGGTTGTTCCGGGCCCACCCACACCTTTATTTGTCAGACTGCGCCGTTTTTCCTCCTCCTTGCACTCCTGGGTCTGGTCCAGAGGGCAGTGGGTGGAGGGAGAAGCATCTTTTGCAGCCTCCTCCCTGCTCTCCTTCTTCTCACTTCATCCTGCCTGTCTGCGCCCACTGTCCCACTTCGTTGAGGCCCTCATTTTCTCTTACTCGGGCCATTGTGAAGGCTTCCCAATTGATTTTACCTCCTACAATCTCTCCCTCCTCTAACTCATCCTGTAAAACTTTTCCAGATTCATCTTACTGAAGCTGGTTTTCATGGCATCTCCCCTGCACAATATCTATAGAAATCCCTGCAAAGAGCTCTCATTTGGTGACCAAACTGGGTAAAAAACTCCTCTCTCCAGCATGCAAGGTGCTTCCCAAGACCTTAGCAACACAAGACTGTAGCAACTCTGCTGCCGAAGGTCCAGGTATTTTCTTGGAAGCATTACAGTTACTACGAGGCTTGTTCCTTTGCTCCTAGAGGATCTATAGTTTTGATCATTCAGTAATTATATACACACAGATAATCAAATAAACAGGTGGAGAAAGAAAAACAATGAAGAATGTAGCCCTGTGATCAGGTTGGGTAGAAGCAAGTGGAACCTAGAAGAAGAATCGTATTATGAGAGAGGAGATCTCTTGGGGTTTTCGGAAGAAGAGACTCAACCAAGAACTCTAGCTCATTTGAGAGGCCACGGAAACACACAAGGGCTAGTGAAATGGAGGATATCCTCTTCAGTCTGCACTTCTAGTAAGACAAATGCGAATATTGCGCTGTGAGTAGGGAGCTGTAAACTCATACCACCCACACCTCTGATACATTTGACCACCATTTTGGGGGGCCATATCAAAGATCAGCTGATGAATCTATCTATCTATCTATCATCATCATCACCTCTGTATCTATTTCTTGTCAGTTTTATTGAAGTATTATTTATATACAATCAAACTTATCAACATTAGGTGTACAGTTCAATGAGTTTTAATAAATGAACTCAACCAGGTAACTACCAGTACAATCATGACAGAGCATTTCCATCACCCCTAAAACTGCCCTGCCCTCCTGCCTCTTTGCAGATAATCCCCTCACTGATTCCTCCTTCCACAACCACTGGTCTGCCTTCTATCACTCTAGTTTTGCTTTTTGTATTGATAGAATTTTATACACATAGAATCATATTGTATACATTCTTTTATGTTTGGCATCTTTAACCTGGCATGATGCATTTGAGCCCAGAGAACTTTGTTTTACGTAGGTCGGTAGCAGCTGGAACCAGGGTTGTGAAAGAACAGGAGCTCTGAACTCAGAAAACGGTGACTTTGATTCCAAGATTTGACATTTACTATCTGTGTGGTTGTGGGCAAGTTAAATAACCTCTCTGAACATTAGTTTTTTAACCATTAAAATGGGGGCAGAAATACTGACTTCAGAGTGTTATTGTGAGGATTAATGTTGTAAATGTAAATATTTAATAAATTAATAAGTAAAAAGCCAAATGTCTGCTAACTACATGACTCATACATGGTACCAGTATAATTAACAGTAGCAGAAACTGCTTACTGGTCCCTGATATCCGATCTCCCTAAGGTGACCATATGTCCCTGTCTATATGTATTGTCCTAGAATAATTATTAATGGTGCCCTCTTGCAACTCAACAGAGTTTCAGTTTGGAAGATAAATTTCATGGTCACCACAGGTTTCCCCTTCTTCCTCAGTAATGGAATTTCCAAATTTCCAGTAGGTGTTGGGTTATTCCAATCAGAATAAAGGCTATTTTTTCCTTTGTAGCCCAGTAGTCATTTGACTAAATTTTGGCCAATGAGATGTAAGTAGAGAACCGTAGAGAAACTTTTGGGAAGTGTTTTTTTGAAAGTCATGAAGTGTTTTATACAAATAAATAAGAAGTCCTGTATGCTCTTCATCCAGAGTCTCACTCAAATGTAAACAATGCATCACATTTTAAATTCTCTCTCTCCAACACTTGTGACCATCGATCATTTTGCTTATAGTCAACTTAGTGGGTGTTAACTGGTATCTCACAGTGGTTTTGATTGTTTTCCTGATGGCTAAGGTTGTTGCTCAGCTTTTCTTGTGTTTATTGACAAGATATTGTTTGCAGAATCCAAAGATTTGGATTCTAATCTTTTGCCCAAATTTTTATTGTGTAGTCTCTTTATTGTTGAGTTATAAGAATTCTTTATATATTCTGGACACTAGACCATTATCAGGTATCTGATTTGAAAATATTTTCTCCCATTCTGTGGATTGTATTTTCACTTTCTTGACAGTGTACTTTGAAACACAAAAACTTTTCATTTTGATGAAGTCCAACTTATCTATTTTTCCTTTTTAAAACATTTAGGTATGATTGATAATAGAACGCTATATAGTTTCAGGTGTACAACATAATGATTCCGTATTTGTATATATTGTGAAATGATCGCCACGGTAAGTCTAGTTGACATCCATCACCATACATATTTAGAAAAAATTCTTTTTGTGACGAAAACTTTAAAGAACTTATGAAAATTTTTAGTGTTTTTATGGGTGAGGATATGCCTTTCTCCTTCCTTTTTCTTACTCCTGTTTACTGGAATGGGATATGATGGCTGGAGTTGGAGTAACCATCTTGGACCATGAGGTGAATTTGACAATGGAAACCAAACCAGTGGGCCACAAACTAGAAGGATCTTATTGTACTTTACTTGAGAGAGAAAGAAACTTTGTTTTTAAAGTTAATATTATTTTGCACTTTTTGTCATTCATAGACAAACTTAATTCTAATTACTACCTTAATCCTTTCTCACATGCCACCCTCAAGCCTTGAAACCCTAACATGTTTAGAGCAAAGTGCCTCAAAATGAAGTACTACTAGAAGATAATTTCCCCTTTTGTTGTCTGTGAAATACAGCAAAAGATAAATATCCTTTATCATATTTCTCTTCTGCAAGTAATGTATTTGCCAGTTTGTGGCAATTTTATTTATGTCCATGGGACCCACTTGGTTGAATTAATATGCATGTAGACTCCAAATACCTCTAGTTTCCATGGTTTGGAGCAACACTCAGATAAATCATCTAACGAAGAGATTAGGATTGAATAGTCAAGGTCTTCCACAAAGGAAGTCCCAGGGCCTGTCTCCTTTTATTTGCACATATACTCTCTCTATCTTTCAGCTGACCAGACATTCAGTTTGGTGGCCACTGTTATTGTCTCTCAAACATAAGCTTATTTTTCCTCTTTACTTGCTCTTTATGTCAGTTACCAAAAGCTATATTGTTAGAATCAATATGTTTATTTAGATATCACTGGGTCTTAGACTTTTAGAGCAGGAAGGTATGTTAGCTATAATCTGGTTCAAAGATTTATTGAACTTTTAATTGTTTTCCTTCTTTTACTATTTGTCACAACTGAAGACTCTTCCATGTCTGTAATAACTAGTCAGTTTGGCACAAGTTAACTATATGAAAAAAATTTCAAGTAGTCAAGTTACAATTCACAAGAAGTAAACAGTAAGCAGAAACACATAATTAAGAGCACTGTGAAAATGAAATCTTAATTCAGAAGACACGTTATCAGCATGCTCATCTAAAGTTGGTGATGAGTTAAGTACAGACTGATAATTGGGGAGGTACAGTGAATTCTTGGTTTGTACTTAATTGTAGAGGGAACATTAATCTCCATCAAAATAAGTATTTAAGCCTCATAAAAATGCAGAGAAGGAAACTCTTTCCCAATGGCCCATGACTATTACCTTAAATATGGATGCCTACATTTTTGCATGCAGGCTGGTTCTCACTCTTCATAAAATGTAAGCAATATTATTAAAAGATTAGAATTGTATAACGGAGACACAATAGTTTTTCAGCATTTATATGTGCACAGAGAAGTATGGTCTTATTCAATTCATTCATTCTTTCAAAGTATGTTCGTAAGGATATTGAATTTACTCTGTTGGGAGGGGAAAGACTTGCTGAAAGATAGTGTTTTATAAATATTTATGGCAACAGTTTAATACTGCAGCTGAGGTTACAGAGGGATGGTATAACTTTCTAGGTCATCCAAATAAGCATACAGAAGAAGCTGTGTGACCTTGAACTACAGATCTTGAAAAAAATGACTTTTATATGATTCTAGATTTTTATACTTTAACAGAATGACAGAGGTCATGCAGTACAGATGTATTGCATTGCTGTTGGAGACCCAAACACTAATTTGACCAGCACTATCAGGTATATACTGGTGAGATTTTTAAAAATAGAGACCCCTAGGTTTTATTCCCAACTATTCTAATTCAGTGGAATGGGGCCAGTAGTATCTAATTTTTAAAAAATGGATTCCCAGATGATTCTGATGGACTGAACTGTAAAGTACTGAATTAGTGTAACCTCTCACCTAGTGTATCCACTCATCCAAATATCTGTATGGGGAGAAAATGCATCATCTCTAGGATTACCAATTTTATTATTGGAATGGCTATAATGCTCAAAAATTCATAGCTACATTAAATAAAGTTTTAACCTTCTTAAATCTAATACTCTCATAACCAACTTTTGGTTCTGGTTCTGCTTTCTATATAGTAAAGTAAAACAAATCTCTATATTCCTCCTTATGACAATTTATTGCAGTTTTTCCTACACTTTTTTCTGAAGGTTACCTATCCATAATTTGGTCAAATGTTCACTTAAAACATGATTTACAGACCTTCCACATCCAAGTCATATTCCAATTTTTCAAAGTTCTTTTTTTAATATCTGTAGTTCAGAATCGAAAATGATGGTCCATTCAAGTTTAGAAATATGGCTATCGGACATTTCTTAGTGCAACTTGAGATTTTATTGGCTTTTTTTTTTTTAAAGAGCATATTACAAGGTCAGATCATACAAAACTTTAATCAGCCAATTTTCCTAAATCTTTGTATGTATGTGCATGTATGTGTATGTATGTATGTATGTGTGTGTGTATAGGCTTGAAAAATTGGAGCCCAGGAAGTTGGTAACTGTAATATGGGAATCATAATTTCATATATAGACATGGGGCTGGCAGGTGAAAAATAAATGAGAGAATTAGGCCAGCTGTAAATAATTGGGAGTGGTAGTGTCTATAGCAATCTGGAGAGAGCACTTTCCACCTAAGGGCTTTAAAATTTTTAAAAATTTAAAAAAATATGGCCTTCCCCCAAATTGAAAATGAACTATACCAAATCAGAATCTTATCAGTGGGCCAAATGACATCGTTTTCAGCTCCTGTTCCTGGATCAAAAAGTTGAGAGTCTTGGAACATGTTTCCATAGGTTCTTAGGTTTTTGTTGATATCTTTAAAAGAGACCTTTAGGAATAAGATAACAGAGTGCCCTTTTACCATATGTCTTTTGAGATCTCCAGTTTTTGAACACATGCTAATAAGTTTATTCTGCCATCCCTAATGAGAATATGTAACACAAGCATATCACTCTGACACTCATTTTCCCCTCATTTATACAAATAATGTTGTTATATAAAACTAAGAATAAGAAAGACAGAAAGAGTAAGAAAGACGGAATTTCTCCCATGTGATTTCTCCAGTAGGCATCAACCTACAGTGTAATTGAAAGTATGTTTCCATGTTTCCAGCACTTGTGTAGCTACATTCAGTTTTATATTTATTCTTCCCTTATTTCCCAACTCATAAATTAAAATTTCCCTTAGGCAAGTGACTTTTTTTTTAATTTTTATTACTCTGTAGTCTTTCCATAATGAATCCCATGGTGTTGTATTACACTGGGCACTTAACGTTTTCTGCTTACTGGTTTCTAAGTAGATTTGTGAAATCTATGATGATGCTCTTACTCTTACCTTTACGTTAAAGGTATTCCAGCTCTAGAATTTTGCTTCAGCCTTATATTTGCTATGATCTGATCTTTCCTCTACAGTTTGTACAAGTCCTTCTTGAGATTGATTACAGAAAGTTGAAAGACTTCTTCCAGACTGTTTGTTTATGCTTTCCCAAGCACACCCATATTCTTGCTTAATACCATTGTTTCTTACTTAACTGGCTGTTATTTTCAGTATTGAATTTAGTCTCAAAAAGATTTCTGAGTAAATTGTTATTAAGGCCTTTACCAGTGTTAAATTTTAAACTCTTCTGACCTTAATTTTTACCTTTAGGGTCTAAAGGTAATTTTTGAGCTTAATAAACTATTAGATCCTTTACTAGAAAAGTAAGCCTCATTGAGTTAGTGCTATAGCAACCATAGCTTCATAAATTGTTTTTTCTTTTACAAAACCACTGTCTTTGGCCAAAGCTTCTTCTGAAGGATTCCCGTCTATATTTCTGACTTAATTACAATTCTATAGTCCTGCCTAAAATTTCCTCAACTGCTCTTACTTGATTAGGGTTTTCTGTCAATGAAGTCTGCGCTATACTGTATATGGCAACTACAGTAAATGCAAGTCTTTTGCAGAGAAATCTGGAACAGTCTTAATTCAGGAGAAATTACACAGGCGTGTTAGCAGTCAGTGGAAGTACAGACCTTATATTAGCAGAGCTGTTGATGCACTTTCTTATCTCAGTTGTGGTGGTAATCACAGCAAGGCAGCCTTTGATTTAAGGCAAAGTCCTAATTCAAACCTTTCTCTTCTTTAGCGGTGCGTATCTGCAGGAGTTTATGCATTTATTTTGGTACCTGCTGTAGAGGATGTGGGACTACATAGAGCTTGACAAAATCTGGTTTTAAAGCCTTAGAAAAACAAGGTGAAAGCAACCTGATGATTTTGTGTATGAGAAGCCAGAAGATGGCTCCGTGCTGGGCTTTTATTCCACTGATCGGTATAGTAATGGCAGCATGACAAGTAGCTTTCAAAACTCTGCACTCCCTGAGTCCTCTTTGCACACTTAAGAAAGGGCACAGTTGCCTCAATTACTTGTTTTTGTTGTAGTCAAGAGAAATTGCAATAATTTAAATCTATTGGGGAGCATTTTCCATCCTGGAATATTAGATTATGGAGTGAAAACTAAAGAGAGGCGTGAGGAGTAGTTGCCTACAAGACATCTACAATTTATTTTGATTAAAATTGGAAATGGGGTACTAGAAAATTCATTCTTCTTTATGCCATTTAATCTATATGGACATCTGTGATTAATGTCTCTTGAGAAAGCTGTAACGATTTTTAATGTAAATGAGTTTAAAGAGACTCAACAGGGTGGGAATTTATCTAGCAGCTTTAGCATAAGCTGTTTGACTTGGCAGGTTTACCGTGGCTGAGTATATTGTAAAGGACTGGTCTGAGTTGCAGGCAGTAGTGAGGTGGGGAGGCGACCAGTTGCAATCTAGTCCCAATTTTATCACTGCTCAGCTATGTGATCTTGGGCAATTCAATTAAATCTCTGTATGTCAGAGTTTGGCATTATCAAATAATGAGTGGAGAGTTAGCTTATACCTAATTTAAGTTCCTTTATAGAGATAGTGTTGCATAAGCAAGTTGTCACCTAATGCATGTGGCCTACTGAAAAGAGGAGAGGGATTAAAGAGTATTTCATAAAACTCTGAAGGATCTCGCAGTCATCTTTACACTAATCAAGAGCTACTCCTCTGCATTTGACTAGAAAAACCAAACAGTAAACTGGTTATTGTATGAGAAAGAGGGCTGGTTATGATTTGGGGGTTGATTGGAAAGGACAATTTATTCCACCAATATTCTTCAGCTACTAACAGCCATACTTAGAGAGGTATGCTTTAAATACGAGATTCATCAATTAAAAGGAAAGCTGTGACTTCTCAGCCAGCATTTGCAATTTATTGGAACCATGGATGGAAGGATCAGACTGTAGAGATATAAATTGGAGAGACTATAGTTCGTTTATTCAACTACAGCTGTTTAATTATTAATGATTTCATACTGAATCTAAATCAGCTTATTCATGGATTCATTCAACAACAAACATTATTGAGCCAGGCATTTTTGTTGTCTTGGTTTTTGAACCCAAAGGCATGCCTTTATTTCATACTTTTACATGACCAGTTATATGCACCATACTTTTATTGGTGAATGTGTTTTATTTTTTTCCCCAGCCTCCACTTCAACTGTGAAAGGTTGAATCCCTTTTCCCCACTGAATAATGAGTTCTTTATTGGCATCTTGGGCAGATTTTACAATTCTTCAGTTATTTTTTGTTGTTAAAGCTCAGTCCAGTGCCACAACCCATATGTCGATTTAAACCTCCGTACGTTTGCTTCTTCTAGGCTTCCTTTACTGTGCTGGAGTGGGGAGAAGGGAGACGTGACAGGGTGAGCATCTCATAATTCAACTTACCCCATTCTTCAACAATCACTGCTCCTATGATTAATACGACCTGAGAACTGGCGCTTTCGGTGCGGCAAGGATCCAAAGCCAGGCTCACTCATGAGGGACAGATGTGGGTTATTGGAGGATCCTTCAGGCTTTTCCCAATGCACAGTTCCTGGCCTGGGGAATCCAGTCTGGCCAACCTCTTCCACCCTCTCTCAGCTCGTGCCATAGGTGGCCCACCCCACAGCCTCTTGTTGCTGAGATCACCTCACTGCATAGCTGGGCCTCTTCGGTGAAGGCCCCAACAAGACTTCTCAAGCCCAGCCACCCTTTCCAGAGTTCAAGCAGAGGTACAGGCTGCTCTGCTGCTGCCCGTCTTTCCGACTCTCTTTTCTTTGGCTAGGGGAGGTTCAGGAGAAGGTCAGGGAGTCTTCCTGCCTTAGCAGACAGCCAACAGAGGAGTGAGATGACAGTTTCACTCTGATGGAATCACTCAGAGTCTTTACAGTTTCAGCCTTAAGGAGAGGAAGGAAGCTTATGGGAGAAGAAAGAGAATTGTTCTTCACTAGGCAACAGAACTGGCAGGCCTCTGAGGACCCCCAGGTCTTTCCTCCCTTTCCCAGCCAGTTGATTTTATAGACTTGGGAGAGGAGGGTTGAAGAGTTGGGTGACTATACTCAGCAGTTCTGTGATCTCTTAGAAAATCCTGAGGGGGGCTCCCTGGCCCCCATTTTGGCGGTTCTCTTTATAAAATGTGGTACACAACACCCTGTTTTCAGTTCTAGGACTTAGCTGCAATTCAAGGACAAAAGGGAAAGTTCCAGCCAATAATCTGCTACAATACTTATATTAAAGGAATCTGGCTACATTAAGAGTGAATTTCTTCAGATTTTTGCAGTACGTATAGAGAGAGACTCAGATTACAATTTTAGCTATCAAAGGAGAGAAGAGTTGAGAACTTAGTGGTGAAATTCCTTGAGCAGATATTCACAATAGCCAAAACATGGGAACAACCTAAATGTCCATCGACAGTTGAATGGGTAAAGAAGATGTGGTACATATATACAATGGAATACTACTCAGCCATAAAAAAGAACAAAATAATGCCATTTGCAGCAACATGGATACAACTAGAGATTTTTATACTAAGTGCAGTAAGTCAGAAAGAGAAAGACAAATACTGTATGATATCATCACCTAAATGTGGAATCTAAAATATGGCACAAATGAACCTATCTACAAAACAGAAGCAGACTCACAGACATAGAGAACAGACTTGTGATTGCCGAGGGGGAGGGGGAGGGAGAGGGATGGACTGGGAGTTTGGGGTTGGTAGATGCAAACTAATACATTTAGAATGGATAAACAACAAGGTCCTAATGTATAGCACAGGGAACTATATTCAATCTCCTGTGATAAACCATAATGGAAAGAAATATAAAAAAAGAATGTATGTATGTGTATAACTGAGTCACTTTGCTGTACAGCAGAGATTGGTACAACATTGTTAACCAACTATACTTCAATCAAAAAAAATCCGGTTTTATCTGCTTCCAGTTAAGCAGATAAACTTAACCAGAAGTTTGAAAACTCTAAAAGGTTAGGCTTAGTTGTTCATCCCTTGCAAACTGACATTTTATATTGCTTCAACAGACTGTCTTCTAGTAGAATCCAGGGATCAACTGAATAGAAAAAACCTTTAATTTTTAAGTAGTCTCATAATTCCTCAGCAATAAGGAACACATAATTTTCTGCTTATAAACTTTCGGTTTATAACCATGGAGTTATTTTGCATCTTAGATCCCTGTGGTATTTCAAAGTTTCCCACGGCATATGTCATGGAGAGAGAAAGACTATATGGCCAGTTTGTTAGAAGATTTTTTTTTTTGAAAAATTTTATTTATTTATTTATTTATGGCTGTGTTGGGTGTTCGTTTCTGTGCAAGGGCTTTCTCTAGTTGCGGCAAGCGGGGCCACTCTTCATTGCGGTGCGCGGGCCTCTCACTATCGCGGCCTCTCTTGTTGCGGAGCACAGGCTCCAGACGCGCAGGCTCAGTAGTTGTGGCTCACGGGCCCAGTTGCTCCGCGGCATGTGGGATCTTCCCAGACCAGGGCTCGAACCCGTGTCCCCTGCATTGGCAGGCAGATTCTCAACCACTGCGCCACCAAGGAAGCCCATAGAAGCTTTTTTAAAAAAAAATATGCTATAAATTTATGTAATTAGTAAATGCTTAGAAGAAAACATACTCCTGTTTAAAATCATCCCCCCCAATACTCCATATCTCTTTCCTTCTTTTATTTTTTTCTTAGAAATTAGTCCAGCATACTATATCATTTCCTTATTTATCTTGCTATCTTCTGTCTTCCCCCATTAAAATGTAAGCTTCACAGGGCCAAGGAATATGTTTTGTCTGTTGCTGAACCCTACACCTAGAAAAGTGTAATCCCTAGAAGGGATTAATAAATATTAATGAATGACAAAACTGAAAGAATAAATGAGTAGCACATTTTGAAATAACCCACTTGTCTGTGTATCTATAAAATATACATATGTTCTTACTACCAAATCAAAGAAGCATACCAGAACATTTTAACCATTTTATCACAGTCTGCATTGGATTACCTTTAATACAGAATACTTTGGTATCAGAAAAACTTTTTAATGTGGGAATTTGCTATAGTTTTCCTGTGATCATAATCTAGGCCTTTAACTTCTCCCTGAGTTTCATGGAAGCAAAGCAGGAACAGAATATATTGTTTTTCAGTTCTTAATGATATCAGTGGTAAAGAAAGAGAGGATTAAACTATTCTACTAAAAAGAAGCTGTATCCTTGGCTTTTCCAGAGGCAGGATATAGGCCTAGCTTATAGGGTTGGGCCTGAGGGTGTCGAATCCATTATTTTCTGTCACTCAGGAATCTGAGCTAAGAGACATGGAGAGACACTCTAAGTCAGCGGAGGTTTGCTTTAGCTGAAAGCACACTGCACGCATGATACGGCTTGCAGGCCGAAATGATCCAGGAGTCAACCAACTAAATGGGCCGAGAAAGTTAATTGCCAGCAAGAGGCCAGGGCAGAGGGGCAAGCTGGAAGTGTTTCCCCAAGAGCATATTTGGATGACAGTCAATGTATCAGACCTCATAACATCTTCATTTTAAAATGCACAGGGAGAAAGTTCAGTTACATTCAGTGATTTTGATTGGGAGGTATTCTTATTTTTAAAATAATTGTTTGATCATGGTCATTTCTGAATCCTGATAGACAGTGAAAATGCTGGGAGACATAACAGACACTTCTCTTCTGGACAGCGTTGGCTTTTCTGCTTTTATGAATAGTTCTTGAGTCCTGAAGCATGACAGGCTCCACTTAGAAAGAGGGGCTGCTGAAACACTTAATCTTGATTTCTCCACTCACAACATACGATTAATGAAATCCAGTGTTGCAATACTTAGCAATTCAGAGTTGACCACTGGTGGTTATGTTGTTGTTAGTTTATTGATTGTTTATGAAAATAAAATTTTGGAAGAACTACAGATTGATTATACAGTAAAGAAATGATAGCTTGGGGATGTTGAAATGTCCTTGCATTGGGATTCTGGAGGACCCAGACACAATGAGAAAGGATTTAACCTGATAGAGACTTGGCCTTATTCAGTAAGAGAATAATACACTTTCCTTTATATTGCAGCTACTGGAAAAACACTTCTGAATATGAAAATTATACATCAGGATGCTATTATGTGAATGTGAACATATTCAATTTACTTAAATAGTCCTTCTTTCTCTAGTTCTGCCCATTTTGCCTGCTTATGTCTAGTTTGTTCTATTGCTTCCACTTATTTTCAGATTCTAGTTAGTATTTACTTATGTTTGAAAGACTGAGTTGAAAATGTCCTTCCATCCCCTGAATGGAAGGTGAAATAATAAAGCCATCAGGGGCTCCACTATGCCTCTTTCACTGTCCCTTATCCTCTGCTCAGCATCTCCATCTTTTTAGGAAAACAATTGCATTTATTTATTTTTCTTGAAACTGTTTCTTTCTTAAGCATTTTATCATCTGAAGCACATTTAATTGATTCTGGTCACAGAGAAAGCCATTTAGGGTTTGGCGTCCAGCTGGTAAAAGCCTAGTGTCTAGTGAACTAGAAGAGAGTTTCCTTTACTTGTCTTATATCTGATTAGTTGTAGAATTAAGCTTAATTAGAAAAAAAAATCTAACAGAAGGGATTGATGTTTTCACCTTCTTTAAGCATAATATAATTTAAATACTCAAAAAAATTGTATTTCTGTGGTTGGTAGTGTGGAGTGGTCCACTGAACGTGGGGTTGGAGTTAGGCAGATCTGAGTTTTAATTCTGAGCACTCTTCTTACTAACTCTCCAAGTGCCTTCCCTGTTCTAAGCCTCAGTGTCCCCATTGGAAAAATAAGCTCTGTGGGTGCTTAAGAGTGTGGGCTCTGGGAATTCCCCAGTGGCCCAGTGGTTAGGACTCTGTGCTTTCACTGCTGAGGGCCCGGGTTCGATCCCTGGTCGGGGAACTGAGATCCTGCAAGCCGCGTGGCGCCGAACAAAAAAGAAATAAAAAGAAAAAGAAAGAAAGAAAAAAAAAGAGTGTGGGCTCTGACCTCGGATTGCCTGCATTCATATTCCAGCTTCATCACTTAGCTGAGCAATCTTGGGCGACTCATTTAGTTTTTCTGTGACTCAGTTTTGTCAGCTGTAAAATGGGATAGTAATAGAACTATTGCACAGAGCTGTGAAAACTAAATGACTATTAAATGACTTAATGACAATAAAGCACTTAAAACAGCCACGTGGCACATAGTGAAGCTCTCAGCAAATGTTAGCTATTATTACTCACAGGACTGATGCAAGGGTAAATCAGATACTATACTTGAAATTGCTGAGGGTATTCAACAACCATCAGTTCCTTTTCTCCATTTCTTGTATATTTACCAAATTATTTCCTGCATTTAATTTTTTTTTTTTTTTAGTGCAGATCCCTGTTAATGTCACTTCTATGTCATAAACCATTGGCATGTGCATTGCAGTCTGTATCCTACTTGTAATCGTTGTTATAGCAGAGTAACATACTTACTATGATATTCCAGAGTTGGATGGTTGACTTTTGGTGGAAGGCAAAATTGTCTTTTAGTGCCTGCTAAATGGCATACACTGTACCAAATTCTGAAATATCTTCAGCATCTTTGCCCTTGGGAGCTTTCACTTTATTTGGGGAGTTACCTGATTGAACAATGTCGATGTAGCATTTGATGAGCAGCCAAACTCAGAAAGAGAAAGAAACCAAAGAATGAATTCATTGGAAGACGGACGGGCAAGGGGAAATGTCAGCTCAGGGATGGCTTAGCTTAGGGCCAGCTTAAGGAGGGCAAATGTGTTCCCATGGCCCTTCCCTGAGCCCATGGGAGTCATTGCCGGGCCCACATACAGCTTTATAATTCTTTCAACGTAATTCTCTTGTTAATCTACAACCACCACTTTGGCATTCCAAATTGTCACCCCTTAGCTGGAGATAAAATCTTGTGGTCAGTTTTGCTTATCAGGATTGGATGAATGTCACATGGAAATAGCCTTATTTTTTCAGATTCCAAAGCTGGTCTTTTTTGAACTAGAAGTTTATTTTCCCTAGGAAAATTTTAAAGGTTTTATGCGTGTACAAAAGCATGATTTAGGCAACGAACTCATTTTAACTTTATGTTCCTTTGATATAAAAAACTTTCAAACTATCTTATTTTTGTGAGAAATAAAAAAGCCCTCATTTATGCTGATGCTAGTTTTTAACTAGTTATATAGTGTTCATCTGTACCTTTTTATTCAGTGGAGTCTTAATAAGGATCATATGTAGTGGGACAAAGAATCTTGGTACAAATCACTTAGAAATAAATTATTTGGCCACTGTGTTCAAATAATTTTATGTTTTAGAAACTTGGATCAGATAGCTCTAGTGGTGTACATGGAGGAATTCATTTCCTCTTTATAATGTATTTCATTATTTTTACAAAAACTTGGTGGGACAAAAGTCACACACAACAACTAAACATATTTAAAATTTTTTATTTTATTCTTACCCTTTTTCTAAGAAATATTTCTAGGTCTAATATCACTGCTCTGTCAGTGATCCATAGGCAACCTGAAAAAAAAAGGACAGATTGCTCTTCTTACCATCAAATATACAGAGATCATTCGTAGTTCTAGAAGTCCCTCGACTTGGATGGCCTTGTTGCTTGGATGGATCACTTGCTTTCATTTTTGACAATGATTTAGGTGGTGCTGACCAGAGGATGAATATAAATATAATGGGAGGCCCAGTCCAAATGCAGAAGCAGACATAGGTAGAAGCTGAGGTACAAGGAATGTCACAGAAGAGATGTATTTCATGCAAGTTTCAAAGGAGTAAGCAACTCATTCCCAGCACCAGTTCTGTCTTGTCCTCTCCAACGAAGGGGCATTTCTAACAGCCCTGCCTTTTCTAACAGTCACCACAGATGCTCTAGATTTAGAAACTTCACTTTCAGAAAAACTTAGTTCAATTATTCTTAATGTTTGTCCTACTTCTATCAAATCTTTCACCACCTCTCCCCCAACTCCCACCACAACCACTGCCAGCATTCCAGAAAATAATTTTTCTTCCTGAGAAACTTGACAGGCATGACTGAAAATATGGGGCTAAACTAGCCTTTGCACACTACACCCACCACCTTAACTCCCTGGGCTTAGCTGCTCTCTCCTGCCTTTGCACTTTCCACATCCCGTCTCTACAATTCATTTTCCCCTTAGTTTGTTGCCAAATTTCTGCTCATCTTTCAAGACTCAGCTCATGGCACTTCCTTTATGAAGGCTTTCTTGGACTTCCTTTCATGTCCTGGGAGAAATAAATTCTACAGTTTGGTTCCTATAGCACCTTGCCCATAATGCCCATAATCTTGTGGTTGGCAAAGAAAGGTCTATCTCCATCACGAGGATGTGAAGTCACCTTTGTAACCCTGGGACTAAGTGATATTTAGTACACAGGTCTTCTTAGTAGAGTTTGTGGATGGAGATTACATACTTAATTGTCAACTCTATATGAAAATGAAAGTGCTTTTCTAGAGACACGATTGAGGTGGGGTTTGAGGGTTATTGTAGAGTTGGGTTCTGTAATTGCTGATCAACTTGCCTTGGAAAACATCAACCATTCCGCATCATTCCAGTATATTTTCTCTGTAATTTGTCCTTCTTTTCCTAGCATAACACTCCAACAACAATGGCATAATGCAGATACCTTAGCTGCAGGCAGGTGTGATTGGTAATGGATGGAATTGGATTTGGAGCTATCTCAAAGATTTACTTTGGACCCTCTCCGATGTTTCAAGCTCTCGGTTTTGGCCAGCCTGTCATTTGCCAGTTGTCAAATAAGTTGAGTCATTTAGTCTGGCCTTGTCATCTGGGAACTTCCAAATGATTGATATGGCTCTGCTACACTTCCCAGCAGGATAATTAATTGTCTACTCAGCTCTATGTGCCTGGTTTTATAAAAGTAAAGTGAAAACAGTTATGCAATTCCTTTTTCTACCTGTAAAAGCAGCAAGCTGGGGAAATGCATTTGAACAAACTGTTTACTCTCTAATATTCAGTCTCTAAAGGACAAATTTCCTGTTGACAAAATTGAAACTTGCAATTCTTTTCAGGCTAACAAAATAATCTCCTTCATTTGTCTATTTTGCATAGTGATCTTGTACACATTTTTCTTTTTTCTTCACAACAACACTGTGAAAAAGACAAGCATTATTGTCCTCACGTTACAGATAAATATCCTGAAACTCAGAAATCATTTTAAGGTCAAATTCAATTCCTCTGTTTTATTAACCTCCTGCCCTACTGTGCTGTCAAACATCCTATTATACAAAAGGGATGTCTGAATATTGCATCTACCTCTGTGTTATTCTCCCATCCAGAGTCTATTTATAAAGTATATAGTTTTTGGCAAACTTGTTTGCCAAGATCCTGGGATCCCTTAGGGGAACCTGTGGGGAAGGGGAGTAAGCAAATGGGTCATCCCATCCCAGAGTAGAGAACTTGTCTCCGAGATAAGGCAACCAACAGCCTATATTGCAGAGTAGGATGGAAAATGATAACTCAGCCCCAGAACTGATGAGAAATCTGTGAGACATTCCCTACTTGCCTACACAAATGTTTCCTTTCAAAGGCAAGGTGCTTATTGTCTCCAATATAATGTGGCTCTTGGATGCTGTCCAGTCAGCAAAGTAGAACTCATATTTGGCAAAGCAAACCCAGCCATGATTTCCTGGTGTGCTGAATCAATAGGAAATGACTTTGGAAAAATACAGCAATGGCAGCAACAAATGGCTTTGAACTTTTTCAGCCAAACATAAAATGGACTGCCAAGAATTTCCCCTGTGATATCCCTTTTCGGATGATAACATATAACTTCAAACTTTTGCCCTGTATATGCTATATGGCCTTCATTCTTCAGACTTGATTAAACCAAAATTCTTTCTAGAGCTGAAAGTTCATTCCTCTAAGGACCTTTAGTTTTCTTCATTCTTGGCCAATCAGGTCCCGTATCCCAATGATATTGTCAGCATCTTGGCTCCCATTCCCATATTATCTTTTCTCTATGCTTCTGGTTTTTTTTTTCCTTTCTGTTTTGAATATCAAGATAAATCTCAAAAGATAGTTACCATGTGATTCCTCATTCATATGGGTAGCCAGGCTGTCAGCGAAAAGGAGTGGGTAGTGATGGAGGGAGGATGAAAGACTGATTGAACAGACTTGGAAGCAGCAGGATTTGGGGTGGTGGGTAGGTCATGGAGAACTGGCAGAGAGGAGCTGTGGAGGTCAGAGCTTCATTCTATGGAAATGGTGGGGTTACAATGGGTCATTTTATTGGTGGTGGTGCTTTCCTTTTCCATTTGTTTTACCATTTCAGCTTTGAGGTGGTAGTATTTTGCTTTGTGACTATTTTATAATGGAGAAACACTTCCAGTGTGAAAAAAATAGACAATTTGTAGCAACATGCTGGGATTGGCTCTCATGTACATGTCTAAGATCAAGCTTTATTCTTGTTGCTTGGACACTTCTGGACAATTCTGGAGAGGACTTCAAAGCCATGGGCAAACTTCTGATGGACTCTGTTACATTTTTGGATTATAAAGGTTAAGTTTTCAGACAACACTCAGTAGAATATACCAAGATCTAGACACTCTCACACTTTCTCTTCTCTTCTTGTCTCCTTTTTCTACCAGATCAATGAATATGAATATTTTTAAACACAGTCTAGATTCAGCTAAAAACAAGTAACATGGAAGTGTCTTGCCAATCAAGACCTACTCATATTTCCTCAGTGTTGATGTTGATGACAGAGAATATTTATTGGGCACTTACTATCTGATAAGCACAAAGACACTCTATTACATGTATGTATTACATACACTATTTCATCTACTGCTCTCAACAATCTGGGGTAACAATTTTCCCAACTTAAAGATGAGAAACTTGAGGTTTAGAAAGACTAACCTGCCTAATAGTATCCCATAATTTAGTAGTGGTGTTAGGAGTGGAACACTGGTCTGTTATTTCAAAGCTCATAATCTCATTCTATTATGCATGAGGTGTTTTTGTTGTTTTTCTTTTTCCTAAGGGGTGTTACCAGTAAAATAATATTCCACAAAACGGAGAATTATCAGTGTATTAGGCAGCTTTACTGAAACTCTGAGATGACTGCTGAGTAAGTGCAAAGGCGGACTTCTAGAGTTGAGGCTATGGTCTAGTTCTCTGCAAGCCTCAGAGAACTCCACCAATGATCAAATATAATGGAGGCTGACTACTGCACTTCTTATTTTATTCCAGGATTATCCATTTTAGCTGATTGAGGTGGTTATAATTGCATGTCTGTACCTGTTAATATGTTTCATTTGCCTGTTGTGATGATTTGAAAACAAGCTCTAAAACGTTCCACAATCAATTCTTTTTTTTTTGTCATTTATAATTTTTTTTTAATCAGTCACCAATTTTATACACATCAGTGTATACATGTCAATCCCAATCGCCCAATTCAGCACACCACCATCCCCACCCCACCGCGGTTTTTCCCCCTTGGTGTCCATACGCACAATCAATTCTTGATATCTGAAAGAATCAAAATAAAAATAGCACCAATTATTGCACACCTATGATATCAGACACTGCACTAACTGCTTTATGTGCCATCTTATGTTAATTCTCACTAAGATGATATAGAGTAGATGGTATTATTTTAACTTTACCTAGAAAGAAACTGAAGCTCAGAGGAGTTTAATCACTTGGACAAGAACTCTTAGCAAGTTGTGGAGTCAGGTTTAGAACCAGCTCAACACACCACGTTTGATCAACTCCATAAATGTTCATTGAGCATAAACCCTGTGCCAGGTGCAGAACTATGAATGCGGACTCTGTGGGGCACAGGACAAATGTGGTCTTGCAGATCCAACGAGCCAGGATGGTTTGGCTCTCCTGTATCCTGAGTGCCTCCAACCATGACGACAAACCCTGTATATGTTTATAGTCTGTATTTTTAGTCTTTGAGCCTATCATTTATAATCATTGTAATGGAAAAATCACACCTATTAAGAAATACTTTGCTCACGTTACTGCCACTGAGCTCCACATGGTATTCTTGTTATAATTACAGACTTTCTGATAGAAGATAATTTACCACGGTCAAGACAGATTAGGGCAGAGAGCTTTTCTTAAAACAAAACAAAACAAAATAAAAATAAAACAATAACAACAAAAGCCAGGGTGAATTTAAGTGAAACCCTCCTCAGAAGCGTTCTCAACTGCAAGTCCCAACATATAACTTTGGAAACAAACCGGCCAGGAAACTTGTCCTTGGAAAGTGTATTTCCCTTCCTTGAATATCGATAGAGAAAGAACTCTTAAGTCAGGTGGTAGCTGTTCTAACTTGGGCAGAAAATGCCAAGAGAATTCCACTTTGACCTTCCTTGAGGCTGTCATTTAAAATTGCTGTCTTTGTTACACACCTCTTCCCATTTCTAAATTTAAGCTTAAATTCTACGCTAAGAAGCTGCCACTATTATCACATGATAAAAAATGGTCTCTTTAAACCTTTGAAAAGGAGTTTGAAGACATCAGGTACTGTGAGCAGGGACATATACTTCAAAATCTAGATTTCTTTGGGTTTCCTTATGGAGGATTCAATTTCTCTGTTTATCCTACCTCTACTCCACCTTACCCCATATTTTGTATGTTTTTGCTTTAACCAAGACTCCTTGTAGCTTGTTGTTGTTTGAAACCAGAGAAGAGATAATTGTTATGAAATTAAAAAGCACAAACCTGCTGAATGAACCTCCTTAAGGAAAATTTAAAGAAGGACCATGTACTTATAGTAACCTCTGTACTTTATGAGTTAAATGGACATTGCTCATAAAGTAGAAAAATACCCTTAAATCCAACTTTAGCTATCTCTAATAATATTCCTATCAAAAAGCTACCATGCATCAGTTAACCATGTGTGAACTAAATGGTTTCCACCTATTACCTTCTACTAATGCGCACCACAAACTGTGCAACAACACAAATTATGTCTCATTTGATAGGAAAGAGGACTATCTTGATCAGGGTCACACAATTTTTAAGTGTCATAGTGAGCATTCCAAGACAGTTTATCCAATTCCAGAACTTGAGCATGCCTTCTTCTCCTATTAGCATTTAATATTCAACAGTTATTTATTGAGCATTTATTATGTGTAAGATGTCGGGGATACTTTGGGAAGAACAGCTTGACCTTCAAGCTCTCAGATCATGCAGATCACCTGGGGGAAATCACATGAATAGGTAATAAAGAGTGATGAGTATACCGTGCAGAGGTTGCACATGGCGTTGCCGAAGTAGATAGAAAGGCTCTGCTGGTGAGGGATGGGCAAGGGGCAGGGAAGGCTGCCTGGAAATCAGTGTTCAGTTGAGAGCAAAAGAACAAGTAGAAGTTGGCCAGAGATGGAAGGGTTGGGAAGTGGAGTGAGAAGGGCAATTCCAAGCAGAAATAAGAGCAGGCACAGAGACCAGACACAAGAGAGAGCCTGGCTGGTAGAACAAGAGATGGCTCCATGGGGTCAGGGCTGGGGTTTGGGCTGTGGTTCAGGCTGGAGCCGGAGAGGATCAGAGAAACTGTACATGCTCTGCTAGGGAGCTAGGACCACCTTGATATCCAGGAAGTCTTCTCTAGCTATAATAGTCTTTGTGGCTGCAATTCACGAGCTCATTTGCATCTTTGGATCTCCTTACCCTCCTAATGATTAGACTTGTCCCAGCAGAGGGCCAATGCTCCATCCTTCATTGAAAGCCTTTACTCTCAGTTGCTGCCCTTTAATTCTGCCTCTTGCTTGCTCTACTCTGGCACCGTGTGCTTCCCTTGGTTATCACCTTATTCACGGGAGCAAAAACGGGAACACTTGGCTCTGAGAACCCTGAATGCCTATTAGCAGTGCTTCTTGAATGCCACTGTGAGTGTTAATGCTGTGAAACCTTGGCACTGCCCTCCTGCACAGTTTCAGTGCCTGCTTCTACCCCCTGTGCCACCACTCCTTAATTACACGTTTTACAAAAACCCCCAAAACATCATGAAATGCAGGCTGTTAAGGAAATCACTAAAAAGATCAAGCTGGATTATATTGTTTAATTTCCATGATGCCTGGTGGTTATTCATATGAGTACAGTTTCATTATTTTTCCACGATATTTATTTTTTAGCAGGTGAGAGCCACTTATTTCAATATGATTTCTATTTTTCGGAGGCATACTCTGTTTTCTCCTGGGTCAATCTGTAAGTAATGAAAAATTGTCATTCAAGACATTAGCAGTTTCTGGCAACAGGTAGGAATGATCAAGTTGACCAATGAGGGAAGAACAAAAATCTGTGATATTTTTGATGTTAATTGCTGATGGTGCTATTCTTTGAAACACTGATGATAATTTTTCAATATGCAATCCAATTGACCCCTGAGAGCACTGGGAATTCTGCTAGACTTTTGTTCCACCACCACTTATCTCTGTTTTAAAATAAGCATTTGTATAGCACTGTCATCTTCATTAATCTCTTCAGGAGTTGTGCCGGGAAAGCAAGAACTGTTATTCCCATTTTACAGATACAGAAAGTGAGAGACAAAAGGGAAATAACTTGTTATAAATATTTTAGTAAGTTATTAGGCCTTAAAGTTTCCAGTTTGTTATTAAGCTTATTGAATTTTCCTATTGACTGAATTGTGCTGTCTCTTGAATTGTGCTGTCTCTTTCTAAATCAGCATACCAGATTCTAAGAGGGGCAGTATATTTAGAGTTTGGGTTCAATATTTCTGCCATACATCACCCAGTCCCAGTAAAGCCTCTACTTGCATGCTTTGTTTTCTTTGTTTTTTGTTTTTTTGAGATTATATTCTAAAGGCTAGAAAAGAATTGAATGCCCCTGACTCTCATTTTCTTACCTTAAATAAAGAAGAAACAGTCTTCCTCTTTTTCTCCTTTTATGAAAAAAAAAAAAAAGACATATGTAAGGGCTATTCTCTACAGAAGAAAAAAATGCATAGTGCCCAATGCTCATGCTAAACAATGCTGATGTTGCAAGGAAGGTAGGACACACAAATAGCTATACGTTAATATAATATTAACAATAGCTTAAATTTATTGAGTGCTTACCACATTTCAGACACTTTGCATACATTATTTCATTTAATTCTCACATTAGTCCACTGAGGAAGGTTGTATTATTACACACATCATACATATGAGAAAACGAAGGCTTAGGAAGTTAAACAATTTGCTTGAAGACATAGAACCAGGAAGGCAGAGCCAGGTCTCAAAATCCTATGGTCTGTCTCCTAAACCGAGGAATCCTTTTTCTCTGTGCTTCTTTTTCAAAATTGTTTATCTATTCATGGGCCTTTGTTCTTCCCAATAAATTTTAGACTCAACTTGTCAAATTCTACAAAATAGGCTGCCAGAATTTTATTTTCAGTGCAACGTGTTTAAAGTTTGAGGGAAATAAGATATCTTAACAATAACTTTTTTCAACCAAGGTCAATGGAGAGTTTCTCCATTTATTCAGATGTTCTTTCATGTTTGCGTAATAAAGATATTTGCTTTTTCTTCATAAAAGCCATGTGCCTTCTTTATTAGGTTAATTTCTGATTACTTTACAATCTTTGTTGTTATTTAAATGGTCTTTTATTCTGATTTTGTCTCCTGTTTTGTTATTGCTGGTGTAAAGAAAGTTGTTTTCTAAGTTGACCTTGTACCAAACAACCTTGTTTGTCAACCTTAACTATGTCTAGTAGTTTTTGGATTTTGTTTGCTTTTCTTTATAAATGATAATATCATCTGCAAATACTTACAGTTTTGTCTCTTCCTTTCCAATTCTAATACCTCTTTTTGCTTTTTCTCCAGACCAGTGTTCAACAGTGGAGGTGACAGTGAACATTCTTGTTTCCTCATCTGAGAGGAAATAAATCTCAAGGGGACATTTTACATAATTTGGGGTCAACAGGAATAATCGAGTTAAGGATGAATTCTTAATTTTATATTTTTGTTTTCTTTTAAAATCATTGAACAGTTCTGATCAATTAAGTTATACGTGAGTTTTCTCCTTTTGGAGATGTGATGACTCCACTGATAGATTTTCTTTTGTTAAATCATATTTAACATGTAGATTTAATATGTAAATGAAAATGAAGGAGTTTGGGGTAAACCCTATTTGATCTTTCCTTTTTATTAATTTCAACTTGGATATGTTTAGATAATATTTTATTTAAAATTTTCATATCAATGTTAATAAGCAATTTAGTTGTATATTTCTTTTCTCTTATAGATTCCCACTTGGTTCTGGAACCAAGGTTGAACTAGCCTCTTAAATTAATGGGTGGCTTTCCCTCTTTTTCTGCTTCTTGGAACAACTTGAACAGGATACAAACGACCTAGTCCCTTGTTGAATTCTCCAAAATATCACCAGACAAACTGTTATTAAAAAACCACTAAGTTAATCTGAACTCACTGCAGTAAGGGAGAATGCCACTTTGACAGAGGTTTAATGTTTCAGATAAGTCAGAATGGGATATATATATAGGGTTTGAGGGTCTGGGCTGAAGTGGTTTCAGATGGGTCTTCAAAGGAGAGAAACACTGGGATTGCACAGGGTTTGTGATATTGTTAGGTTTGGTGGACACTGTGAAGTGAGTCTTGTGAAGTCAACTGTGGTTTGATGAGCAAGCTGTTTACTCAGGTGAGGGCACTCTCTCCAGTAAATTGATCTGTAGGCAAACTGCCCACTGAGAAGATGACATTTGAGCAAAGACCAGAAGACCGTAAAGATATTGGGTTGGCCAAAAGTTTCGTTCGTTTTTTCCCGTAAGATGGCTCTAGTAGCACTTAGTTGTCTTTAACTTCATTCGAAACAATTTTGTTAGATTGTATGTGACAGCTGTCATATCAGCGTGCATTTAAAAAAAAGACGTCAAAATTGGTGAATTTTTGTGTAGCCATTTTAATATTGAAGATAGAAGAAAAAAAGCAACATTTTCGGCATATTATGCTTTATTTTTCAAAAAAGGTAAAAACTCAACTGAAACACAAGAAGGGATTTGTGCAGTGTTTGGAGAAGGTGCTGTGACTGATCGAACATGTCAAAAGTGGTTTGTGCAGTTTCATGCTGGAGATTTCTCGCTGGACGATGTTCCAAGTTCGGGTAGACCAGTTGAAGTTGATAGTGATCAAATTGAGACATTAATTGAGAACAATTAATGGTATACCATCCGGGAGATAGCCGACATACCCAAAATATCCAAATCAAGCTTTGAAAATCATTTGCACCAGCTTGGTTATGTTAATTGCTTTGATGTTTGGGTTCCACATAAGTTAAGTGAAAAAACCCTTCTTGACCATATTTCTGCATGCGATTCTGTACTTGAACATAATGAAAACAGTCCATTTTTAAAACAAATTGTGACGTGTGATGAAATGGAAGAGATCATGGGGCAAGTGAAATGAACTACCACCAACAACATCAAAGGCCAGTCTTCATCCAAAGAAGGTGATATTGTGTATATGGTGGGATTGGAAGAGAGTCCTCTATTATGAGCTCCTTCCGGAAAACCCAGCAATGAATTCCAACAAGTACTGCTCCCAGTAGACCCACTGAAAGCAGCATTCGACAAAAAGTGTCTAGAATTAGTCAACAGAAAATGCATAATCTTCCATCAGGATAACACAAGGCCGCATGTTTCTTTGATGACCAGGCAAAAACTGTTACAGCTTGGTTGGGAAGTTCTGATTCATCCGCCATATTCACCAGACATTGCACCTTTGGATTTCCATTTATTTAGGTCTTTACAAAATTCTCTTAGTGGAAAAAATTTCAATTCGCTGGAAGACTGTAAAAGGCACCTGGAACAGTTCTTTGCTCAAAAAGATAAGTTTTGGGAAGATGGAATTATGAAGTTGCCTGAAAAAATGGCAGAAGGTAGTGGAACAAAAGGGTGAATACATTGTTCAATAAAGTTCTTGGTGAAAAAGATAAGTGTGTCTTTTATTTTTACTTAAAAACTGAAGGCACTTTTTGGCCAACCCAGTATATGGATAATCAGTGGAAAATCATTCCAGGCAGAGGAAACAGCAAGTGCAAAGGCCCCGAGGCAGGAGGAATGTGTGTGGAAGAGCAGGAACACAAGCCAACCTCAGAATAGAAATGGAGAAGTGAATCCCAGAGAACATTGCAAGGACTTTGAAGTTTACTCTGAGAGATACAGGAAACGATTGGGAATTTTTTCAGGGGAAGAGTGACATGATCTAAATTAAATTTTAAAAGGATTACAGCAGCTGTTGTGATGAGAGTAGATTTTAGGGGAGCAAGTCAGGGTGTAAGACTTCAGACAAGAGGTAAGATGGCTTCTTAGAGGAGAGTGGAAGTGAACGGAATCAGGATATATATTTAAGCTAAGAAAACAGGTTGTGCCAATGCATTGAGTGTGCTGTGAGAGAAAGAGGAGAGTAAAGGAAG
Source organism: Balaenoptera acutorostrata (assembly GCF_949987535.1). Classification (NCBI taxonomy): domain Eukaryota; kingdom Metazoa; phylum Chordata; class Mammalia; order Artiodactyla; family Balaenopteridae; genus Balaenoptera; species Balaenoptera acutorostrata. Next base: position 22,200,572 of record NC_080068.1, on the reverse strand, counting down.
CAAACCAGAGTTTTGGCCTGAGCTAGTGGAAGAACATAGGTGACATTTACTGAGACGGGAAAGGCTCCTGGAGGAGAAGGTTTTGAAGCTGTAGATAAAGGAGTTTAATTTTGGATGTGTTGCTGTGAGGTGCCTTTTAGATATGCAAGTAAAGATGTTGTATAGGAGGTCAGATATATGAGTCTGGAGCTCCCGGGAGAGGTCTGAGGTAGAAATAGGAATCTGAAGTTTTTAGCAAATAGGTGGTTTGTAAAGTCATGAAGACTAGATGAGGTCAGCTTGGGAACTAGTGCAGATAAGGAAGAGCCCAGTACTGGGCTCTAGGCTCTCCAATGTTTAGATCATAGAGGGAAGCGGAAGAACCGGCAAAGGATATGGAGAGGAACAGCCAAGGTTGCGGCAGGAAAACTAGGAGAGAGAGTGGTGTCCTGGAAGCCAAGTGACATAATCGTTTCAAGGAGGAAAGAGTGATGAGCTTTGGCCAAATGGGAAGATGAATCGGATCTGGTTCACCTGACGCAGCACTGTCAGAGTAACTGGGGATGTTGACATGAGCAGTCTGGGTGAGGGGTGGGGATAAACAGCTGACTGGAGAAGGTTCAAGAGCGACTGGAAAAAAGGGAAGGGAGGCAGGGAGTATAGACACTGTTTTGAGGAATTTTACTATAAATGGGAGCAGAGAGGAGAGGTAGCTAAGGAGGGAAGTGGCATCAAGAGGTTTTGTATGCTCAAACTACTGTATGTAAGATAGACGAACCACAAGGTCCTACTATATACACAGGGAACTATATTCAACATCCTGTGATAAACCATAATGGAAAAATGGAAAAGAATGTGAAAAAGAATATGTATATATATGTATAACTGAATCACTTTGCTATATACCAGAAACTAATACAACATTGTAAATCAACTATACTTCAATAAAAAGAATAACAATATAAAAAAAGATTTTGTGTGCTAATGGAAATGGTTCAGTAGAGAGGGAATAAATTATGATGTTAGCAATAAGATTGCTCAAGTGGTATCAATTAATCTATTTCTCCCCATAATTCTGTCTGCTTTTGCTTTACTTCACACACACGTCTATAACTATCATAAATATATCATACATTATCATCTATTATATAGTTATATATGAGTATATACTTATATATAATATATAATAATATTACGTGTTATATGTTTATTATATAGTATATAACATAAAATATTATTAATATATTTATATAATCATATGATATATAAAACATATAATTATATATGTTATATATAATATTTTAGATTTACTCTTACTTCTTCAAGTATATAATGGTCCTTCTGGTGCTGTATGTTTTTTATGTCTTCTGTCTGTTTTTAATATTGCTTCCATAGCTGTCCTTTGGTTCAAATTTGCCTGAAATATCCTCTCTATACTTTAAACCTTTTAATATTCTTTTCCTTTAAAATTGATGTATTATAGATAACATATTACTGCTTCTTATTTTTTAATTTGTGTCACTAATTTAATTTGTGAATTCAGTTCACTTATTTTAATTAGTTCTTATTTCTGATATCTTATTTGATAATTGTATATTTATCTTTTTTCTGTTTTTTGTCCCTACGATTCATTGAATAGGTGAATTTTTCTTAGTATAAGTTGAAAGTTGTATATTCTGTTTATTCTTTGAGTGGTTTTTCCTAAGGTTGAAGGTCAATACATATGTTTATTTTTTTCCCCAAAGGAGGCATGTCCTTGAAATGTTCTTACTGCCTTTGCTCTGTTTCCATCCTCAGGGTTTTTTGTTTGTTTGTTTTTGTTTTTGTTTTTAAATTTTTTTGCCGCTCCGCGGGGCTTGTGGGATCTTAACTCCCCAACCAGGGATCGAACCTGGGCCCACAGCAGTGAAGGCAGGAAGTCTTAACCACTGGACCGCCAGGGAATTCCCCATTTAGACATTGACTTTCTGGATTTTACGGATATTTCTTCTTCTTTTTTGGGCTATGTTTTGGTCTTCTGCTTCTTGTTTGGTAATTGCTTATATATATCGCACCTCAAAAAAGGTATTAATTTGTTTTATCATACTTGTTTCTCATATCTTAGGAAAGTATTTTTACATTGATTTCTCTTTTTTACATGAGTGCTTCCTTCAAGAACATTTTAAAAGTGGATTTTTGTGCAGTAAATTTTCTGAGTTATTCTATGTCTGAGCATATCTTTATTTCACTTTCATTTAAAAATTAATATTTTAGCAGGATATATTTTAAGTTCAAGTATTCAGTTTTTTATAGTGTGAAAATGTTACTTCGCTGTCTCCTTGCTTCCAGTGTCCTGGACATGTGATATCAATTTATTATTGTTCTTTTTATGGTCATCTGCTCTTTCTCTCTAGGGTATAGCTTATATAATTTTCACTTTGTTTCTGATGTTCTTGTAATTTATGATTATTTAGATGTGGATTTTTAAAAATTATCGATTCTGTTTGGTACTTTTTATTTTAGATATTGGAAAAATAAAACAAAATGTGTTTGGCTGCATAAACATAATGCCAAATATATTAACAATGATATCTATCCGTTTGTTGATCCTTATTATGTTAGGCTTGTGCAAAGGGTTTTACATGCATTGTTTTTTTAAAAAATTTATTTTATTGAAGTATAGTTGATTTACAATGTTGTGTTAATTTCTGCTGTACAGCAAAGTCATTCAGTTATACATATATATATACACACATATACATGTACATTTTCTTTTTCATATTCTTTTCCATTATGGTTTATCACAAGATATTGAATAAAGTTCCCTGTGCTGTATGGTAGGACCTTGTTGTTTATACATTCAATATATAATAGTTACATACATTGTGTTTTTAACCATTAAAACAGGTTTATGAAATAGATACTATTGTTATTTCCATTTTTAGAAGATGAAGGAATTGAAGTTTAAAACACTTGCATAACTCGCCCAAGATGGCTTAGCTAAGAAATGGTGAAGCTAAGGCAGGATCTAATTCCAGCTTGTTTAACTCAAGATCTTTCTCACATTACCTTGTTACCCTGTATTTCTATTTATATAAACATTGTGACGAATTTTCCTACTTAATTGATCAGTACTCTCAACATGTAGGGTTTAGTTTTAAAATTTGTTTAAGAAGGAATTTCATTTACCTACGACTTTCAAAAAATTGCATAATTCCTTGTATTTATACGTGTGTAGGTAAAGAGAGAGAGAGAGAGAGGGAGAGAGATGGGAAAAGAGTTTTAATGCAAACTTTGAGAATAATTTAATAATTTGGCACAATTGTGATGTTAATTGCCGTGTGTTAGAGTGCAGAATGGCTGTGCAAATGACATAGTTTAGAGGCACTATTTGCTCATTACTCTTTCCCCTGCAAATTGTCATCTCCTGGTTACTGCTAAAAGAATCTTACTATTAGTAAAAGAAATGTAAGAGCCACACTTGAAAGAAGAAAGATTGCTAACTAAGAGCTGTGGGCAGGGTTCTAAGCCTCTCTGTCTTTGTCAGTAGGAGTATGCATTTGTCATCCGTATGTCCTGTTAACTGCTTTTCCAATATTGCTCCTCAATGTTTGATAACAAGCTAGAAAGGCGGCCTGTAGTATTAGAGTCAAACGGGTAAAATGCTGGGGCAGAAGTGGGAGGAGTTCAAATGCTGATTCTAGGATAACTCTTTTCTTAGATAATTTCTCTGAGGTTAAATTATACTTTCCAAATAATATTTGATTCGAGTTTCAAATAAAAACAAGGACTGTTCCAGTTCTTTGATTAGCCAGTCACTTTTCCCACTTCTCTCTTTAACGTCTTACACATTCTGTATTGAATTTGAGAGAGTATTAATGCAGGGGAAAGGAATTTTGACCATAACAGGTAAAACTCATGGACGAGGGAGCTATTTCTTCAGTATTCTTTTAACTGTACATTTGTGAATCTCCTATTGGCTTGAGACAGAACTTCATTTTATTTATAGTTGTTCACTTATGAAAAAGAAGCTCTTGTGTCCTAAACTTAATAGTGGCTTGATGGCATTCAAATGATACTGGCTGTTGTGACTGTAACTCTTATAGTTATATACCTGTCATCATAATAATAACTACTGGTTCTTGAGATGCACCAAGAATTTAGAGCACATTACTTATTGTTCTCTCAACAATCTGTGAGGTAGATATTATTATCCTCACTTTACAGAGGATGAACACACAGAAGGAAATATCCCAAGGGCACTCAGCTATAAACATCAAAGCTAGGATTCAAATCGAGACCTACCTTCAGTGCCTCTCATCACCTCACTCACAATATAATGCATCTTTACCTGTCTTTCTTGTGCTGATTCATTGCCTTTATAAAAGTCCCTTTTGTCTTTATCCCTTGGTACCCTGTCAGTCAGTGCCTTGGTTATGAGTAGTTTAAATGTTGAAGTCCTGTACTAAAATCTGGGTTTTTATTTTCAGAGCACATTTAACATTCAATAGTTCTCTAAGTAAAACATTTCCTTGCTCAGTAATTTGGAGTGAATTCAGACTTGTATCAATTTACTGTTGGATTGGAGGTGGGAGGGCAGGAATCATGTGCAAACATAAAGCAAGACTATTCATTTACTTTTGTATTTTCCAGGTTCTTTTTCCTTGACATAGCTAATCTAGTAAAAGAATTATGCCTTCAGTCTTACGTAACCCACTGATGGATTGCTACCAGAAAGACATCTATAGATTCAATCCAGATAGGAAGCTGACTTTGATCTGGCTGAATCATCTGATGCACTTTTCCCCTGGTACTACACAGTGCCTGTAATGATTAGTTCCCTGGGATGTCTACAGTTCAAAGGCTAATTTATAGCTAAATCAGATAATATGGTTTATAGCACCAAGGATCTCTGTCTATTCATGTACTGTCCAACATGGTAGTCACTTGCCATAGGAGACTATTTACATTAAAATTTAAATCAGTTAAAATGAAATAAAATTAAAAATGAATTCCTCTGTCACGCTAATCACATTTCAAGTGCTTAATAGCCACATGTGGCTAGTGGCTACTGTAGTGGACATTGAAGCTATATAACATTTCCGTCACTGCAGAAATTTCTGTTGGGCAGTACTAACTTATAAAGAAGACAGAAATGAAGTTAAGCATAATCACTTCACAGAGCATGCTGGTTAGCGTTACCTGAGTTATAGAATATAAAGGGTCATGATGCATTGCAATTCCCTCTGTATTTATCTGTCTTTCTAGATATCTATTGGGAAGAAGGAATTCAGTCTTGTGTGTACGGTATCCCTGTCATGTAACACAGCGGTTGACTCCCAGGGGCTCAGTAAATATTTGTTCAATTCTCTGTGAATGAGATCAAGAAAATAAGATGAATTAAGAAGAATTCTTGGAGGTTATTGAGTGACTATTTGGGCAGTATAAATAAAAATAGCCATTTTTTCCAACCTGAAGTATGTCAGCCTTTGAAATGGAATAGTTGATCAAGGAGTGTTTCAATGTAGAAGAGATAACAGTTGTCCAGACTCCAAAGCCTAAAGCCACGTGTCACCAGAAAAGAAAAAAGCCAGAGCTTAATAGATTGTCAAGTCCAGTTGACTCTGATTTGGATGGAGTGGCTGCCAAGTCATGGTAGGACCTTTTGCTTCTTCTAGTTGAATGGGACTCTGAAAAGGAAATAACTTTTTAAATCAAAAGTATTTTAATTTATCTCCTCTTCTAGAGCTAAGTCAGGAATAAGATTGGAGAAGTGATTGGAAAGTCATTTACAGAAGATTTATCATTTAGGTTATGAGAAAGCCATGATAAGGGAATCATTATGCCTTTGAAAAATAAAGCAGTGTTTTAGATTACAGCAAAATATGGTGCTGCTGTGTCTTTCTTTTCATATATCACATATTTAGTAAGTGTGTTACATGTAAATAAAGAGAATGAATTACAATTGTGGTTGCAATTGGAGAACAAATGATTTCTTAATTTTGTTGTTGACACAGCTAGTGAAGTGTGGGATATGAAGTCATAAGATTCCATTTGGCACGGTAGAATAGAATTGAATTCAGTTGACATTTCTCTTGCCTATGATTTACCACGTATCTAATGACAGGCAATGTTTCATATGGTCAGTTAGAAAAACAACAGCTAAAAACGTGTGTAATCACCTCACAGTGTAAGTGATATTTGTGTTCTATGGATTGTATTCTTCTCAGTGGCTAAGTCATTCCATGGTGTCACAGCACAATTTTTTCTCTGCCCAGAGCTGCATCCGCTGACCCCTGTCTGTGGACATGCACTGGAGTTGTTCTTCCACTGAGAGTGGAGAAGTTTTGTGCATCTACTCACATGGTCCTCATTTTACCTGGACAAACATTTCCGATTTAGCAACCTACAGCTATAGTACTGCTGTAGTACAGAATGGGGACACCTGCTCCCAACATGGATTAGACTTGACTTCTAATTTTGATTTCCTTAACTGGATGCTCTCAGCAACTGAGAAGAATAGGTAGTCGAAGTCATGTTCCTTAGGCTGATGATATAAACTTCACCTGTGAGTGTGGCAGGGAGGGTGGCCTGAGACGAGAACATAGCGATATTGTTTTGCTATGGTCTCCAACAATCTTTTTTTTTTTTTTTTTTTTTCAAACATCTTTATTGAAGTATAATTGCCTTACAATAGTGTGTTAGCATCTGCTTTATAACAAAGTGAATCTGTTATACATATACAATATGTTCCCATTTCTCTTCCCTCTTGCATCTCCCTCCCTCCCACCCTCCCCATCCCACCCCTCTAGGTGGTCACAAAGCACCGAGCTGATCTCCCTGTGCTATGCGGCTGCTTCCCACTAGCTATCTATTTTACATTTGGTAGTATATATATGTCCATGACACTCTCTTACCCTGTCACATCTCACCCCACCCCCTCCCCATATCCTCAAGTCCATTCTCTAGTAGGTCTGTGTCTTTATTCCCGTCTTGCCACTAGGTTCTTCATGGCCTTTTTTTTTTTTTTTCCCTTAGATTCCATATATATGTGTTAGCATACTGTATTTGTTTTTCTCTTTCTGACTTACTTCACTCTGTATGACAGACTCTAACTCCATCCACCTCATTACAAATACCTCCATTTCATTTCTTTTTATGGCTGAGTAATATTCCATTGTATATATGTGCCACATCTTCTTCATCCATTCATCTGTCGATGGACATTTAGGTTGCTTCCATGTCCTGGCTATTGTAAATAGAGCTGCAATGAACATTTTGGTACATGACTCTTTTTGACCTATGGTTTTCTCAGGGTATATGCCCAGTAGTGGGATTGCTGGGTCGTATGGTAGTTCTATTTGTAGTTTTTTAAGGAACCTCCATACTGTTCTCCATAGTGGCTGTATCAATTTACATTCCCACCAACAGTGCAAGAGTGTTCCCTTTCCTCCACACCCTCTCCAGCATTTATTGTTTCTAGATTTTTTGATGATGGCCATTCTGACCGGTGTGAGATGATATCTCATTGTAGTTTTGATTTGCATTTCTCTAATGATTAATGATGTTGAGCATTCTTTCATGTGTCTGTAGGCCATCTGTATATCTTCTTTGGAGAAATGTCTATTTAGATCTTCTGCCCATTTTTGAATTGGGTTGTTCGTTTTTTTGTTATTGAGCTGCATGAGCTGCTTGTAAATCTTGGAGATTAATCCTTTGTCAGTTGCTTCATTTGCAAATATTTTCTCCCATTCTGAGGGTTGTCTTTTGGTCTTGTTTATGGTTTCCTTTGCTGTGCAAAAGCTTTTCAGTTTCATTAGGTCCCATTTGTTTATTTGTGTTCTTATTTCCATTTCTCTGGGAGCTGGGTCAAAAAGAATCTTGCTGTGATGTATGTCATAGAGTGTTCTGCCTATGTTTTCCTCTAAGAGTTTGATAGTGTGTGCCCTTACACTTAGGTCTTTAATCCATTTTGAGTTTATTTTTGTGCATGGTGTCAGGGAGTGTTCTAATTTCATACTTTTACATGTTCCTGTCCAATTTTCCCAGCACCACTTATTGAAGAGGCTGTCTTTTCTCCACTGTATATGCTTGCCTCCTTTATCAAAGATAAGTTGACCATATGTGTGTGGGTTTATCTCTGGGCTTTCTATCCTGTTCCATTGATCTATATTTCTGTTTTTGTGCCAATACCAAACTGTCTTGATTACTGAAGCTTTGTAATATAGTCTGAAGTCAGGGAGCCTGATTCCCCCAGCTCCATTTTTCGTTCTCAAGATTGCTTTGGCTATTCGGGGTCTTTTGTGTTTCCATACAAATTGTGAAATTTTTTATTCTAGTTCTGTGAAAAATGCCAGTGGTAGTTTGATAGGGATTGCATTGAATCTGTAGATTGCTTTGGGTAGTAGAGACATTTTCACAATGTTGATTCTTCCAATCCAGGAACATGGTATATCTCTCCATCTATTTGTATCATCTTTAATTTCTTTCATCAGTGTCTTATAATTTTCTGCATACAGGTCTTTTGTCTCCTTAGGTAGGTTTATTCCTAGATATTTTATTCTTTTTGTTGCAATGGTAAATGGGAGTGTTTTCTTAATTTCACTTTCAGATTTTTCGTCATTAGTGTATAGAAATGCAAGAGATTTCTGTGCATTAATTTTGTATCCTGCTACTTTACCAAATTCATTGATTAGCTCTAGGAGTTTTCTGGTAGCATCTTTAGGATTCTCTATGTATACTATCATGTCATCTGCAAATAGTGACAGCTTTACTTCTTCTTTTCCGATTTGGATTCCTTTTATTTCTTTGTCTTCTCTGATTGCTGTGGCTAACACTTCCAAAACTATGTTGAATAATAGTGGTGAGAGTGGGCAACCTTGTCTTGTTCCTGATCTTAGTGGAAATGGTTTCAGTTTTTCACCATTGAGGACAATGTTGGCTGTGGGTTTGTCATATATGGCCTTTATTATGTTGAGGTAAGTTCCCTCTATGCCTACTTTCTGCAGGGCTTTTATCATAAATGCGTGTTGAATTTTGTCGAAAGCTTTCTCTGCATCTATTGAGATGATCATATGGTTTTTCTCCTTCAATTTGTTAATATGGTGTATCACGTTGATTGATTTACGTATATTGAAGAATCATTGCATTCCTGGAATAAACCCCACTTGATCATGGTGTATGATCCTTTTAATGTGCTGTTGGATTCTGTTTGCTAGTATTTTGTTGAGGATTTTTGCATCTATGTTCATCAGTGATATTGGCCTGTAGTTTTCTTTCTTTGTGACATCTTTGTCTGGTTTTGGTATCAGGGTGATGGTGGCCTCGTAGAATGAGTTTGGGAGTGTTCCTCCCTCTGCAATATTTTGGAAGAGTTTGAGAAGGATAGGTGTTAGCTCTTCTCTAAATGTTTGATAGAATTCGCCTGTGAAGCCATCTGGTCCTGGGCTTTTGTTTGTTGGAAGGTTTTTAATCACAGTTTCAATTTCAGTGCTTGTGATTGGTCTGTTCATATTTTCTATTTCTTCCTGGTTCAGTCTCGGCAGTTTGTGCATTTCTAAGAATCTGTCCATTTCTTCCAGGTTGTCCATTTTATTGGCATATAGTTGCTTGTAGTAATCTCTCATGATCTTTTGTATTTCTGCAGTGTCAGTGGTTACTTCTCCTTTTTCATTTCTAATTCTATTGATCTGAGTCTTCTCCCTTTTTCTCTTGATGAGTCTGGCTAATGGTTTATCAATTTTGTTTATCTTCTCAAAGAACCAGCTTTTAGTTTCATTGATTTTTGCTATTGTTTCCTTCATTTCTTTTTCATTTATTTCTGACCTGATCTTTATAATTTCTTTCCTTCTGCTGGCTTTGGGGTTTTTTTGTTCTTCTTTCTCTAATTGCTTTAGGTGCAAGGTTAGGTTGTTTATTCGAGATGTTTCCTGTTTCTTGAGGTAGGCTTGTATTGCTATAAACTTCCCTCTTAGCACTGCTTTTGCTGTGTCCCATAGGTTTTGGGTCGTCGTGTCTCCATTGTCATTTGTTTCTAGGTATTTTTTGATTTCCCCTTTGATTTCTTCAGTAATCACTTCGTTATTAAGTAATGTATTGTGTAGCCTCCATGTGTTTGTATTTTTTACAGATCTTTTCCTGTAATTGATATCTAGTCTCATAGCGTTGTGGTCGGAAAAGATACTTGATACGATTTCAATTTTCTTAAATTTACCAAGGCTTGATTTGTGACCCAAGATATGATCTATCCTGGAGAATGTTCCATGAGCACTTGAGAAAAATGTGTATTCTGTTGTTTTTGGGTGGAATGTCCTATAAATATCAATTAAGTCCATATTGTTTAATGTATCATTTAAAGCTTGTGTTTCCTTATTTATTTTCATTTTGGATGATCTGTCCATTGGTGAAAGTGGGGTGTTAAAGTCCCCTACTATGATTGTGTTGCTGTCAATTTCCCCTTTCATGGCTGTTAGTATTTGCCTTATGTATTGAGGTGCTCCTATGTTGGGTGCATAAATATTTACAATTGTTATACCTTCCTCTTGGATCGATCCCTTGATCATTATATAGTGTCCTTCTTTGTCTCTTGTAATAGTCTCTATTTTAAAGTCTATTTTGTCTGATATGAGAATTGCTACTCCAGCTTTCTTTTGATTTCCATTTGCATGGAATATCTTTTTCCATCCCCTCACTTTCAGTCTGTATGTGTCCCTAGGTCTGAAGTGGGTCTCTTGTAGACAGCATATGTATGGGTCTTGTTTTTGTATCCATTCAGCCAGCCTGTGTCTTTTGGTGGGAGCATTTAATCCATTTACATTCAAGGTAATTATCGATATGTATGTTCCTATTCCCATTTTCTTAAATGTATTGGGTTTGTTATTGTAGGTGTTTTCCTTCTCTTGTGTTTCTTGCCTAGAGAATTTCCTTTAGCATTTGTTGTAAAGCTGGTTTGGTGGTGCTGAACTCTCTCAGCTTTTGCTTGTCTGTAAAGGTTTTAATTTCTCCATCGAATCTGAATGAGATCCTTGCTGGGTAGAGTAATCTTGGTTGTAGGTTTTTCTCCTTCATGACTTTAAGTATATCCTGCCACTCCCTTCTGGCTTGCAGAGTTTCTGCTGAGAGATCAGATGTTAACCTTATGGGGATTCCCTTGTGTGTTATTTGTTTTTTTTCCCTTGCTGCCTTTAATATGTTTTCCTTATATTTAATTTTTGACAGTTTGATTAATATGTGTCTTGGCGTGTTCCTCCTTGTGTTTATCCTGTATGGGACTCTCTGTGCTTCCAGGACTTGATTAACTATTTCCTTTCCCATATTAGGGAAGTTTTCAACTATAATCTCTTCAAAAATTTTCTCAGTCCCTTTCTTTTTCTCTTCTTCTTCTGGTACCCCTATAATTCGAATGTTGGCACGTTTAATGTTGTCCCAGAGGTCCCTGAGACTGTCCTCAGTTCTTTTCATTCTTTTTTCTTTATCCTGCTCTGTAGTAGTTATTTCCACCATTTTATCTTCCAGGTCACTTATCCTTTCTTCTGCCTCAGTTATTCTACTATTGATCCCATCTAGAGTATTTTTAATTTCATTTATTGTGTTTTTCATCATTGCTTGGTTCCTCTTTAGTTCTTCTACATCCTTGTTAAATGTTTCTTGCATTTTGTCTATTCTATTTCCAAGATTTTGGATCATCCTTACTATCATTATTCTGAATTCTTTTTCAGGTAGACTACCTATTTCCTCTTCATTTGTTAAGTCCAGTGTGTTTTGAGCCTGCTCCTTCATCTGCTGTGTGTTTTTCTGTCGTCTCATTTTGCCTATCTTACTGTGTTTGGGGTCTCCTTTTCACAGGCTGCAGGTTCGTAGTTCCCGTTGTTTTTGGTATCTGTCCCCAGCGGCTAAGGTTGGTTCAGTGGGTTGTGTAGGCTTCCTGGTGGAGGGAACTAGTGCCTGAGTTCTGGTGGATGAGGCTGGATCTTGTCTTTCTGGTGGGCACGTCCACGTCTGGTGGTGTATTTTGGGGTGTCTGTGGCCTTATTATGATTTTAGGCAGCCTCTCTGCCAATGGATGGGGTTGTGTTCCTGTCTAGCTAGTTGTTTGGCATAGGATGTCCAGCACTGTAGCTTGCTGGTCGTTGAGTGAAGCTGGGTCTTGATGTTGAGATGGAGATCTCTGGGAGATTTTTGCCGTTTGGTATTACGTGGAGCTGGGAGGTCTCTTGTGGACCAGTGTTCTGAAGTTGGCTCTCCCACCTCAGAGGCACGGCCCTGATGCCTGGCTGGAGCACCAAGAGCCTTTCGTCCACACGGCTCAGAGTAAAAGGGAGAAAAAATAGAAAGAAAGAAAGAAAGAGGCTATAATATAGTGAAGTAATATAAAGCTATTGTAAAGCAAAGCTATACAGACAAAATCTCACCCAGAAGCATATACATATACACTCACAAAAAAAAGGAAAAGGGGAAAGATTAATATCTCCTGCTCCCAGAGTCCACCTCCTGAATTTGGGATGATTCGTTGTCTATTCAGGTATTCAGCAGATGCAGGTACATCAAGTTGTTTGTGGAGCTTTAATCCGCTGCTTCTGAGCCTGCTGGGAGAGATTTCCCCTTCTCTTCCCTGTTCGCACAGCTCCTGGGGTTCAGCTTTGGATTTGGACCCGCCTCTGCGTGTAGGTCGCCTGAGGGCGTCTGTTCCCCGCCCAGACAGGACGGGGTTAAAGGAGCAGCTGCTTCGGGGGCTCTGGCTCACCCAGGCCGCGGGGAGGGAGCGGTACGGAGGAGGCGGGGCGAGCCTGCGGCGGCCGAGGCCGGCGTGACGTTGCACCAGCTCGAGGCGCGCAGTGCGTTCTCCCGGGGATGTTGTCCCTGGATCCCGGGACCCTGGCAGTGGCGGGCTGCACAGGCTCCCGGGAGGGGAGGTGTGGAGAGTGACCTGTGCTCACACACAGGCTTTTTGGAGGCGGCAGCAGCAGCCCCAGCGTCTCACGCCCGTCTCTGGGGTCCGCGCTGATCGCCGTGGCTTGCGCCCTTCTCTGGAGTTCGTTTAGGCGGCGCTCTGAATCCCCTCTCCTTGCGCGCAGCGAAACAAAGAGGCAAGAAAAAGTCTCTTGCCTCTTCGGCAGCTGCAGACCTTTTCCCGGTCTCCCTCCCGGCTAGCTGTGGTGCGCCAACCCCTTCAGGCTGTGTTCACGCCGCCAGCCCCAGTCCTCTCCCTGCGATCCGACCGCAGCCCGAGCCTCAGCTCCCAGCCCTGCCCGCCCCGGCGGGGGAGCAGACAAGCCTCTCGGGCTGGTGAGCGCCGCTCGGCGCCGAGCCTCTGTGCGGGAGTCTCTCCGATTTTCCCTCTGCGCCCCTGTTGCTGTGGGATCCGCGCTGATAGCCGCGGCTCGCGCCCTTCTCTGGAGTTCGTTTAGGCGGCGCTCTGAATCCCCTCTCCTTGCCCGCCGCGAAACAAAGAGGCAAGAAAAAGTCTCTTGCCTCTTCGGCAGCTGCAGACTTTTTCCCCGGACTCCCTCCCGGCTAGCTGTGGTGCGCTAACCCCTTCAGGCTGTGTTCACGCTGCCAGCCCCAGTCCTCTCCCTGAGATCCGACCGAAGCCCGAGCCTCAGCTCCCAGCCCCGCCCGCTCCGGCGGCTAAGCAGACAAGCCTCTCGGGCTGGTGAGTGCTGCTCAGCGCCGAGCCTCTGTGCGGGAGTCTCTCCGCTTTGCCCTCCGCACCTCTGTGGCTGCGCTCTCCTCCGTGGCTCTGAAGCTTCCCCCCTCCGCCCCCCGCAGTCTCCGCCCGCGAAGGGGCTCCTAGTGCGTGGAAACCTTTCCTCCTTCACGGCTCCCTCCCACTGGTGCAGGTGCCGTCCCTATTCTTTTGTCTCTGTTATTTCTTTTTTCTTTTGCCCTACCCAAGTACGGGGGGAGTTTCTTGCCTTTTTGGAGGTCGGACGTTTTCTGCCAGCGTTCAGTGGGTGTTCTGTAGGAGCAGTTCCACATGTAGGTGTATTTCTACTGTATCTGTGGGAAGGAATGTGATCTCCGCGTCTTACTCTTCCGCCATCTTCTCTCCATTTCCCAACAATCTTGAAGTTAGATGTAGGGCCTGGAAGGTGCTGGCTCCAGGTTTCCTGAAACTCTATTCCCTCAAATATACACAAGAAAGAGAGATGGAAAATGCAAGGAAATTAATCTGCCAATTGTTCGTTTAAAAATAATTTCTGGTTATAGTTTTTTAATCTAAGTACCTTATCTTTTTCTCTAAGTACTCTATAGCTCTGTGGAATTCCAGGGAAAAGTAAATCTTTTTATACCGTAGGAACACCGTTTAATGTCAAGCTGATTGGAAGGAAGTACTTGGCTATCCACATGATTAGGTATGTTAGAATAGTGATAAGGTGCTCATTTTACAATTTCATTCTTTCTTATTCCTTCACATACTTTTTCTCTTCCTTTTCTATAACAAATAATGTTTCTCCTTGCAACCCTGCCCCACCTGCCAGTCGTATAAAAAAAGAGACTCCAAACCACTTTCAGCTCCTTGGGAGTCAGGAATAATAAAGAACTGGAACACAGCTTGTCCTGCCATCCCACACATAGTAGGAAATATTTGGAATTAGCATTGTTGGGAACTTGCAAAATCAAAAGATATATTTCCCTTTGTTTTAATGAAAAACAGATACTAAGCTAGGAGTTGGGAAAAATATGTCAAGCTTCTGAGCTATAAAAAAAAATCTAAAGAATAACACTAGGTTATTGAACCCAATTTAAGCAAGCTTTGGCCACTTGCCTGACTTGGTATGTCAGAGATGGGCAAAAGAATGGTTTTCTCTCCTTCACCTCCTGGCAGCATACAATATCCTCTCTTCCTATGGAGGCTGCATTGTCAAGAGCTCCAAGTGTGTCCTGAGGATGTTAGCTGAGATGCACTCTGGCAGACAGCCCCAGAAAACTCAGCCAGGAAGCTCTGATTCAGAAGGGACCTTAAAGTGTTTATGACATGGCTGGAATACGTCAAACTCCATCATAGACCTGGAGGTCTGGGGGAGGGATTGTTTAAAGTTTTACAGTCACACTCAGATCAATGCCTTTCTAGAGCAGGTAATTCTCTTGTCCTGGCAGGTGTGAGAGGGTACTTGCCACTCTCAGAACAGCACTAATATCCCATTTTAAACCAGGGAGCCATTTATGGAACACTTTTAATTTAGTTTTGTGATGAGTTTTCTCTAATACATTTAAATCTATATATTCTTTTTTTAAAAAAAAATCTTTATTGAAGTATAATTGCTTTACAATCGTGTGTTAATTTCTGCTTTATAACAAAGTGAATCAGCTATACATATACATATGTTCCCATATCTCTTCCCTCTTGCATCTCCCTCCCTCCCACCCTCCCCATCCCACCCCTCTAGGTGGTCACAAAGCACCGAGCTGATCTCACTGTGCTATGCGGCTGCTTCCCACTAGCTATCTATTTTACATTTGGTAGTGTATATATGTCCATGCCACTCTCTCACCCTGTCACATCTCACCCCTCCCCCTCCCCATATCCTCAAGTCCATTCTCTAGTAGGTCTGTGTCTTTATTCCCATCTTGCCACTAGGTTCTTCATGACCTTTTTTTTTTCTTCCTTAGATTCCATATATATGTGTTAGCATACTGTATTTGTTTTTCTCTTTCTGACTTACTTCACTCTTTATGACAGACTCTAACTCCATCCACCTCATTACAAATACCTCCATTTCATTTCTTTTTATGGCTGAGTAATATTCCATTGTATATATGTGCCACATCTTCTTTATCCATTCATCCGATGATGGACACTTTGGTTGCTTCCATGTCCTGGCTATTGTAAATAGAGCTGCAATGAACATTTTGGTACATGACTCTTTTTGAATTATGATTTTCTCAGGGTATATGCCCAGTAGTGGGATTGCTGGGTGGTATGGTAGTTCTATTTTTAGTTTTTTAAGGAACCTCCATACTGTTCTCCATAGTGGCTGTATCAATTTACATTCCCACCAACAGTGCAAGAGTGCTCCCTTTTCTCCACACCCTCTCCAGCATTTATTATTTCTAGATTTTTTGATGATGGCCATTCTGACCGGTGTGAGATGATATCTCATTTTAGTTTTGATTTGCATTTCTCTAATGATTAAGGATGTTGAGCATTCTTTCATGTGTCTGTTGGCCATCTGTATATCTTCTTTGGAGAAATGTCTATTTAGGTCTTCTGCCCATTTTTGGATTGGGTTGTTTGTTTTTTTGTTATTGAGCTGCATGAGCTGCTTGTAAATCTTGGAGATTAATCCTTTGTCAGTTGCTTCATTTGCAAATATTTTCTCCCATTCTGAGAGTTGTGTTTTGGTCTTGTTTATGGTTTCCTTTGCTGTGCAAAAGCTTTTAAGTTTCATTAGGTCCCATTTGTTTATTTGTGTTTTTATTTCCATTTCTCTAGGAGGTGGGTCAAAAAGGATCTTGCTGTGATTTATGTCATAGAGTGTTCTGCCTATGTTTTCCTCTAAGAGTTTGATAGTGTCTGGCTTTACACTTAGGTCTTTAATCCATTTTGAGTTTATTTTTGTGTATGGTGTCAGGGAGTGTTCTAATTTCATACTTTTATATGTACCTGTCCAATTTTCCCAGCACCACTTATTGAAGAGGCTGTCTTTTCTCCACTGTATATGCTTGCCTCCTTTATCAAAGATAAGGTGACCATATGTGTGTGGGTTTATCTCTGGGCTTTCTCTCCTGTTCCATTGATCTATATTTCTGTTTTTGTGCCAGTACCAAACTGTCTTGATTACTGTAGCTTTGTAATATAGTCTGAAGTCAGGGAGCCTGATTCCTCCAGCTCCATTTTTCATTCTCAAGATTGCTTTGGCTATTCGGGGTCTTTTGTGTTTCCATACAAATTGTGAAATTTTTTGTTCTAGTTCTGTGAAAAATGCCAGTGGTAGTTTGATTGGGATTGCATTGAATCTGTAGATTGCTTTGGGTAGTAGAGTCATTTTCACAATGTTGATTCTTCCAATCCAAGAACATGGTATATCTCTCCATCTATTTGTATCATCTTTAATTTCTTTCATCAGTGTCCTATAATTTTCTGCATACAGGTCTTTTGTCTCCTTAGGTAGGTTTATTCCTAGATATTTTATTCTTTTTGTTGCAATGGTAAACGGGAGTGTTTTCTTAATTTCACTTTCAGATTTTTTATCATTAGTATATAGGAATGCAAGAGATTTCTGTGCATTAATTTTGTATCCTGCTACTTTACCAAATTCATTGATTAGCTCTAGGAGTTTTCTGGTGGCAGTTTTAGGAGTCTCTATGTATAGTATCATGTCATCTGCAAACAGTGACAGCTTTACTTCTTCTTTTCCGATTTGGATTCCTTTTATTTCTTTGTCTTCTCTGATTGCTGTGGCTAACACTTCCAAAACTATGTTGAATAATAGTGGTGAGAGTGGGCAACCTTGTCTTGTTCCTGATCTTAGTGGAAATGGTTTCAGTTTTTCACCATTGAGGACAATGTTGGCTGTGGGTTTGTCATATATGGCCTTTATTATGTTGAGGAAAGTTCCCTCTATGCCTACTTTCTGCAGGGCTTTTATCATAAATGCGTGTTGAATTTTGTCGAAAGCTTTCTCTGCATCTATTGAGATGATCATATGGTTTTTCTCCTTCAATTTGTTAATATGGTGTATCACGTTGATTGATTTACGTATATTGAAGAATCATTGCATTCCTGGAATAAACCCCACTTGATCATGGTGTATGATCCTTTTAATGTGCTGTTGGATTCTGTTTGCTAGTATTTTGTTGAGGATTTTTGCATCTATGTTCATCAGTGATATTAGCCTGTAGTTTTCTTTCTTTGTGACATCTTTGTCTGGTTTTGGTATCAGGGTGATGGTAGCCTTGTAGAATGAGTTTGGGAGTGTTCCTCCCTCTGCTATATTTTGGAAGAGTTTGAGAAGGATAGGTGTTAGCTCTTCTCTAAATGTTTGATAGAATTCGCCAGTGAAGCCATCTGGTCCTGGGCTTTTGTTTGTTGGAAGATTTTTAATCACACTTTCAATTTCAGTGCTTGTGATTGGTCTGTTCATATTTTCTATTTCTTCCTGGTTCAGTCTCAGTAGGTTGTGCATTTCTAAGAATCTGTCCATTTCTTCCAGGTTGTCCATTTTATTGGCATATAGTTGCTTGTAGTAATCTCTCATGATCCTTTGTATTTCTGCAGTGTCAGTGGTTACTTCTCCTTTTTCATTTCTAATTCTATTGATTTGAGTCTTCTCCCTTTTTCTCTTGATGAGTCTGGCTAATGGTTTATCAATTTTGTTTATCTTCTCAAAGAACCAGCTTTTAGTTTCATTGATTTTTGCTATTGTTTCCTTCATTTCTTTTTCATTTATTTCTGATATGATCTTTATGATTTCTTTCCTTCTGCTAGCTTTGGGGTTTTTTGCTCTTCTTCCTCTAATTACTTTAGGTGCAAGGTTAGGTTGTTTATTCGAGATGTTCCCTGTTTCTTGATGTAGGCTTGTATTGCTATAAACTTCCCTCTTAGAACTGCTTTTGCTGCATTCCACAGGTTTTGGGTCGTCGTGTCTCCATTATCATTTGTTTCTAGGTATTCTTTGATTTCCCCTTTGATTTCTTCAGTGATCAGTTCGTTATTAAGTAGTGTATTGTGTAGCCTCCATGTGTTTGTATTTTTTACAGATCTTTTCCTGTAATGGATATCTAGTCTCATAGCGTTGTGGTCGGAAAAGATACTTGATACGATTTCAGTTTTCTTAAATTTACCAAGGCTTGATTTGTGACCCAAGATATGATCTATCCTGGAGAATGTTCCATGAGCACTTGAGAAAAATGTGTATTCTGTTGTTTTTGAGTGGAATGTCCTATAAATATCCATTAAGTCCATCTTGTTTAATGTATCATTTAAAGCTTGTGTTTCCTTATTTATTTTCACTTTGGATGATCTGTCCATTGGTGAAAGTGGGGTGTTAAAGTCCCCTACAATGATTGTGTTGCTGTCGATTTCCCCTTTTATGGCCGTTAGTATTTGCCTTATGTATTGAGGTGCTCCTATGTTGGGTGCATAAATATTTACAATTGTTATACCTTCCTCTTGGATCGATCCCTTGATCATTATATAGTGTCCTTCTTTGTCTCTTGTAATAGTCTTTATTTTAAAGTCTATTTTGTCTGATATGAGAATTGCTACTCCAGCTTTCTTTTGATTTCCATTTGCATGGAATATCTTTTTCCATCCCCTCACTTTCAGTCTGTATGTGTCTCTAGGTCTGAAGTGGGTCTCTTGTAGATAGCATATATATGGTCTTGTTTTTGTATCCATTCAGCCAGTCTGTGTCTTTTGGTGGGAGCATTTAATCCATTTACATTTAAGGTAATTATCAATATGTATGTTCCTATTCCCATTTTCTTAAATGTCTTGGGTTTGTTATTGTAGGTGTTTTCCTTCTCTTGTGTTTCCTGACTAGAGAAGTTCCTTTAGCATTTGTTGTAAAGCTGGTTTGGTGGTGCTGAACTCTCTCAGCTTTTGCTTGTCTGTAAAGGTTTTAATTTCTCCATCAAATCTGAATGAGATCCTTGCTGGGTAGAGTAACCTTGGTTGTAGATTTTTCTCCTTCATGACTTTAAGTATATCCCGCCACTCCCTTCTGGCTTGCAGAGTTTCTGCTGAAAGATCAGCTGTTAACCTTATGGGGATTCCCTTGTGTGTTATTTGTTGTTTTTCCCTTGCTGCTTTTAATATGTTTTCTTTATATTTAATTTTTGATAGTTTGATTAATATGTGTCTTGGTGTGTTTCTCCTTGGATTTATCCTGTATGGGACTCTCTGTGCTTCCAGGACTTGATTAACTATTTCCTTTCCCATATTAGGGAAGTTTTCAACTATAATCTCTTCAAATGTTTTCTCAGTCCCTTTCTTTTTCTCTTCTTCTTCTGGGACCCCTATAATTCGAATGTTGGTGCGTTTAATGTTGTCCCAGAGGTCTCTGAGACAGTCCTCAGTTCTTTTCATTCTTTTTTCTTTATTCTGCTCTGCGGTAGTTATTTCCACTATTTTATCTTCCAGGTCACTTATCCGTTCTTCTGCCTCAGTTATTCTGCTATTGATCCCATCTAGAGTATTTTTAATTTCATTTTTTGTGTTTTTCATCATTGCTTGGTTCCTCTTTAGTTCTTCTATGTCCTTGTTAAACGTTTCTTGCATTTTGTCTATTCTGTTTCCAAGATTTTGGATCATCCTTACTATCATTATTCTGAATTATTTTTCAGGTAGACTGCCTATTTCCTCTTCATTTGTTAGGTCTGGTGTGTTTTGAGCCTGCTCCTTCATCTGCTGTGTGTTTTTCTGTCTTCTCATTTTGCTTATCTTACTGTGTTTGGGGTCTCCTTTTCACAGGCTGCAGGTTCATAGGTCCCGTTGTTTTTGGTATCTGTCCGCAGTGGCTGAGGTTGGTTCAGTGGGTTGTGTAGGCTTCCTGGTGGAGGGGACTAGTGCCTGTGTTCTGGTGGATGAGGCTGGATCTTGTCTTTCTGGTGGGCACGTCCACGTCTGGTGGTGTGTTTTGGGGTGTCTGTGGCCTTATTATGATTTTAGGCAGCCTCTTTGCTAATGGATGGGGCCGTGTTCCTGTCTTGCTAGTTGTTTGGCATAGGGTGTCCAGCACTGTACCTTGCTGGTCGTTGAGTGAAGTTGGGTCTTGATGTTGAGATGGAGATCTCTGAGAGATTTTTGCCGTTTGGTATTACATGGAGCTGGGAGGTCTCTTGTGGACCAGTGTCCTGAAGTTGGCTCTCCCGCCTCAGAGGCACAGCCCTGATGCCTGGCTGGAGCACCAAGAGCCTTTCATCCACACAACTCAGAATATAAGGGAGAAAAAAACAGAAAGAAAGAAAGAAAGAGGATAAAATAAAATAAAATAAAGCTATTATAATAAAAAATAAGAAAAAAAAATTATTAAGAGTAAATGTATTCAGAAAAAATTTTTTTAATTTTTTAAATAGATTTATTAATTTTTTTATAATAAAAAATAAGAAAAAATTATTAAGAAAAAATTTAAGAGAAAAATTTATTAAGAAAAAAATTTTAATTTTGTAAAATAAAAAATATGAAAAAACTTATTAAAAATTTTTTAATTTCTAAAAATAAAAAATAAGGAAAAAATTATTAAGAAAACATATATTAGGAAAAAAATTTTTTTAAGTAAAAAAAAAAAAACAAAAAACGGACGGGCCTAACCCTAGGACTAATGGTGAAAGCAAAGCTATACACACAAAATCTCACCCAGAAGCATACACATATACACTCACAAAAAAAGGAAAAGGGGAAAAATTAATATATCCTGCTCCCAAAGTCCACCTCCTGAATTTGGGATGATTCGTTGTCTATTCAGGTATTCCACAGATGCAGGCACATCAAGTTGTTTGTGGAGCTTTTATCCGCTGATTCTGAGGCTGCTGGGAGAGATTTCCCTTTCTCTTCTTTGTTCGTACAGCTCCCAGGCTTCGGCTTTGGATTTAGACCCGCCTCTGCGTGTAGGTCGCCTGAGGGCGTCTGTTCTTAGCTCAGACAGGACGGGGTTAAAGGAGCAGCTGCTTCGCGGGCTCTGGCTCACTCAGGCCGGGGAGGGAGCGGTACGGAGGAGGCGGGGCGAGCCTGCGGCGTCAGAGGCATCGTGACGTTGCACCAGCCTGAGGCGCGCTGTGCGTTCTCCAGGGGAAGTTGTCCCTGGATCACGGGACCCTGGCAGTGGCGAGCTGCACCATCTCCCGGGAGGGGCGGTGTGGAGAGTGACCTGTGCTCGCACACAGGCTTCTTGGTGGCGGCAGCAGCAGCCTTAGCGTCTCATGCCCGTCTCTGGGGTCTGCGCTGATAGCTGCGGCTCGCGCCCGTCTCTGGAGCTCGTTTAGGTGGCGCTCTGAATCCCCTCTCCTCACGCACCAGGAAATAAAGAGGTAAGAAAAGTCTCTTGCCTCTTTGGCGGCTGCAGACTTTTTCCCGGACTGCCTCCCGTCTAGCTGTGGTGTGCTAACCCCTTCAGGCTGTGTTCACACGGCCAACCCCAGTCCTCTCCCTGGGATCCGACCGAAGCCCGAGCCTCAGCTCCCAGCCCCGCCTTCCCCGGTGGGTGAGCAGACAAGCCTCTCGGGCTGGTGAGTGCTGCTCAGCGCCGAGCCTCTGTGCGGGAATCTCTCCGTTTTTCCCTCTGTGCCCCTGTTGCTGTGGGATCCGCGCTGATAGCCGCGGCTTGCGCCTGTCTCTGGAGTTTGTTTAGGCGGCGCTCTGAATCCCCTCTCCTTGCGCGCAGCGAAACAAAGAGGCAAGAAAAAGTCTCTTGCCTCTTTGGCAGCTGCCTAAATCTATATATTCTGACAGCAAAAGAGTTCAGGGTCTGTGTGAAAAGAAGCCTGAGTATAACAGGTCAATGGCACTAGCTTTGAGGTACCAAATCAGCTGCTGTCAGAGAGCACAGGTCTCCCACCATTTAAGTCTTATCCTTTAAGTCAACATTGCAAGCCACTGCAAGCCTCTGTAGGTAAAGCAAATCACTTCTTCAATCACTGAAAGGTTTTTCAGGCACCTGGCTAAGTTTGGTATTCTCCATAGGATGGTAAAACTATTTAGAAAAAAAAAAAAGGAAATAGAAAAAAACCCAAAAAAGATGCACCCCTTTGGAGAAATACTTCCAGAGCTATGTGAACAGCTGAGAGGTTTCCTTACTGCTGTTCTGAGCAATTTTCATAGGTAGGTTAGGGAATCCAGGCACTCTTGAGTCCCTCTCTTTAGTCTTGACAATTGTCTGTAGACACAAGTATGTTAAAAATGTTGTACCTTTGGACCTCATTTCCCATTGCTTCTAGAACCAGCCATATAAATAGACTACCTTTCCCTCCCCCTGCCCTGAAAAGAGCTGCATTTCTCAACTTTGAATCATACATATAATGTTTAGACTCTAGGTGAATTGGCTGGTGAGATGATCCTTCACCCTGATGATCGGGCTACACAGTTATTCTCATCTGGGGGTGATTTTATCCCCCAAGGGGACATTTGGCAATGTCCAGAAACACTTTTTGGTTATCAGAACTTGGGGGTGCTATGGGCATGTAGTAAGTAGAGGCCAGTTAGAGATGCTGCTAAATATCCTGAAATGTGTAGGACAGGCCTCACCACATCATCTGGCTCACAATGTCTACAGTGCTGAGGGTGAGAAACCTGTGTTACACTGTATGATGATGACAGACCACGTGGGCCATTCCTCTGCCCAGATGACACATTCAGATGGAAGCAAGAGTGCAAAGGCAACAGGGGGCTGCAGAAGCTCAGCCGGCAGGAGAAGTGAGCACTTGGAAAATCAGCTATCCTGTGATGACTGTCTCCCTGAGACTTGCCTCCTTGTCTGGAACGTTTCAACCCTGGGAGAATGTGCTCAAGAGGAGCTGTACTTTCTCTCCCCATGAACGAGGGATAAATACGTGAGGGGCTATCTAGCATGCCTCCCTTTACTTCAAGAATCATTTACTATGTACTTTCTATTTTGTATTAGCTACAAATTACTGATTACTTAATTTGTGTCAAGCGCATGGTAAGTGCTTCACGGAGGTTAATTTATTTCACTCTTACAGGCTGAATTGATGTTGTCATTATGAGCTCCATTTGTGTATATGAGGAAATTGAGACTTAAACACAGGTCACATTGTTTGTAAATATCGAGCTGGGACATGAAGTTGAGTCTAGTTTGACATCAAAACACATGCTCATAAGCTGCCTGCTAAATTAGTGAGTACCCAACTAGGTATTATGGAGAATATTAAGGAAGACAAACACATCTGCTTGATGATATTTTGTCATCCTTGATATTTAGGCATAAACACCACGAAAAACAGAATCAGGCTTTTATGTAGTCATCTGGACCAAATGTCAGGAAAAGAGTTTCTGTGCAAGAATTCTAGAACATAAACTGCATGAAAGCAATTAATTGTTTTGTCTAGTTTTCCCCTGTATCATCAGTACGTGGAATAGTGCTTGGTACTCAGTATGTGCTAGGTTTACACTGCTGAATCAATCAGTGAGACAACCAGAGTCAACGATTTCCATAGCTTTTTGTATGGTGACATTATTATCAAGCTTTGTTGCTTCGAATCACAACAATTCCTCTCAGAATTAAACAAATTGAAGCAAGACTCCTAGAGTAGCTTGTGGAACACAAGGAAATACTGAAGCATAAAGCCACAGGAAGAATTCAGGGTAGATCTAAGAGGCTCCTGGACTTTCATTCTGGTTCTGGGACCACATTCCAACTCTGTGTCTCAGTTCAGAGATCTGAAGACATTCTAACTGGCCTCTGTGGAGTCAATAAGTTGTCTGTCTTAGGTCAGGTGATAATTTTGTCCAATAAATTGTGGCCAGGGGTGGGGCAGGGTCATGCAATGCAAACTTGGCTAACTTAAGCATCCACTATCTGTGGGAGAGCAACATTCAGAGGAAATGTGGAAATGTGCGGCCAGAATGGAAATGTGTGGCACCCCCAAGATGTGTGGAAAACTGACACTGCTGATCTGAGAATGTGTCTCGGGTCCACTCAGTCTGAAATTAATACCTCCCGACTTAGCATGTCCTCAAGAGAGTGCCTTCATTAGCTTTTGCAACTGTATGTCCATTTGGAACTTGGTTTAGGGAGAGCATTGTCCAAAGAAAGCACATTATTAAGGTGATAGATATTTATACTTGATAACTGGCAAACACCTATTGTTGGCAGATAAAAGTTGGTTTCAACTGATGTGCTGGCTTTCTGAATCAGATGGGCAAATTATTGGTCTCAGGCTTCTCTTTCAATTTCAATGTATAGATTGGATTGTGTATGGAACAAATTCTTATTTTCCTTAAGCAAAAGTCTATATCTTAAGTAACTTGCAAACGAGATTCCTCAGTCTCTGGTAAATGTGTTATTATGGGTCATGAGCATTTAATTGTTGTTACTGAAGCTCTCCACAATAGATTAATGAGGAAAATGATTGGGTGATCCAAATTGGATTAAGGAGCAGTGATCACCTGCAGAAGAAATGACCAGAGCCTGAGAAGTATTGTAGAGTAGGGAAACACATTTTCTTCTCCCTCGTTCAAAGACTAGATTCTAAATCATCATCTTCATTCATCATGTAAGAAGGAGATTTCAATGCACTTTCTGCTTTAACCAATGGTGTAATTCCTGGCACCATTAAGATATAATTGTCTATAATATACAGAAATTATATATAGAACAGAACACAGCTGATGATTTCAACCTGTGCTGACTAGATCGTAAAACTCTATTGTGGGAGAGGACCAGGTTGCTAGCTTAGTAGAAAAAGCCCCCCAGGACCTGAACTCTGTAAGAGCAATTCTAGCACATAAAGAAAATCTGTCATAGGAACACCTTTCCTAATAATGAGGTGGGTTACTCTTCACAGCGGTGAGGAAAGTGTATTCTACCATGAATCCAAACATATTTCCTCTCCTAAATTTTCCATTCTACTCCCCTTCCTTTCTGCTTGTAGCTCATTACAAAATGTTATTAGGAGCCAAATGTCAACTCTTGAAGTTCAAGGACCATTGATCACTGTAGCAGCTAAAAGTCCTCATGGAAATTTGCCCTGTGTGCCTTCTTCTAAAACATATAGGATTAATGATTATCCTATTCCTTAATTCATGACTTTTAAGGCTCCAGGTAATTTGTCCTTCAAATATTTCTCTGACGACATTTCTACAATCTCCCCCTCACTCACCCTACTTTAAGCACACTTGATTTTCATCAAACATATTAAGCATATTTCCAACTTTAGACCTTTGGACATGCTATTTCCTGTGCCTGGAAAGCTCTCCCTCCATATCAGTGGAGGGCTTGGTTCTTCATTCTATTCACTTTTTGATCATCTTTCCTCCCCTGACCACGATATATGAAATGGCAGCTCTGTCATTTCTATTTCCTTCCTCTGATTTGTGTTTCTTCTTAGTTCTTACCTCCACTAGGCATAAAGTTATTATAGATATATTTTTTTAATTGTCTATCCCCCCTAGAAGAATGTGGATCTACAACGGCAAGGGATTTGTCAATTTGGTCTACTACTATATACCTAATCCTGGAACAGTGCCTGGAACACAGTAACTTCTCAATAAATACATGTTGCGTAAATAAACAGGAAAAATAAAATTGTAAACAGATTTTACATTTGCATCAGGAGATGCATTACATTTGCACTAGGTAGTACAAGACATTACCTGAAAAACACATTAAATTCACAGATGTACAATATTAGACTAGGAGTGAATTTTTTATTTTTAACATCTTTATTGGAGTATAATTGCTTTACAATCGTGTTAATTTCTGCTTTATAACAAAGTGAATTCAGCTATACATATACATATATCATTATATCTCCTCCCTCTTGCGTCTCCCTCCCACCTTCCCTACCCCACCCCTCTAGGTGGTCACAAAGCACCGAGCTGATCTCCCTGTGCTATGCGGCTGCTTCCCACTAGCTATCTATTTTACATTTGGTAGTGTATATATGTCCATGCCACTCTCTCACTTCATCCCAGCTTACCCTTCCTCCACCCCGTGTCCTCAAGTCCATTCTCTAAGTAGATCTGGGTCTTTACTCCCATCCTGCCCCTAGGTTCTTCAGAACCATTTTTTTTTTTTTTAGATTCCATATATAGGTGTTAGCATATATATTTGTTTTTCTCTTTCTGACTTATTTCACTCTGTATGACAGTCTCTAGATCCATCCACCTCACTACAAATAACTCAATTTTGTTTCTTTTTATGGCTGAGTAATATTCCATTGTATATATGTGCCACATCTTCTTTATCCATTCATCTGTCAATGGACACTTAGGTTGCTTCCATGTCCTGGCTATTGTAAATAGAGCTGCAATGAACATTGTGGTACATGACTCTTGTTGAATTATGATTTTCTCAGGGTATATGCCCAGTAGTGGGATTGCTGGGTTGTATGGTAGTTTTACTTTTGGTTTTTAAGGAATCTTCATGCTGTTCTCCATAGTGGCTGTATCACTTTACATTCCCACCAACAGTGCAAGAGGGTTCCCTTTTACCCAGATCCTCTCCAGCATTTGTTGTTTGTAGATTTTTTGATGATGGCCATTCTGACTGCTGTGAGGTGATACCTCATTGTAGTTTTGATTTGCATTTCTCTAATGATTAATGATGTTGAGCATCCTTTCATGTGTTTGTTGGCAATCTGTATATCTTCTTTGGAGAAAGGTCTATTTAGGTCTCCTGTCCATTTTGGGATTGGGTTGTTTGTTTTTTTGACATTGAGCTGCATGAGCTGCTTGTAAATCTTGGAGATTAATCCTTTGACAGTTGCTTCATTTGCAAAGATTTTCTCCCATTCTGAGGGTTGTCTTTTCGTCTTGTTTACATTTTCCTTTGCTGTGCAAAAGCATTTAAGTTTCATTAGGTCTCATTTGTTTTTGTTTTTATTTCCATTTCTCTAGGAGTTTGGTCAAAAAGGATCTTGCTGTGATTTATGTCATAGAGTGTTCTGCCTATGTTTTCCTCTAAGAGTTTGATAGTGTCTGACCTTACATTTAGGTCTTTAATCCATTTTGAGTTTTTTTGTGTATGGTGTTAGGGAGTGTTCGAATTTCATTCTTTTACATGTAGCTGTCCAGTTTTCCCAGCACCACTTATTGAAGAGGCTGTCTTTTCTCCATTGTATATTCTTGCCTCCTTTATCAAAAATAAGGTGACCATATGTGCGTGGGTTTATCTCTGGGCTTTCTCTCCTGTTCCATTGATCTATATTTCTGTTTTTGTGCCAGTACCACACTGTCATGATTACTGTAGCTTTGTAGTATAGTCTGAAGTCAGGGAGCCTGATTCCCCCAGCTCCATTTTTCTTTCTCAAGATTGCTTTGGCTATTCGGGGTCTTTTGTGTTTCCATACAAATTGTGAAATTTTTGGTTCTAGTTCTGTGAAAAATGCCAGTGGTACTTAGATAGGGATTGCACTGAATCTGTAGATTGCTTTGGGTAGTAGAGTCATTTTCACAATATTGATTCTTCCAGTCCAATAACATGGTATATCTCTCCATCTATTTGTATCATCTTTAATTTCTTTCATCAGTGTCTTCTAGTTTTCTGCATACAGGTCTTTTGTCTCCTTAGGTAGGTTTATTCCTAGGTATTTTATTCTTTTTGTTGCAATGGTAAATGGGAGTGTTTTCTGAATTTCTCTTTCAGATTTTTCATCAGTAGTGTATAGGAATGTGAGAGATTTCTGTGCATTAATTTTGTATCCTGCTACTTTACCAAATTCATTGATTAGCTCCAGTAGTTTTCTGGTAACATCTTTAGGATTCTTTATGTATAGTATCATGTCATCTCCAACAGTGACAGTTTTACTTCTTATTTTCCAATTTGGATTCCTTTTATTTCTTTTTCTTCTCTGATTGCTGTGGCTAAAACTTCCAAAACTATGTTGAATAATAGTGGTGAGAGTGGACAACCTTTTCTTGTCCTGATCTTAGTGGAAACGGTTTCAGTTTTTCACCGTAGAGAACGATGTTGGCTGTGGGTTTGTTATATATGGCCTTTATTATGTTGAGGTAAGTTCCTTCGATGCCTACTTTCTGGAGGGTTTTTTATCATAAATGGGTGTTGAATTTTGTCGAAAGCTTTTTCTGCATCTATTGAGATGATCATATGATTTTTATTCTTCAATTTGGTGTATCACATTGATTGATTTGTGTATATTGAAGAATCCTTGCATTCCTGGGATAAATCCCACTTGATCCTGGTGTATGATCCTTTTAATGTGCTGTTGGATTCTGTTTGCTAGTATTTTGTTGAGGATTTTTGCATCTGTGTTCATCAGTGATATTAGCCTGTAGTTTTCTTTCTTTGTGACATCTTTCCCTGGTTTTTGTATCAGGGTGATGGTAGCCTTGTAGAATGAGTTTGGGAGTGTTCCTCCCTCTGCTATAGTTTGGAAGAGTTTGAGAAGGATAAGTGTTAGCTTTCTTTAAATGTGATAGAATTTCCCTGTGAAGCCATCTGGTCTTGGGCTTTTGTTTGTTGGAAGATTCTTAATCACAGTCTCAATTTCAGTGCTTGTGATTGGTTTGTGTATATTTTCTATTTCTTCCTGGTTCAGTCTTGGAAGGTTGTGCTTTTCTAAGAATGTGTCCATTTCTTGCAAGTTGTCCATTTTGTTGGCATATAGTTGCTTGCAGTAATCTCTCATGATCCTTTGTATTTCTGCAGTGTCAGTTGTTACTTCTCCTTTTTCATTTCTAATTCTATTGATTTGAGTGTTCTCCCTTTTTACTTGATGAGACTGGTTAATGGTTTATCAATTTTGTTTATCTTCTCAAAGAACCAGCTTTTAGTTTTATTGATCTTTGCTATTGTTTTCTTCATTTCTTTTACATTTATTTCTGATCTGATCGTTTTGATTTCTTTCCTTCTGCTAACTTTGGGTTTTTTTTGTTCTTCCTCCTCTAATTGTTTTAGGTGTAAGGTTAGGTTGTTTATTTGAGATGTGTCTTGTTTCTTGAGGTAGCATTGTATTGCTATAAATTTCCCTGTTAGAACTAATTTTGCTGCATCCCATAGGTTTTGGGTCATTGTGTTTCCATTGTCATTTGTTTCTAGGTATTTTTTGATTTCCTCTTTGATTTCTTCAGTGATCTCTTGGTTATTTAGTTGTGTGTTGTTTAGCCTCCATGTGTTTGTATTTTTTACAGATTTTTTCCTGTAATTGATATCTAGTCTCATAGTGTTGTGGTCAGAAAAGATACTTGATACGATTTCAAATTTCTTAAATTTACCAAGGTTTGATTTGTGACCCAAGATATGATCTATCCTGGAGACTGTTTCCCTGAGCACTTGAGAAGAAAGTGTATTCTGTTGTTTTTGGATGGAATGTCCTATAAATATCAATTAAGTCCATCTTGTTTAATGTATCATTTAAAGCTTGTGTTTCCTTACTTATTTTCATTTGGGGTGATCTGTCCATTGGTGAAAGTGGGGTGTTAAAGTCCCCTACTATGATTGTGTTACTGTCAATTTCTGCTTTTATGGCTGTTCCCATTTGCCTTATGTATTGAGCTGCTCCTATGTTGGGTGCATAAATATTACAATTGTTATAACTTCTTTTTGGGTTGATCCCTTGATCATTATGTAGTGTCCTTCTTTGTCTCTTGTAATAGTCTTTATTTTATTTTATTTTTATTTTATTTTTTTTTAAAATAAATTTATTTATTTATTTATTCATTTCTGGCTGTGTTGGGTCTTCGTTTCTGTGCGAGGGCTTTCTCTAGTTGTGGCAAGCGGGGGCCACTCTTCATCGCGGTGCGCGGGCCTCTCACTATCGCGGCCTCTCCTGTTGCGGAGCACAGGCTCCAGACGCGCAGGCTCAGTAATTGTGGCTCACGGGCCCAATTGCTCCGTGGCATGTGGGATCTTCCCAGACCGGGGCACGAACCCGTGTCCCCTGCATTGGCAGGCAGATTCTCAACCACTGCGCCACCAGGGAAGCCCTATAGTCTTTATTTTAAAGTCTATTTTGTCTGATATGAGAATTGCTACCCCAGCTTTCTTTTGATTTCCATTTGCATGCAATATGTTTTTTCATCCCCTCACTTTCAGTTTGTATGTGTCCCTAGGTATGAAGTGGGTCTCCTGTAGACAGCATATATATGGGTCTTGTTTTTGTATCCATTCAGGTGGTTTATGTCTTGTGGTTGGAGCATTTAATCTATTTACATTGAAGGTAATTATCGATATGTATGTTCCTATTACCATTTTCTTAATTGTTTTGGGTTTGTTAGTGTAGGTCTTTCCTTCTCTTGTGTTTCCTGACTAGAGAAGTTCCTTTAGCATTTGTTGTAAAGCTGGTTTGGTGGTGCTGAATTCTCTTAGCTTTTGCTTGTCTGTAAAGGTTTTAATTTCTCCATCAAATCTGAATGAGATCCTTGCTGGGTAGAGTAATCTTGGTTGTGGGTTTTTCCCTTTTGTCACTTTAAATATGTTCTGCCCCTCCTTCTGGCTTGCAGAGTTTCTGCTGAAAGTTCAGCTGTTAACCTTATGGGGATTCCCTTGTATGTTATTTGTTGTTTTTCCCTTGCTGCTTTTAATATTTTTTCTTTGTATTTAATTTTTGATAGTTTGATTAATATGTGTCTTGGTGTGTTTCTCCTTTGATTTATCCTGTATGGGATTCTGTGGGCTTCCTCAACTTGATTGACTGTTTCCTTTCCCATATTAGGTAAGTTTTCAACTATAATCTCTTCAAATATTTTCTCAGTCCCTTTCTTTTTCTCTTCTTCTTCTTCTGGGACCCCTATAATTCGAATGTTGGTGTGTTTAATGTTGTCCCAGAGGTCTCTGAGACTGTCCTCAATTCTTTTCATTCTTTTTTCTTTATTCTGCTCTGTGGTAGTTATTTCCACTATTTTATCTTCCAGGTCACTTATCTGTTCTGCCTCAGTTATTCTGCTATTGATTCCTTCTAGAGAATTTTAAATTTCATTTATTGTGTTGTTCACCATTGTTTGTTTGCTCTTTAGTTCTTCTAGGTCCTTGTTAAACATTTCTTGTATCTTCTCCAGTCTATTTCCATGATTTTGGATCATCTTTACTCTTATTACCCTGAATTCATTTTTAGGTAGACTGACTATTTCCTCTCCATTTGTTTGGTCTGGTGGGTTTTTATCTTGCTCTTTCATCTGCTGTATGTTTCTCTGTCTTCTCATTTTGCTTAACTTACTGTGTTTGGGGTCTCTTTTTTGCAGGCTGCAGGTTCGTAGTTCCCATTGTTTTTGGTGTCTGTCCGCAGTGGCTAAGGTTGGTTCAGGGCGTTGTGTAGGCTTCCTGGTGGAGGGGACTGGTGCCTGTGTTCTGGTGGATGATGCTGGATCTTGTCTTTCTGGTGGGCAGGTCCGTGTCTGGTGGTGTGTTTTGGGGTGTCTGTGACTTTATTATGATTTTAGGCAGCCTCTCTGCTAATGGGTGGGGTTGTGCTCCTGTTTTGCTAGTCGTTTGGCATAGGGAGTCCATCACTTTAGCTTGCTGGTCATTGAGTGGAGCTGGGTCTTAGCGTTGAGATGGAGATCTCTGGGAGAGCTTTTGCCATTTGATATTACATGGAGCCAGGAAGTCTCTGGTGGACCAGTGTCCTGAACTCGGCTCTCCCATCTCAGAGGCACAGGCCTGACACCCAGCCGGAGCACAAAACCCTGTCAGCCCCACAGCTCAGAAGAAAAGGGAGATAAAAAGAAAGAAAGAAAAAAATAATAAAGTTATTAAAATAAAAATTTAAAAAAATTATTAAAAATAAAAAAATTAAAAAGTAATTAAAAAAAAGAAAAAAAGAGGAAGGAAGAAAGAAGAGAGCAACCAAACCAAAAAACAAATCCACCAATGATAACAAGCGCTAAAAACTATACTTAAAAAAAAAAAAAAGGACAGACAGAACCCTAGGACAAATGGTAAAAGCAAAGCTATACAGACAAAATCAAACAAAGAAGCATACACATACACACTCACAAAAAGAGAAAAAGGAAAAAATATATATATCTATATATATAAAAAAGGAAGAGAGCAACCAAATCAATAAACAAATCTACTAATGATAATAAACTCTAAATAGTAAACTATGATAAACATAAAACCAGAAACAAATTAGATGCAGAAAGCAAACCTTAAGTCTACAGTTGCTCCCAAATCCACCGCCTCAATTTTGGGATGATTCGTTGTCTATTCAGGTATTCCACAGATGCAGGGTGCATCAAGTTGACTGTGGAGATTTAATCGACTGCTCCTGAGGCTGCTGGGAGAGATTGCCCTTTCTCTTCTTTGTTCGCACAGCTCCTGGGGTTCAGCTTTGGATTTGGACCCGCCTCTGCGTGTAGGTCACCTGAAGGCGTCTGTTCTTTGCTCAGACAGGATGGGGTTAAAGGAGTAAGTGATTAGGGGGCTCTGGCTCACTCAGGCTGGGGGGAGGAAGGGGTATAGAATGTGGGGTGAGCCTGCGGCGGCAGAGGCCAGGCGTGACGTTGCAACAGCCTGAGGCGTGCCGTGCGTTCTCCCAGGGAAGTTGTCCCTGGATCACAGGATCCTGGCAGTGGCGGGCTGCACAGGCTCCCGGGAGGGGAGGTGTGTATAGTGACCTGTGCTTGCACACAGGTTTCTTGGTGGCGGCAGCAGCAGCCTTATTGTCTCGTGCCCATCTCTGTGGTCTGTGCTGATAGCCATGGCTTGTGCCCATCTCTGGAGCTCATATAGGCAGTGCTCTGAATCCCCTCTCCTCATGCACCCTCAAACAATGGTCTCTTGCCTCTTAGGCAGGTCCAGACTTTTTCCCGGACTCCCTCCTGGGTAGCTGTGTTGTACTAGCCCCCTTCAGGCTGTGTTCACGCAGCCAACCCCAGTCCTCTCCCTGGGATATGACCTCCGAAGCCCGAGCCTCAGCTCCCACCCGCCAGCCGCCCCAGCGGGTGAGCAGACAAGCCTCTCAGGCTGGTGAATGCTGGTCGGCACTGATCCTCTGTGCAGGAATCTCTCCACTTTGCCCTCTGCACCCGTTGCTGTGCTCTCCTCCGTGGCTCTGAAGCTTCCCCCCTCCGCCACCCGCAGTCTCCACCAGTGAAGGGGCTCCTAGTGTGTGGAAACTTTTCCTCCTTCACAGCTCCCTCCCAGAGGTGCAGGTCCCATCCCTATTCTTTTGTCTCTGTTTTTTTTCTTTTTTCTTTTGTCCTACCCAGGTATGTGGGGAGTTTCTTGTCTTTTGGGAAGTCTGAGGTCTTCTGCCAGTGTTCAGTAGGTGTTCTGTAGGAGTTGTTCCACATGTAGATGTATTTCTGATGTATTTTTGGGGAGGAAGGTGATCACGTCTTACTCCTCTGCCATCTTGAAGGTCTCCCCTAGACTAGGAGTGAATTTCAATTGAATTACTTGATGAGAAGAGTAGAATAATTTAACATTGACTTCTGTTAGGTTTCTATTTAACAAATCTGTCAATATCTTTTTGTCATCTGTCACTGTGTTACAGCAAGAATTCTGAACTCAATATATCAACTTGTCCTTTGAATATGTCACCATTTCTATTTTGTTTTCAGGTCACCAATTATGAAAACATTAGAGGAGGAGGAAACAGTGCACTCTATTCTCACATGCAGTTCAATACATTTAAAATCAAAGACAAAGACTTTTTACTTTTCAATCTAGAGTCTCCTTAAAACAAAAGGCAAAGAATACAAAGTGGTTCTATATCAGCCCATTTCAGAAAAATATACTTGAAACACTTGACCTTAAAACTGGCCATGAGCACGGAAGATTAGCGATAGAATGAGAGTCAGGCAGAAATGTGAAGTGGACGTGGATTCTCTCTAAGATCCTCCCTATATTTAGGTTTCTTCCGTACTTCAGATGCCCCATTTCTGGTGGCTTGCTTCTCAAAGTTTATGGCTTCTATATCGTTCACATCTCCATCTCTCTTGACGTTTCTCTGCTGGAATCTCTTTTAGAATCTAGAGAATTGATGACAATAAATTACAACTGTTAATAATATTAATAATAATTTTCAAATATGGTAATTCAGATAATCACTAATTTGTAACTGTTCAGATAATTTAGATATTAATAATTACTTTGATAAATCAATTTTTTGCTACTGGGCTAAGGTATTAATGAGAAAGGGTCTGAAGTCTGCCACCCAGTTAACACACATGGCTTCTCCCAGCCTTCTGATTGTCTATTTGGTAGTACTGATACTCAAAGTTATTTATTGAATGCTTGACAGTGGTCTTGTGGTACTAGCAATCCAGATCTTATTAAGGATGTAGTCATAAACTTATATGGAGAATTGGCCAGGCCGTAGGTGGTAAGAAGAGTTAGGACTTACGAAACAGGTGGGAAGAAACCATATGAGAGCCTGAACTACACCTCTGATTCTCCCAAATAGAAAGTGATTGCTCAGCATCTTCCCATGCATGATTTTTCCAGAAAGCAATTCATGTTATGATTGTCTCACATAGAATCAAATTTAGTGAAGAGGATAGTTTTTAGTTCTGATATGTCAATATTTAGAAAAAACAACTGAACACTGGCAATGATAATTTCTATAGAGCTTTTAGCTTTGCATCAAAATTCATCTCTGTACTATCTTAGGTGGCAGAGATCTTAGCTAGGGACCAACTGTCTCCACTGCTGATGCCCAGTTAGAGGTAATGAATAGGAAGAGCAGCCATCAGAAGTCAACTTGCATGAGGGACTGAGGAAACACATAGGGCAAAATTGCTCTATTAACAAAGTAGCTCCTGATTGTCACTAATGTTTGGCTTTCTATTCAGTCATCCTATGGCAACGTCTGAGTCCAACAAGAGGTAGTTCTGAGCTCTAGTTGCAGGTCTGCTATTGACTCAGAATAAAGACTTGGACACTGACTTTATTTCTGGACCTTCCCCCCCCCCCCCCCAAGATGAAGAGAATATCTTTCTGGTATACATTTAAGTAATCTTCTGAAGAAATAAAAACTAGATAACATAATGATCAAAACAAGAGTAGGCAGTCTAAATTTTAAAGGCACAGATAAATCTGTTATATATTGTTAGAATGGTGAAATCATTTTATTAATAATGTGGTTTTTCAACATGGTCTAAATGTGTTTTTGTGTCATTTTAGGAGTAGTAGCATGGATCTTACACTAGTTTCCCATTCCTTTCTCTTTTCTTTCTTTCTTTTTTTGGTATCCCCCCGCCCCACCCCTCCCCCCTCTTCTTCAGTCAATTTCCTTCAGGCTTTTCATTTACCTGTCAGTGATACCCTTCCTGCATTAGAGTCAGGAAAAGTGGGATTTCTCGTATCAACTCCAGACAGCATCTTGTTTTTGCACCTTTCTTAAAGGATAGAGAAGGTGACTTGCATCCTCATATCTAATTTAAGATGTTGATTTGCAAAGAAATCTAAAAGCAGTAATATCTATTTCTTATGCTGAGTTTCAGAGGTTGGTTGCATATCTATTTTTGTGAGTTTGTAAAGGGAGGTAAGTCTCTGAACAGATTGGGAGCTAGAGATTCTATAGGCTTTAAAAAAGAAAAACTCTCATTTTTGCTAGAGGAGTTAGCTGATTTTAAAACTTAAAATGAGCCTCATATTTCTGTTCCTTTGGGGCTTATTGTGCATCTTTTGATGACCGATACGTGCAGTTCCATGTTCTTCTCAGCTTTAGTGCCTCTTCCTCACACAGCTGTCAGTGGTGCAGAGTGTGGGCTTATCTGTGGGCAGGAGAGCCCTCTGGGTGGGCACTGTCTGTGCCCTCGAAGGCAGATGGCGCTCAGGGGATGGAGCAGGCGCTTTTTCGCTGTCCTCCCACTCTGCTCTGTAATAAAGACTCATCCTTGGTGTCTGCAGCACAGACATGGGGAGGTCGATTAGCCCACGGGTTCCATTCTCTCTGTTTACAAAGAAAATACAGTTTATACGGAAGTGATGCAAATGGATAATTTAGAGTCATGAGCCATGCAGGAAAGGAAGGTTGATGATGTAGACAAACCTGGAATGAATGGAAGCTTGAAAAATGATTGCTAAAGAAGTATGGGGAAAAAACAAAGCAAACAAACAAACAAAACGACCCAGCAATCCCACTACTGGGCATATACCCTGAGAAAACCATAATTCAAAAAGAGTCATGTACCACAATGTTCATTGCAGCTCTATTTACAATAGCCAGGACATGGAAGCAACCTAAGTGTCCATCATCGGATGAATGGATAAAGAAGATGTGGCACATATATACAATGGAATATTACTCAGACATAAAAAGAAACAAAATTGAGTTATTTGTAGTGAGGTGGATGGACATAGAGTCTATCATACAGAGTGAAGTAAGTCAGAAAGAGAAAAACAAATACCGTATGCTAACACATATATATGGAACCTAAAAAAAATGGTTCTGAAGTACCTAGGGGCAGGACAGGAATAAAGACGCAGATGTAGAGAATGGACTTGAGGACACGGGGAGGGCGAAGGGTAAGCTGGGACGAAGTGAGAAAGTAGCATTGATATATATACACTATTAAATGTAAAATAGATAGCTAGTGGGAAGCAGCCGCATAGCACAGGGAGATCAGCTTAGTGCTTTGTGACCACCTAGAGGGGTGGGATAAGGAGGGTGGGAGGGAGACACAAGAGGGAGGAGATATGGGGATATATGTATACGTATAGCTGATTCACTTTGTTATACAGTAGAAACTAACACACCATTGTAAAGCAATTATACTCCAATAAAGATGTTTAAAAAAAAGATAGTATGGAACTGCCTCCAAATGTCCTTTCCAAGAGCAAATTTACAATCCTGAATAAGTCCTAATGCAGACATTATTTGATAGTTGAGATCAAATGAATTACAAGCTTTGGGGCATTACCCGTCTCAGAAGCCAAAGTTATTTAGGTTAAATTAACTTCTAAATGTGCACTTACCTCTTTCACCAGATACTGAAAAACACAAAACACAAAAGCATGGCAGTTTAGTATCTAGCGTGTATCTAGTGTGAATCTAGTATAAATAGCTGTTCTTAAGTAATACCTATTCTTAGATAATGCTTAAATCTATTACAAATTTGCTCCTTGTCCATATAACTTCTGCATCAATATCAACAGAATATATTTTACTTTGAGCTAGAGAGAGAGAGAGACGGAATAATGGATACAGTAGGAAGGCCAAGAAAAGAGAAGATTCTATTTGAAATGGTTAAGGGGCAGCAACTGCTTAAAAAAGAAATGAGACTTTGGAAATGGTGTATGCTTCAGTAGAGAAGAGAGGTGGTGATTTATTTTTTTTCCTCCATGGTTACAATTCAATAAAAAATTTCAGCTATTGTTCTGTCTCTCAGCAAGACAAGCCAGAACTACACTGATTTATATATTTGTTGGCATCTGTTCAAGTCCTCCACTAAGTGGACACCGTGATGGAATCAGAAGTACAAGCGATTTACCGGGGGCATTGCCTGTGAAAAATAAAGGGGAGGGGGACAGGTGAGCAAGGAGAGGTCTTAGACTGCACTGCATGCCCAACACCTGTGAAAAAACAGGGAGAAGGAAGAATCATTAGGTTGGAAGAGTGGAAGGCAGTGCCACTCCCAGAAAGTCTTGGTGAGGATGACGGGCCTCCCAAAGCCAAAGCTGATTATTAAAGGAGTCCCTTCTCATGCATGTCTGGGGGGGCGTGGCCTCAGTGTGAGCGCCCCAGCTGATCCGGAAGCCTGGGATCTGAGCTGTCAGCATCCCAGGCTCTTCGCAGCAGTTTCTCTCTTGAAGGACTCACTGAGCCGTGCCCGCCTGTGGCTAACACACTGTAATTTTATGTTTGACTCTTATTTATTTATTTTTTGGTTTTCATTTCTTTTTAAAAAATATATCTTTATTAGAGTATAACTGCTTTACAAGGTTGTGTTAGTTTCTGCTGTACAACAAAGTGAGTCAGCTATACACATACATATATCCCCGTATCCCCTCCCTCTTGTGACTCCCTCCCACCCTCCCCATCCCACCCCTCTAGGTGGTCACAAAGCACCGAGCTGATCTCCCCGTGCTATGCGGCTGCTTCCCACTGCTAAATAGTTTACATTTGGTAGCGTATATATGTCAAGGCTACTCTCTCACTACATCCCAGCCTCCCCTTCCCCACACCCCCATGTCTGACTCCTGTTTAAAGTCTAGCAATTTCATGTCTTTTCTCATGCATATATGCTAGTTTTAGACTTTAAGTTCCTATGTTGAGGCCTGAGAGTTTTAGTAAATGTTTCATTAAGCCTCATCCCTTTATTTCTCTGTCATTGGTATCTGTACCCGAATTGCTCTGCTCATTTGGGCTGTTTCCATGAGATGTATGACTTAAAGAAAATTTGCCTGAGTCGTGACTATGCTCTGTCCCACAGCCGACGCCGTGCAAATTACGGCTCTTTATGATAATAATTTTCGCTAGCACATAATCACACACCCTTTACCATGTAAGTCTATCCTCATCTCTAAGATCAAGGACAGTTGTTAGGAAGGACGACCCTCCCCCCAAATGCCCAAATTGGAGCCTTTTTGAGAGGACACAGTGGTGGGGGCAAGGGAGGGAATGCTGACTCTGGGTAGGAAGAATATCAATGGCTTTTCTGCCCATAAACCTGGTTCTTCTTCCCAAGATGGTGGTAACAACATTCTAATTCTAATACAGTCCCATCAAGAGGAAGCATCTGAGACCTCAGACTCAACTCTAAACCCAAGCACACCACTGGGCCAGCATGTCTGAGAGGAATGCTCAGCCTGCAGACACCTACAGTGTTTCATCTGCTTCTAAAAAGTAGTGAATCAGTAAAGCTGTATAGCAAGGCAGATTTAAGTTGCCCTGAAGTGACTCCTGGGCTTTGCTCACTTCTTCCTATTAGGGCTCACCAGGACGGAATATTTTCACTCTGGGAGGAAAGAACTGTTACGAAGGATCAGGAAGGCAGCTTTTAGCATTGAAATGATACCTTGCTAGATTTTGTAAAATATGCCTATTTTGGATGGTTTGAAGACAAGAGCTTAAAAAGCTGACATTGGGATGGCTGCTTTGAACAAGTCTCCCACTCCAACGTAGGTTGCTTTAGAATTTAGCCTCATGTCCACTAAAGCCAGCCCTTCCATCCTTCATCCCAGAATTGAATCTGGACATATGTACTACACAATACTTATTTGTGTAGACCTAGGGTTTCTTCCAAATAACTTGGCCAATCCCCTCTGAATGGGTAAGGATGCTTTCCAAAGATGAAAATTCCTGGAGTAAAAGTAAATTACTAAGAACCTTAAGATGATTAGTGCCCTTACAACCGGTATTGAAAAGAGTACAGTTAATTAAAAAAATGTTTTTGAGACTTGATTCCGAAAAGCAATTGGTTATTCTGTTATGGGATGCAGAATCAGAAAATTAATTGATACTACTACTAGTTTTTATTCGTATCATTTCTAAATTAAGCTACCACTAAGTCTATTAGGTGAGAATCATACCTATCTGTTCTCTTCACTGCATGAGTGAAACCGCTTGTCAAAGGATTGTGTCAGGTTGGTGCCCAGGGCAAATGTTTACCGTTGTAACAATTCTGTCAAAGCAAGTTTGGGGCCTGACAGCTCATTCCTTGAAATATTGCTGGTGGGCATCAGCTCAATAAGGGGCTCTAGTGTGGGTCTAGTGCTAAGGTTTACTCAGACACACGGCTAATAGGAAGAAACCTGAATTAGTATTATTTCCATAAAGGGCAGCGTTTCTGAGTCCCTGTTTTGACTATGACCTCAGGCAGCCATTTAGCATGCTTCTGAATTGCCCATCTGGCCTTAGAAATACACCATTTCTATTATGAAACAAGGAAGATTCTGCAGTGGAAAAGTTTGAGTATTTCTGGAACTCGGTAGATTTAATACCAGAAGTATTACCATTGAGTTAACTGTTCAACAGTTATAGGTGAAGCTAAGCTTTTTGTTTGAAATTGTATTCCCTAATGGAGTTAATGAAACTATAATGCTGGAGAAATTAAGTTGATTCTTTACGACAGCACACATAAAAGCAGGTCTTCATTTTACTTCCTTACCAAATCTCTAAATTGAGGCCATATTTTGCTCTGTTTAGTTTGCTATTCTCCTTTTGGCACTTGGTGGAATAGTACATATTTAAAGACTGGTATTTTGGAACTCTGCAAACCACATAAGTGTTTTTGCTGGGAGAAGTTATTTCTGTTAGTTGCTTTCTTTACTTACAAGTTGACTGTAAAACATCATGAAGTTTATGCCCTATATAAATTGCTTCAATTATGTTGGGTTTATGTAACTTCTTGTTTGTATAGGCTAAATGTGTGCATGAAATTTTTGCTAAAAACTTGAGAAGTTTGTTGAATGTCACAGTAAATAAACCCAACCATATTTAAATCAAAGTATTTACTCTTTTGGTTTTCCTTAAGTCTCGATCACGAAGATCATTGTCTTTGCATGATGATACTTCATTTTGGTAATTAAGTGGGAGGAACAGGCCAGTATTCTCGTCAAAGCAATCCCAGATGGCAAGTGTAATTCTTAGACTTTCAGTTTACCAACATAAGAATCCTTTCTACCCTCTCCTCTGTCCTACAGAAACAAACATGGCCCAGATGCCGTGATAAATGTGTGGGATCCATCCTATATTTTTGCAGGAACATTTGTCATGGCCAACTCTAATTTAAGACCAAGAAATGCTTTCAGCTGCTTCTATCCAGTTGCTAAATCAAATGACAGTATCAGAAAGAAATTCGAGGAATTTTGAAATAACTGAGAAGCTAATATATAATGAAAATCCCAGTAGAAAATAAAAAAGCCAGCATAATACCTATACACACATTTTTGTTTGCCCAGTGACCTACAGGCAAATTGGACTGTCAAATATAATAAAACTTTAAGGAAGTTTAAAAATCTTATCATTGCCCACTATAATTACACTGATTGCTGTCTACTCAACTGATAAGACAGTTGCACACAGTGTTCAAGTCTCTCTGGACAAACTCATTTTAGAGAGTATCTCTATGTCCTTTCTGTTTTAATGTCCTTCTATTTAACTTATCTTAGTTGTTTTACAGGACATTGAACATGAATAGAACTGAAGACATGTCACACCTGCTTTTCCTATTTATATACATTTCAGGGTTGGTGATGGTGTTGTTATGGTGAAAATCCAGATCTCCTAAAAACTCTTGTGTTACTACGTAGTACCTAATTCTTGGTTTGTCAAGGACTCAATTTATTTTGGTAAATATTTGTAGAGTATTCAAAAAGTGGCCTGGTTGATGGTAGGAGGGACATTTTACTCATGAGTTGATAACAAGATAAGTAAAGTGTTGGGGAGAAGAGGATAAGATAGAAAATACTTAGCTTCTTAGGGTAATCTCACCCTGCCCCGTGCTTTCTGTTCATTTGCATGCTTCTATCTACTAACTGGGTTCTTATTTATATGCTTTCTATATGCAAAAGCTTGGGTTGGGTGGGTGAAAATGTCATATGAGCAGTTATCTAAAGGATTTGAGTTACAGATATATAATGAGCTTCTTATATGATAAGTGGTTCATAATTATCATTAGTAATAAATTAAATTATATATTTCCTAGGGCTGCTGTAACTCAGTACCATAAACTGGGGGCTTAAAACAACAGAAACATATTGTCTCACAATTCTGAAGGTCAGAAGTTTGAAAGTAAGATGTTGCCAGGGCCATGTTCCCTCGGAAACCTCTCTGGGAGATCCTTCTTTGGCTCTTCCTGTCTTGGTGGCCCTTGGCTTGCAGCACATCATGTTCTTCCCTCGAGAGTCTGTGTCTTTACATGGCGTTCTCTCCCTGTGCACCTCTGTCTCCTCTTCCTAAAAGGACACCAATCTTATTGGATTAAGGGCCCACCCTACACCAGTATGACCTCATCTTATCTTGATAACATCTGCAAAGACTCTTTCCAAATAGGGTCACCTTCACAGGTCCTGGGGATTAGGACTTCATATCTTTTAGGGGGATACATCGAAACCAGAATCTCTGTGTTTTGATTTCTCCAGTCTAGAGTGTTTGTTACGAGCACAGAAACAAACCTGACCATCTGAGCAAATGGGAATTTATTGTGAAGATATTGGGAAATGACATAATAAATGGGACCCTGGAGGACTGAACTAGGGGAATGGACAGGAAATAGGGGTCCTCTGAGGGATAAGCAGGCAGAACTGCAGCCAAGGTCATGCCACAAGAACAGTCTGACCTCTATCCTGTCCCTGTATGATGATTCATTTGATCTCAACTGTTGAATCAGCATCCCAGGAATGAGTGGTGGACAGAATTTAGGAAACTGTGCCAAGGGCAATTGAATAATAGACCACCCTCAGCTTATGAAGAGGGAGGCTGCAGTGGGAGTGAGTAAATTGGAATGATTTTCTTCTGAAAATCATTGGGAGTGATTTCGAAATCATAGTTGGGAATTTTCTCAAAAGGATGATGGCAGTGCTAATAGCAAGAGGGGAGAGATATTCAGATACTGGATAGCTAAATATGACAAATGTTTGTTGCCAGGAGGAAAGGTCTGTGGCACCAAACTAACATATTCAGTTTCTCAGGGATTACAAAGATCCTCGAGTTCATAAAT
Organism: Balaenoptera acutorostrata; assembly: GCF_949987535.1. Lineage (NCBI taxonomy): Eukaryota > Metazoa > Chordata > Mammalia > Artiodactyla > Balaenopteridae > Balaenoptera > Balaenoptera acutorostrata. The sequence goes on along the minus strand of NC_080068.1, from coordinate 22,157,422 downwards.
AAGAAAGATTAGGCTTTTTTTGGCCAATATACTAGTTGTAAATTCTATCTCAGGTTAGCTTTAACTGACGTCTTTGACCACAAATGAGTATAAACATTAGCCTGTATATTTGTTCAGTACTTGCATTACTTCTTAAATGAACTCTTTGTTGCTGTCCTTTGGGAACTTACCATTGGAATCTTGATGCTTTTCTTACGAATTTGAATGTGATCTTTATACATTAGAGATGCCAAGTATTTCTTCCAATGTGTCCGTATCATTTTAATTTAGGTTCTGCTACTTTTCATAATATAGCTTTTCTTTTTGGTTTTATATGCATTTTAATACAGTAAACTGATATTAAGAAGGATCTGTGGTAGATTTATTGTATTAAGAAGCCTGATTTTCTTTTCACCCCTCTGTGAAAAATTATAGTTGATTAAAAAATTAAAAAATTAATCCTTTTTAAAAAATTATAGTTGATTTACAATATTAGTTTCAGGTGTACAACATAATGATTCAATATTTTTATAGATTATACTCCATTTAAAGTTATATTGGCTATATTTGCTGTGCTGTACAACATATCCTTGTAGCTTTATTTATTTTATACATAATAGTTTATACCTCTTAATGCCCTATCCCTATCTTGTCCCTCCCCCCTTCCCTCTCCCCACTGGTAACCACTAGTTTGTTCTCTATATCTGTGAGTATATTTCTGTTTTGTTATATTCATTTGTTTGCTTTATTTTTTAGCTTCCACATATAAGTAATATCATACAGTATTTGTCTTTCTCTGACTTATTTCACTAAGCATAATACCCTCCAGGTCCATCCATGTTGTTGCAAATGGCAAAATTTCATTCTTTTTTTCATGGCTAATATACCACTATATATATATCTTCTTTATCCATTCACATCTTCTTTATCCATTCATCTGTTGATGGACGCTTAGGTTGCTTCCACATCTTGGCTATTGTAAATAGAGCTGCATTGAACATTGGAGTGCATGTGTCTTTTCTAATTAGCGTTTTCGTTTTCTTCCTTCGTGTAGCCACATCCTTTACCGTATAACTTTTTATTCTCTCCCATATTGACTCTGGGTCAGCCACGTGACTTACTTTGGGCAGTGGCATGCAGTAAAAGTGGCAACAACAGAGGCTTGGAACAACAGGAAAAGTACTTGTGCAATTGTCGTCTCTCTCCTGCTCTCTTCAGTTGCTATAAGACTGTGCTAGGGCTACGCTGCAGGTGGATGGGAAACAGTGCAGAGCCAAGTTGTGAAGTGCTAGCCCAGGCCATCCTAGATTAGCACAGCCAGCTGACCCCCAGGTATGTGAGCAAACCCAAGTAAGATCAGCGGAGCCACCTACATAACCCAAAGATGAGTGCAGTCATGGGCGGGAGTTCAATCAACAGCAGCAAGCCCTCACATACTTTTGCGTTAACTAAGGTTCATAGTGTATAAGAAGGGGGTTTTAATGTTGTTTTCTATGCAGCCTGTTTGTAGAATAGGCAATTGATAAAGTCTCCATTTTAAAATCACCAACTATAAGTTATTTGTGCCCCATGTTGGTGGCTGATATTAGTGGAAGGAAACTGTTTTTAAAAATATGGTAAAATCTAATGCCAATGTTGGTCAAATATTAACATTCCATTGTATCGCCATGCCCTAGCGTGCACCGGGTGGGTAAATTTGTATGGATAAAAATGAGAACAGTACAAAAAAATATTCCATGATGGACTGATTTAGTGAGAATCAAAGGATTCTTCGTGTGGTAAATCTGTATGAGAGAGGGGATTGCTGGCTAAAGAAGAATACAGACATCTTAAAGGCAAAAGTTAAATGTATTTTCAATAAGAGATGACGAATACAGTGCCCAATCTGCTGTTATCCCCTCTCTGCGGAGAACAAAGATTTAACAGTGTTGTGCTAAAAGGTCAGTGTCATATTTTTCTGGCAACACTGATAAGGTCATGCCCTTTCCCCTGAGGACATCAAACCCGGGCTCAGGGACTGTCAGGTAACTCATCATTTCAAGAAGAGCTTATTCCCAGCTGTCTATTGTTTCTTCATCAAACCCATAATGGCCCTTGATCTTAAGAAAATCTTAGTATTTAGTCCAGAGGTAAATAAAATGGATTGGAAGGCTATACCAAGTTTCCTCAGTGGACCACTGCATTTGATGGACGGGACTCTCCTTTAAGTGCTAGTGTCAGGGATGCTTTACTCTGCTCAGCCTCAAAGTCTAGGAAGGAAAATAGGTCTGAGCAAATGATATTGTGACTCAAACTAACCTGGGTCACCCATTAGTATTCAATTCATTGACTTTTTTAAAAACTTTTTTTTTTGTTTTAAACCTTTGGGTATCCACTATATTTTAAAGCTAAAAAAGTTTTATAATCCAGCCACAGATCTGATAAATGTTTCATTTGGTGCCAGGCTTTGTAAAGTTTGTTTTTCTGCAATCTGGACCTTCAAAGTATGGTTAAAGTCAGATTATAAGGTTATGAATAATGAGGATTTGAACATATTTAAAGAGGAAGTAATCATATTCAACAGAATCTAAAAATTTTATGTCAAGAAGAGAGCTAACAAAAGAAGAACTAATCAATGAATAATTTAATGCTGTTGCCTTGATTATAGATGTAAGTGTAATTCTTCCTGAATTTGTAACTTGGTATCTTTAGATTTCGATGAAAAAGTGAGTTTAATGAAGGTCATTTGCTTTAACTAAATATTCTTAAGAGATAACTTAAAGAGAATATAAATTCCATAACTAGGTAGTCCGTGAATAAAGAAAGGTTTGGCTGTACCTTTGGTAATACTGGCATTTAAGTTTACTAAAATTATTCTGTAAGGTATTATATATATGCTTAGATTATATAAAGTTCAAAAGGATTTTATTCTGATTATAAATATCTGAGTAATCTGATAATATTGTATTAGATTGATTTGAAAGTTGGAGGAGGAATAAGTTACTATTTTATGAAGCAGATAACCCAGATGATGACCTCATAACATTTATTCATTTAACAAACACCAAGTAAGCACCTGAAATGTGAATTGAGTGCCTGAAGTGAAAATTGGGCAGTAGGGTAAGTAGATTGGAAATTTCAGTCAAGAAAAATGTTATCGGATAAAAACTAGTGAAAAACGGAGTTAAATTAGACCCTTGATGTGACTCAGTGTACTAGTCAGAGTTCCATCTAAGAAACAGAAACCATTCTAGATATTTCAATCAAAAAGGAATTTAATACAAGGAATAAAGAACTTATAAAATCTTTCAAAGAGCTAGAGGAGTTGGCTTAGGTTAACACTACTGTCGCCAAGATCCAGAAGTCAGGAAGCAGTTGTGCTTATCACCACCATCACTGGCACTACAACTGCCTCAAACCCGTGAAGCTGGTGACCAGACCCTCGGATGTGGATCGCATTGGCCACCAACACCAACACCAACGTGAGTCCGACCTCCTGGCCAGCCTCCCCAGCAGCAGGGAGGTGCTCTCTCTCTCTCACCTGCATCTTCCATATCTCCCATGAGACCATCTCGCTGGTGGAACGTATATCACATGGAGCCCCTTCCTGCTGGAGAGCCTGACAAACGTCTGCATTAGCCTCCCAGAACCTTAAGTACAGGGTCTTCATAGAAGGGGATGAAAATGGATGCTAAATGCATATCCTGCACTTTTGGTCTATTTTGAAGACTCACGATAGCCTCCAGTAAGTTTTTTAGGAGATGAACAAAAATATCAGGAAACTTTCCCCGAACTATTCTACATTTACAGGTAAACCTCACAAGTGGCGAAAACTTAAATGTCAAAATGTGATACAGATCCCCATGCATTGAAAGACTTTAGACATATGATCCAAAAATTATCTTAAAATAAAATTTTAACTTCCATATTTAGCACAAAGAGAACTATTACCACCTCAATTGTAATGTCCCTAATGATACTGAATCCAGCTTTACTTGTTTATTGTACTTCAAGATAAGTAGTGACTAAAGATGATGATAATTCAATGTTTACTGAATATTTACCAAGTTTCAGGTGTTTCATAAGCATTATTTATTTAATCTTCAAAACTACCCAATGAAATGCTACTACTATCAGTTCCATTTTACCCATGAGGAAACTGAGAATTAGATTAATTGACTTGACCAATGTAATACAACCCACCAAACTTTACCCTCCTCTGTCTTCTCCATCTTGGCGAATGATACCATCATCCACCAAACTGTTCAAGTCAAAAAATTCCAGCCTTATTCATATTCTTTTTTCTTACCTCCACATCAAACCCACACCAAGCACTATTGATACTACCACCAAAATGTGTCTAAAATATGCCCCCTCTTTATCACCTCAATTATCACTCTAATCACCTCAATTATCACTCTAATCCAAGCCGCCAGTATCTTGTGAATACCACACTAGCCCCCTGACTTTCTGCTCTTGCCTGTTTACAATCCATTCTTTGCTCTGCAGTCAGAATGAATTTTTCTGCTTAAAATATTTCAATGGCTTTTCACTGCTGCTTTAAAAATGTGCTCCGAGTATTAAATAGAATTTAAAGTACCACTTTGATTACCAGGGGAGTAGTGAGTGATTTAAAAGTTAGAGGATGAAATTTTAGTTTACTGATTTTTTTGGTTGTTTTTGGGTATCATTGCTAGCAGTGTTGGATCCCATGTTGGGTCTGCATAATTCAGAAGAATCCCACATAGGCAAATGTATTGAAAACTTACTAAGTTCAAGAAAGTCATACAGATAGCTTATTATTCACACCACTCTTTTGGTTCCCATTTCTGTGTTTTCAATGCCAGATGTGTATCTATAGTGAGGGATTGTGATATTGGAGAAAAACACTTAGCTAAACACAAATGTAAAAGCAGATGCAGGTGAAAACAGAAACAGAAAATACTAAGGGAGATATTACAATTTACTGAAACATATCAAAGGAACACAGGGCATTCACATTTCTTGGTGGGTAACTATAAGAACTAGAATAAATCTGTACTATGGAGAAGCACTGTGGATATCTCAAGGAAGGGAATCTTCTCTCAGTAATGTTCTTATTAGCGTGTAAAGATAAGAACTGTGTGGGAAGGTCCCACTGGTTCCTGGAACTAGTTTTCAATAGTTTGTGATATTAAAATTTAAATGTTTGGTGGTGTGGTGGACATAATTCTAAGGTGGCACCGTGATTCCTACCCCCTGGTGTCCACACTTGGCATTAACCATTTCCCCCACTGTGTGTAGGTAGGACGTTTGACTTGTGACAGAATATGGGAAAGTGAAGGGTTTCTCAGATATAATTAAGGTCTCAAATCAGTTGAATTTGAGATAATAAAAAGACATATCTTGGGTGAGCCTATCTCTTTCAGGTAAAAGCCCTAAATGAGGGCTTGGGCCCCCTTGAGATGAGAGACTCTTGTGGGCTTGATGGAGTAAGATGTTGATGACACCCATGTGGTAAGTTCTCACGTGAGGCCTCTATGACATGAGGGTGGCCTCCAGCCAGAAAAATAAGGTGCCCTCAGTCATACAGCCACAAGGAAACACATTATTCTGTTAACAACCTGAAAGCAGATTATTCCCCATTTGAGCCTCCAGATGAAAATTCAGCCTGGTTGACTTCTTGTTTGTAGCCTTGTGAGACCCTGAGCAGAGGACCCAGCTAAGCTATGCCCAGATTCATGACACATCGAAACTTTGAGATCATAAATGTGTTATTTTAAGCTGCCGAGTTTGTGGCAGGTTGTTATATAGCATAGAACACATGTAGCTTCAAAACTAAGAACAAATATGAGGCTTTGTACTTGGACAATTGATTCCTCTCTGGTTTGTTATATTCTCTCCAGTTTGTTGTCCCTAGTGCAGCTGAAGTGTTCATTTCAAAATGCAAATGTGACATTCTCTTTGCTAAAACCTCATTTATGATTTCCATTGTTTTCTGGAAGAAACAGAATCCTTAACATTGCCCTGCATGATCTATTCTTATCACATTCTATGTTTCCCTTTGCCCTCTGTGCTGTGGTCATACTGGTTATATTTAGCTTCTCAGATGTTCTTTGTTTCTTTGTGCCACAGGGCTTTTGCACTTGCTATTTTCTCTGGTCTTAAAACTATTGCTATTCTTTTGTGGTTTAAAAAAATTTTTTTTTCGAAATAATTTTTCTGCCATATTGGGAAGAATGTTGCTATTTCTCCTGTTTCCATTTCAGAGGCTGAAACATGAGCAGAACCTTCACAGACATTTGCTTTTCTGGCTGAAGAACAGGCTTATTCTTCAGGAAAGCATAATGTTTGTTTCTCTATTATCTTTTTCAAGAAGGTGAGGAAGCAGATAGCTCTTATAGTCACAGATGGTTTCTTTTGTTAAATCCTAAAATATCGCTTGAGACCAAAATCCAATTGCGAAGGTGTATAAACATCTCACTCAAAATAAGCCCTAGAGATGTGCTGTACAACATTGTACCTAGTTAACAATAATGTATTGTACACTTAAGAATTTGTTAAGGGGGTAGACCTAATGTAAGTGTTCTTATAAAATAAAATAAGATGAAATAAAATAAAATAAATAAAATATCTCAGTCACAGTACTATAATATATGGAAATCAGGGTGAAGAGAACATATGGTATGGTAAGTAAGGTTCTTAGGCTCTTCAACAGTGTTAATGACAAGTCATCTGCTGGGATTCCCTGAGTCTGCTGATGCAGAAGATCTGGGAGGTACTGGGCATGACTTGCCATGTCTGAGTTACAAAACATCTCATTTTGCAACATTATGACAAATGCCAGTGTCTTGCAAGGATGCTTAAGACTCCTGAGGGTGACTGCAGATGCTCTCACCGAGTGCCAGGCATGAATGCCAAAACAGCCTCAGCTTACACTTCCCCGAACCCCTTGCCTTTCTTTTTCTCAAGTGAGGAAAAGAGAAAGTGCTAGGGGCAAAACCATAGCACTTTTATCATAGTTGATATAACATGTCCATCCCTACCTTGAGAAATAAAGAAATAATCCATCAGACATTGTTGGTTAGCTTGCTGAAGGCTAATTTCTCTCTCTGAGGGTCACCTATTGCAATAGAAGGCAAAAAGGCAATTTGAGCGAAACTATCCCACTTATTTCCATGGATTCAGAAATTCCTTTAGTGTTTGATACACTTCACTGCACAGCATCTCTGGATGGTCTTACATTACTTCTGAGTGGAACCAAATTTGATGTTGATTCAAAGATATACAAAAAACCATACAACAGAAATTACAGTGTTGTACTCAGAGACCTGTTCACTAATTCATTTGTTTGAAGACAAGTCATCTTTATTCTGACTGAAACCAACTTTTATTATTTGCAAAATTCAGAACTTAATCTTTTACTTTATGCTAGCCAAGGGCAAATAAGAATGCCAAATAAGTCTCATGCATGCCACCACTCCCCTTACCCTCCCCTATCATTCTTCATGGCAAACATCACTGACTGATTTTGACACTGTTTCCCACTGAACCCAGGTTTCAGACTCCGTCTCAACATATCACAGCAGGCATCCTTTATCCAGTTTTTCTTCTCCCATTAAGTGGAAAATGAGACCAGCTTACATATACATAAAATGTAAGTCAGTGTTTTTCAAACAGTATAGATTTCTTTATTGCAGGATTAGTTAGTCTTCAATACTTGGATGTCTAATATGCTCTTCTAAAAGGGACTAAAATACATAGCACTTTCTCATCTCACTTGCTCACAGAAACCCTTTTAAATTGAATATGCGCAAGTTCCTTGTAACACAATTTAGGAAATACTGTACTTTACCACTGATGGATTTTTCTACTTGAAGCTTCTGATGTTTATGGGTGATCCAGGTGGTCATTCAACATTTTGTAAACATTGGTTTTTTAAATAATGATGTGGATTTGAATCATATGCTATAAGGCTGTGCCTAAGAGCCAGTCAGATAACAAGTCAGCCTAGCGTATCACACTGTATTCACATTTCAAAGAGGATTATTTTTTGCCAACTACCTTCACTGAGCATTTACTTGGAACCAAAAAATATACTAAGCACCTATGTCTCATTTAAGTGGAGTGACCGTGTATCTCAGCTTATGCTGGAGGTATGCCTGCCTTTTTTTTTTATCACAATCATTAGCAGTACTCCATTTTACCATGAAAAGTGTCCTCTTGGGATGAAAAATTAATTAAATAATATTTTTACTTTTAATTCTCAAACCACCTATGCTGATGTTGGTATTGATAAGCCCACTTTACTAATGATTACATAGGGCTCAGGGAAACTGAAAAACTGGCTTACTTTACCTAGCTAGGATATAGGTGGGCCAATATTCAAACTACGTTGGTCTTTCCTCAAAGTTCATGCCCTTGAATGCAATACTGCACTTCTCATGTAAGCACATGATGTCATTTAATACCTGTAAAATTATGTAAGAATCTGCATTTTGAAGATGAGAATATTGAGGAAATCATATACTGTCATTTATAAATTTGAGGGCTATTTTATTTATTTATTTATTATCTGTTTTGGCCAAGCCTCATAGCTTGCAGGATCTCCAGGATCTCCCCGACCAGGGATCAAACGTGTGCCCCGTTCAGTGGAAGCACGGAGTCCTAACCACTGGACGGCCAGGGAAGTCCCAGGTCTATTGTATTTAGAATCTTGTTTTTGCCGTCTTTTGTTTGGCAGTCCCTGCCTTTAAAGGTCAGCCCCACAAAATAAGGAAGGCCAACAAGTATGGTTGTCAGGTACAGTTACAGAAAGTACTGCAAGGGGGGCCTCATACTAACCCTGTGCTAATTAGCTGGGAGTGACTAGATCAGGCTCATGAGCAGACCTCTTTCCTAAATATTTACCCATTTAGAAAAGCAATATGCAGTAAAATTCAGGTAAGTCCAAGTTATTAAAATCAGACCCCCTGAGCATTACAAGAAGGAACTCAGATGAGCACGTGCTTAGAGCATGAATAGGATATAATAATGACTTAAGTTACAAGGTCATTTTCATTAGAACAATACTGAGAACAGTCTCATTTTCTAAAAATTGGAGTCTCCACTGGTAGAATAATCTAATGTTTGATTTACAAAAATGTATGAGTCATCCATTCTTTTGAGTACTTAATGGTCCATTTAAGTTACGCCATATGCACTTCAAAATAAAAACACTGATTTATGCTACCACACAGGTTTCCACTTCCAGAAAATTCCATATAAAGTTAACTGTTTTTATTTTAAGAACATTCTTTTATGTGTTAATCCCATTTTACTTTATAGTGTAGATCAGAGTTTCCCAACCTCGAAGTGTTGACATTCTGGACAAGGCATTTCTTTTGTCTTGTAGTTTATAGGATGTTCATTAGCGCCCCTCGTCTCTACACACTAGATGCCAAGAGCACCTTCTCTGAAGTCATGACAATAAAAAGTGCCTTCAGATATTGCCAGATGCCCTAGTTGAGAACCACTGGTCTAGATGCTTCTTCTTCTTTATCCTAGAAAACTAAGTAGAAAAGAAGGGAATTAATTTTAAACATAAAATTCTTTCGATAACATTTAATACCAGTCCAAATTTCTCTAGAAGTCAGAGTCAAGTAAGTTTAAGAGGAAGGGGGCTGGTTCTTGTGTACATTAAGAGTAATGGCTTGGGAACAAATCCAAATTGAGTAAGGGAAGATAGGAAAGATAAGGTATTTTATTACCTACTGGTTGCTGAGGCTTCCAGAATCAGCACAGAATCTCCAGAAGAGTTCCCATACAGGTGTTTCCTTTCTGGCAGTGACTAGGGCTCTTAGACAAATGCCCCAAATCTCCAAGGAAAATTCACATCTTCCTAGTCTACTAGTCAAGATTCTGACATATGATCTCTTCCATCACTAAAAAAAAACTTCTGTAGTGTGGCTCAAATTTGATAGACAGTATTCTGTATGTTAAGAATAAAGCCCAGAGATTAAAAAATATTGCTTCCTTCTGGATATTCTTATCTGGGATCATTCCTAAATTTGGATTACCCTTCCTCCACTTTTGCATTTCTCTACTTTTCATCTCTTCCTTCAGTGCAACAGGCATGATGTGAGCTTCTCTGATCCCCCAACTCCAAACTTCTCTATCTGTCTTCTATGCTCTGGACAAGCCTAATAAGTCAAGGAGGGGAGGGACCATGGTTCAGGAGTCATAGGGAGGACCTCAGTTATTTTTGGTTTCTTTTCCTCCCTTTCCTTGTGATGACAAAGTAATAAGATTTCAAGGACCAGAGTATCTAGGGAAAGAGACTATTAAAGGGGCTTTTTGCCATGGTTTTATTCTAAACTAGCCCAGTTCAGAAGGACAGAACTTAGAGGTGCTGACTTTAGATTTCTTTCCATGGTAAAAAACTGAATAACATTCATGCTTTATCTCCCACTTTCACCCTGAATTGGGTCTCAGGTAAGAAATGATCTAATTGCTTTGTAATTAGAAAAGTTGACATTTTACCTGTTACTGGATTTCACGTTTTTAATAAGAATAAAGTTGACAGTGGAATTGTAGGCACCAGTCACAGGCCTATATGGAAATTCTTACTTTAGAGATAATAGACACATTTGAATTTTATAGATGAAGAAAATTATAGAAAAGCAGTTGGTTTTCCTATTGCTTTTCATGACTCTTTGGGTGGAACAATCCATAGAAATGGGGGCTCAGTATGTGGAAGGGCATTCCATTTCTTGAAAGCTTAGATGTGAAACTATGGACCAAATTTCCAAATGTCATAATCAAGAAGTACCTTCTATTAGGGATTGATCAAACTACTATGTTATTTTTTAAAACTTGAGCTTAAGAGTGTTAATGGTCATGAGAAACTTATGGGCAATGTTTTGCAGAATCACTTAAAATATATATCCCTATAAATCACTGTTTAGAAGCTAGAAAAAAATCATTTGTGTGTTTACTTTATGGGCCCTACACAGTGAAATTAAAAAATATTTGGTGGACTTCTCTCTGTAAACTGGTAAGCAGAAGAATTTAGTGGTTAATTCTCATACATTTATTTTGAAAAGTCAGACATAGCTTTAAACATTTATTTAATTTGCAGCAACTGTGGGTAGAAATCATAGAATGATAAAACCGCATTCAATTCTAAGCTCATAAATTTCTTCTAAGAAATGGGATGATGAAATTATAAGCCTTTTAATAGAGAATATAGGTTGTGAAAATGTATATTAATTTGAGACACAGAAAGTTAAAAAAAATAATGTTCTCAAGGTTATATGCAAACAAGCTCTAAAAAATGGAAGGTTGCTGCAAACATGATGTGACAATAATAATTAGAGCTTTGTATGTGAGAAATTCAGAAAATAGACCATCCACTGGAAAAGCAAATATGTACAAAACAAATTTGTATTTTTTATGCTTATTCTAAGTGTAGCGGGGAGTAAACGATTAAGGTTAGCCCATTAAACAGGCCCAGTAACTTTGCTACAGAGCATTTAACTTCTCTGCTCTTGTTTTTCTTTAATTTTAGAAATGGGAAATAGCTGCTTCAGTGGCAAAATGCATTGTAAAACGAAGAATTTTCAAAGAATGCAATTGCTCTACAGCATTCAATTTTAATGTTGATATACTCATCTGAAGCAGGTATAATGCCAATAAATTGTGTCAATAACAAATTCTGAAATTCAAAAGCTTGCTTCTGCTTTCATAGTATAGATTTGTCCTGAAGACAGCAGGCAATCCAAATGCAAGCTTGCTTCACCCAGAAGTGTCTGCAGATTCTTGAGTTTTATTATAATAACCTGAAAATAAGATCACAGGAAATGTATTAGTGAAAAATGGATCATCACCTTAAATTGATTACCTAGCATAAAATCACCCCTATAATAAATCTTTCTAAGGAACAATCACCTTTAGCTTGAAAAATACACATGTTTATCCTTTCGGGAGAAGACAATGAAATATTTAAGGTATTCCGTTTGCTAGACAAATGATTCCTTCAAGTTCCTAATAAGCCTGCTTTAGGTTTTCTAAAAAAATATAGCTGATACATTACCTTCTTTAGTGATCTTTCCTGCAACAGAAACCAAATTCCTTTTCAACTTGGAGTCGAGCAGGAAGCTAAGGAAAAAAAAATAGACAGAGTTAGCATTTCTCCATTTTAAGGCTGAACAAAGAAACATGATAAAGTCATAGTTGCCTTTCACAGTCACAGAAAAACAGCTTTGTAGAGGCAACTGGCAAGACAGTCCTCCATCTTTAAAGGAAAGAGTCATTGTAAAGCTCAACTACATCAAAGTCCTTGAGTTCAAATTTTATTTTCTTTTTGTGGGAGAATAGCCTAAGTGTTGGGAATTTGTATTCTTTTCCTCTTATCCAAAATCTTGCTCTCAAGATTGTCCTCCAGATCTTGTAGAATAATCTTTGTTTAACAAAGATATTTTCATAAACTCCTGGGCTAGGTGGTACCTCACAATTCTGCTACAGTCAAATGAGTCTCATGAGTTTATGTGCTGTAGACCCATTAGGTCCATAGCTCATTGGTGGGCCATAGAATGATCCAGAAACGCAAATACTTCAAGCAGTTCTTAAGGGTGAATGACTTTTATAATTACGTATGATTTATTTGAAGCATAAGAGAGCTTAAAGGGTTATTAAAATTTGGTAAACTAAAATGGGTTTGTTATGGGCCCTAATTCTGGATTTTAGCAAGAAATCCAGCTGCCAGATGACCCTGGGTAACAGTGCAAATGTCCTACATCACATATGTAGATAGTTGGAATAGCATGATTTTTTATGAAGAAAAATTTGTGGACAGGACATCAGTGGTGTTGTCTTGAACTGGTCTTGGCTTTCCACTGCTGCTGTCTTTCCTTAGTGTTATTTCTGGCTTCTTGTTAGCAATTTACTTTCAGTTAACTCTACAATGTGAAGTAATGCATATTTATATGAACAATATTTTGGCATTACATTTTTTCTTAAAACTAGACTTTAAGGATTGTATAAATCGTGGTTCAAATAGGCTCATCATGTTCCTTTTGCTAAAGAAGATGTGTTTATAACTCCTCTAAGATTTATTTGGTCAGCTGAATTCAGCCACACTTTGGCCTCAGTGCCTTCTTCCTTTGAGTTCTTTCTTTGCTTTTTTCAGAACAGTTAATTTCTTTAAATTATTGCTCCTGGATTTTGCACACAAATGCTTATGTGACCTATTTAGTTCACATTTGTTGGAATGTTTCAAAGCATAGTCAGCATAGAAGGCTTTCATACTCTTTCTCAACAAAGAATTCTTTTTTGCATTTTATAAAAATGAAGATATATACAACCCACCTTATTGCCAAAGGGTATGTTATATGACACATTTTCATTGTGGGCATTTTCATTACCTAGAAATACAAACTCTGTTACTATCTCTTCACTTGTTCACACATTTAATAATTCCTTTATTCAGCACTTTAAAAATATATATGCAAAGAATAGGATATGGGTAAAGAGAAAAAATATTAAAGAGATCAAAAAGGGCATATTTAAATAGCACCCTTGACAAGTATGTATTAATTTCTCCTACACCCAGGGATTGACTAGAATAGGATACTCAAGGAGTTGCTTCAGCTCAGAAACAATCCAACATCTTCGAATAACAAGCTCCACTTGATTATGCCTTTTTCTTCTTTTTCTCTTCCCCATTTACCAGAATCAGGCAATTGCAAAGCACACTTTTTTTTTTTTTTTATAAAAGTTTGTTTCTACTGTTCCACCTTGGCCCATGCTACTTCCTGCTTTTCTCACAGGTGTCTCACTTTCCATCCCAGCCACGTGCCTCTCCATTCCTGCAGTCAGCCCTGTGCTTCAGGCTGCAGGCAGTGCTTGGAGCTCATGGGACAGCCCCCAGCTGGCCGGCAGCTCCCCTCTACCCTCCCTATCTTCTGCAGCCATCCTCCCCCATCACACTGAAGGGAACCTCTCCAGCTATTGCGTGCCATTCCAATTTCATTTGTTCTATCAACATCTCCCACTTATCAAGCGTTAGCTCCATTTACGCAAATCATCATCTGTTTTTATAGTAATTCTCCACGATAGAATTCTTTTTTTTTTTTTAACATCTTTATTGGAGTATAATTGCTTTACAATGGTGTGTTAGTTTCTGCTGTATAACTAAGTGAATCAGCTATACATATACATATATCCCCATATCGCCTCCCTCTTGCATCTCCCTCCCACCCTCCCGATCCCACCCCTCTAGGTGGACACAAAGCACCGAGCTGATAGAATTCTTATCTGCATTTTACAAATGAGGGAACTGGGGCTTAAAGAGTTTAAGCCAAAGGTCTCAGCTAGTAAAGTCGTGAAGAGCCAGGTCAGAGTTCAAAGCACGTGCTTCTTTTACTATATCACAACGCCTGTAGCATTGCTATTCTAGAATCATCTCACATTTATTTTGGATGTCAAGTGGTTTTGCTTATAAACATAAAATCTCTGTGAGTTTTTAAAGTGACCAGCTTAATCACATTAGGTTTACATTAATATAAAAGTTGGTTTACTATGAGCTTTGTTTTAGTCCTAAATCCTTCTATAAACACCAAACACTTACCATTTGGATGGTGCACAATGGTGAGCTTATCTACAAGACAAAAAAAGCACATTCTACTGAGTTTTGCTCAATATTTATCTTAAGGTTGCTTCTTCTTATTGTTTGACTACTTTTGTCCTTGAAGTGACTATGTAGTTTCACAACGTGATTTAAAAAATACTAACCTCCAGCCACTAAGTGTGAAACTATGTCTATTTAAATCTCCCTTTTTCTTTTTTTTCGTTGATGAATTCTTTTTTTTAATAGATCTTTTTTTTTTTTTTTTAAAGATTGATTGATTGATTGATTGATTGATTGCTATGTTGGGTCTTCGTTTCTGTGCTAGGGCTTTCTCTAGTTGCAGCAAGCGGGGGCCACTCTTCATCGCGGTGCGCGGGCCTCTCACTATCGCAGCCTTTCTTGTTGCGGAGCACAGGTTCCAGACGTGCAGGCTCAGTAGTTGTGGCTCACGGGCCTAGTTGCTCCACGGCATGTGGGATCATCCCAGACCAGGGAGCAAACCCGTGTCCCCTGCATTAGCAGGCAGATTCTATTGGGGCTCTATTCTATTAGCCCCAATAGATCTTTATTGGAGTATAATTGCTTCACAATACTGTGTTAGTTTCTGTTGTACAACAAAGTGAATCAGCCATATGCATACATATATCCCCATATTCCCTCCCTCTTGAGCCTCCCTCCCACCCTCCCTATCCCACCCCTCTAGGAGGTCACAAAGCACCGAGCTGATCTCCCTGTGCTATGCGGCTGCTTCCCACTGGCCATCCATTTTACATTTAGTAGTATATATATTTCGATGCTACTCCTACTCTGCTTTGATATTCTTTTAGCCTGAGCTATTCAAGTATTTTAAAAAATTAACCTTATTCAGAACTACTTACATACAGTACAAGTCATACATTCTTAAGTGTATAGGTTGATGACTCTTGACAAATCTATACAGCATATACCCATCACCCCCATTATTAGCACAGAGAACACTTCATCTCCACAGAAAACTCCCTTGTGCCCCCTTACCTCAATTCTCACCCACCATTACCCCTGATGGCCCCTGAGCTGATTTCTATCTCTATAGATTTGTTTTATCTAGAAGTCCAGATAAATGGGATCTTACAGCAGGTATTCTTCTGTGTCTGGTATCTTTCTCTCAGCATAATATCCATGAGATGCATTCTGGTTGTGTGTGTGATAGTAGGTATCCCTCTTTACTGCTGAGTAGTATTCCATTGTGTGAATATATCACAGTATAATTACCTAATCTCCTATTGGACATTTGGATTGTTTCCAGTTTGGCTACTATGAATGAAACTGCTATGAACTTTCATGAACATGTTTTTGAATGAACATATTTTCCATCTTTTCTTTCTCTTGAATAGCTAGGTTATCTAGCAATAGTAAGTGCATATGTAATATTTCTAAAGTCGTCACAACACTTTATACTCCCATCATCAGCAATGCATGCAGTGCATGTCCAGTTCTTCCACATTCTAATTGCTTAACTTTGACAATATTAAAAAATTTTAGCTATATTTGTTGTGTATTGGTACCTCGGTGTAATTCAGTTTACTTTTTCCTGATGATTAATGATGCTGAACATCTTTTCACATGCTTATTAGCCATTTTTCTTTTTGTGAACTAAGATCTAGGTACTAGATGTGCTCACTGTTGCTGGGCTGTCATTGTTTCTAGGTGCTCTCAGCAGACAGAGCTAAGGAAATATATATACAACTATATTTCTATATTTATGTGTAACATATATATTGGGTTGGCCAAAACGTTCGTTCAGGTTTTTCCATATGATCTTATGGAAAAACCTGAACGAACGTTTTGGCCAACCCAATATTAACAGCCATGAGTTGTTACGCTTTTACCTCCAATTCCAATCTGATACTACAAGATTCATTCTGGGCTTCCTTCTTTCCTTAGTTGTAACTCCTTTCTCTGACAATAGGAAACCTGGCTCTCATTATCAATAGTGCATTTATTTATTTACTCAATGCTAGAATATACATAAAGTAGTTTTGAAATTGCTAAACTATACCCCTGTAGAGAAATAAGACCTACTAACTGGAGTATAGAATACAATTTTTATGTACTGTTTTTTTTCTTTTAATTTTAGTCTTAGAATATGCTGTTTTCTAAATTTATTTGTTTTTTTTTTTCTATCCCCCTTTAGTGTGGATATGTTGTTTATTTGTAATACTGCTAGGTTCGTTTTCCTCTGCTTATATTCCATCTTGACCCCTTCTCTGTCCCATCCTAGTTTGTTGAATATGTAAAATATTAACAAAGTTCTAAAAGTCACACTACAAAGAGATTTACTCACAGAAGTGTAGGGTTTTTCTTTTCTTTCCCCTTTGGAGTCAGGTTGGGTGAGTTTTATTTTTAATTAATTTGCTCTTTTTGTCTGAGTTGTTTAATGTATTGGCAAAAACTTAATTATATCTCCTTAGAATCTTTTTAATGTCTGTAGGATCTGTTGTGATAGCCTCATTTTAACTCCTGATATAGGTAACTCTTGTTTTCTCTTTTTTGCATGATCATTTTTGCCATGGGCTTATCAAGTTCATTAATATTTTTAAATAACTAATTTTTGGTTTTGTTAATTTTCTCTATTATTTCTCTGTTTCACTGATTTTTGATCTTATTATTATTTTTTCCTCTCAGCCCTTTTTGGATTTAGTTGCTTTTCATTTTCTAGTTTCCTAAGATGGAATCTTAGATCATTGATCTTAAGATTTTCATCTTTTCTACTTTCACATTTATAGCCATATATTTCCCTGTAAGTACTGTTTTGATTGTATTCCACAATTTTGTAATGTTTTGTTTTCTTTATCATTCAGGTTGAAATATTTCCTTGTGATTTCTTATTTGACCCCATGGGTCATTTTGAAATGTTGTATTTAATTCTTAACTCTTTGGAGAGATTTTTTCTAATTTCTTAATTAAATTCTAATTTATTTCTGTTGTGGTAAGAGATAAAAGATTTCAAAAGACTGAAATCTTTCAGAGAACATACTCTGAAGATTTCAATCTTTTTAAATTTATTGAAAATTTTCGATAGTCCAGTATGTGTTCTGTCTTGCTGAACTTTCCATGTACACCTTAAACAAACGTGTATTCTGAATTTTTTTGATGCCCTGTTCTGTAAAGTCAATTAGGTCAAGTTTGTTGACAGTGTTGCTTAAATCTTCTATATTGTTACTGATTTTTTTCTATTTCTTCTATCAATTACTAAGAAATAGGTGAAAACATCTCTGAGTACTATCAAATTTTGCTTCATGAGTTTTGATAAAACTCATAAATACATACACAGTTTAAGGTACACAAATATTTAGGATTTTTATATCTTCCTAGTGAACTGCCCTTTTGTCAGTTTGTAATATCTTCTTTTGTCTCTTGTAAAACTCTTTGTATTGAAATTCATCTTGTCTTGTATTGATATAGCCATGCCAGCTTTCTTATGCTTACTATTGGCATGGTAGATCTTTCACCATCTTTACTTTTAACCTATCTGTGTCATATTTAAAATGCATGTCCTTTAGATAGCACAAAGTTGGGTATTACCTTTTTATGAGGTTGGAAAATGTCTACCTTTTAGATGATACATTTAATCTATTTACATTTAACACAATTATTGATATGACTCAGTTTAATACTAACATCTTGTTCTTGGTTATTTACTAATCCATTTTGTTTATGTTTTTGCTACTTTCCTGCTTTACTTTTTGGCGAATCAAATAGCTTTGTAGTGTTACATTTTATTTCCTCTATTAGTTTCTTTATCTATCTATCTATCTACCTACTTTATAACTAAGATATGTACCATTAACTTACAGTCTATTTAGAGACAATAGTGTACTTCTTCATGCTTCATGTCTTACACTTGACACTTCATCTTTCTTACCTTAATCTTTCCTCTTCTTTATAACCGATTCTTTATATTCCATACTTGGAACTACATGTTACAAAAATTTTGCAACCATATAATTCCACTTATCTGCACCCTCTGTATTTGCATAATTGTTTTCACATCTTTTCCTTCTTCATATGCTATAATCCCTAATTTAAATGTTACTATTTTGCTTTAAACAGTTGTTTTTGAAATAATTTATGAGAAAAAAGAAAACATAATATTTTATTTCTATCTGCTTTGTAAAATTTTCAGTGTTCTTTCTTTATTCCTTAGTGTGGATCTGAGTTTTTGTTTGTTAATAACCCCTTCACCTTGTATGACATTTTTTTTTTTTTAATATTTATTTATTTATTTTTGGCTGTGTTGGGTCTTTGTTTTTGTGCGAGGGCTTTTCTCTAGTTGCGGCAAGCGGGGGCCACTCTTCATCGTGGTGCGCGGGCCTCTCACTAACGTGGCCTCTCCTGTTGTGGAGCACAGGCTCCAGATGCGCAGGCTCAGTAGTTGTGGCTCACGGGCCCAGTTGCTCCGCGGCATGTGGGATCTTCCCAGACCAGGGCTTGAACCCATGTCCCCTGCATTGGCAGGCAGATTCTCAACCACTGCGCCACCAGGGAAGCCCCATGTATGACATTCTTTAGCATTTCTTACATTGCAGTTTTGCTGTCTATGAATTCTCTAATTTCGATTATCTGAAAACGTCTCTATTTCAACAAATTTTTGAAGGTTATTTTCCCTGGATATACAGTTCTAAGTGGTCATTTGTTTTTCTTTTAGCACTTTAGGGATATTATTGCACTGTCTTTAGTCCTCCATGTTTCTGATAAGCAATTAGTGAATATGGAATATGCTTATCCTTTTCCCTCTATATGTAATGTGTCTTTTTTCTCTGGCTGCTTTCAAGAATTTCTCTTTATCTTGACTTGAAGTAGTTTGACTACAAGTTGCCCAGATGTAGTTTTCTTAACAGTTATGCTAACTGGAATTTTTTGAAGTTCTTGGAACAGTATGGTGGTAGTTTACATTAAATTTGGAAAGTATTTGACCACTGTTTCTTTTAAAATGTTTTGGCCCCAACTCATTCTTTTTTCCTCTGGGATTCTCATTACATGTATGCTAGACTGTCCTATATTGTACCACATGTCTCTGAGGCTCCGTTCATTTTTAAAGTCTTTTTATCTCCCTGTTCATCATATTGGATAATTTCTGTTGATCTGTCTTCAAGTTCATTAACTCTTACTTACTTTTGCTATATCCAATCTGCTGATAAGCTCTTCTGATAAATTTTTCATTTTTCTTATTGTAATTTTAATTTCTACAAATTTCCATTTGGTTCTTTTATATAGCTTCAATTTTCCTGCTGAGATTTCATATTTATACACTTCTTAAAACCATATTTTTCATTAATTTAAATATGTTCATAATTTAAAGTTTTGTCTGCTAAGGTCAACAACAGGATCATCTCAGGTTCAGTTTTTATTGATGGCTTTCTTTTTTCTTTTCTATGAATTACATTTTTCTTTTTATTTATACCTCTTCTTTTATTAAAAAAAAGCCCTGAACACTGGACTTTAAAGATAATCTGTTGTATATTCTGGATTCTGTAATATTCCTTCGATGAGTGTAGGTTCTTGTTTTAGCAGGCAGTTTGATTACTGGCAAGAACTTGTGGTAAGCTTGGTTTTCTGCTTTTTTCAGTGTTGACCTATAGTTAGCCCAAGGTGTTTTCTAAGGCTGTCAGTAGGACTAAGCCTACAAACTGTCTTCTGTGGGGCTCCTGTAGGGGCTTGGTTTTAGGCTTTGTTGGGGCATGTCTAGAGGAGGTCTTACTCTAAGTCACAGTCCTTACTCATTATACCTCTTGGGTGTCACAGCAGGATGCCAGGTGTTTTAACAAAGTGTTAAGGAGACCTTTCCTCTCTGGCAGGGCAGAACTCAAACATCCCCAGTTTGGCTTTTTCCTGGCTCTGCTCCATCTCCAGTGTCTCTGTTCTGCCTTCCAAGTGTTAAAAGCAGTTATCTTGTACGCCTTGAGTGGTCTTGCCCTGCACATGTACAGCTCGTCTCTCAGCCACAGACTTTTGGAGTCCCTCACTCCCTCTGAGGTTACCTCTCTACGCAGCTACCTCCTCTTCAATGACCCACCATACACATCCCAGCAGCTCTGGCTGCCCTGAACTCTGATCTTTGCACCCCTCAGTTTGACAGGACTGCTTGCTTGCTTTGCACAGATTGTAGCCAGAAAATCAGTCTCCTGGGCAATCATGAGAGATATCTCATACATTTTGTTTTTCTCTGAGATTATAGTCTTAGGCTGCCTATTATCTACTCCCTGAAATCAGTTGCCTCATTTTTCTGCCCAGTATTTGTATTCTTACATTGGGAGGATGTGTCTGGTACTACTTATTCCATTTTGGCTGGAAGGGGAACTAGTTAATTCCTAATGATTAAGAGTACTAACTTTGGATTCCAATAGCCATAGGTTGTAGTCTGTAATCTGTGTGTTTAGGGGCTTCTTAGTTTCTCAGATTCTCAGTTTCCTTACTTATAAATTGGGACTAATGCCTATCTCAAAGGGTTGTTAATAAGGTAATATTAAGTGTATAGTAGATAGCTAATAAATATTAGCTACTACTACTACTTAATGTTTCTTAGTAAAATTATTTATATTTTTTGTAATTTTATACATTGTTAAAATTTTACTCTTGTTCCACATTACAATGGAGGTCCGTAGAACTCAGTTATTTGTAAATTAGTCTTGTGTTTATGACTTTAATTATTTTAGAAAGTATATTTCTGTTTTAGAAAACATTTTCTATTATTAATTATTAATAATAATATTATTATATATATTATAATTATATATATTATATATAATATGTATTATAATATAATATATAATTATATATATTATTTTATATTATATTATATTATATATTATAATAATATTATTATATATAATTATTATATATAATATATCATAATATATTATTATAATAATTATTATTAATTATTATTATTAATTATTTTAGAAAGTATATTTCTGTTTTAGAAAACATTTCTAAGAGAGCTTAAAGAATTCTCTATGGAAAAGTAGATAACAACCCAATAATGTAAAAAAGAAAATGAATTTTAACATGGTGAATTTCAGCATGAAGTACTAGCTATGCAATATTATTGAAAATGGAAGAGATGGAAGCTTTCAAGCTTTGCTAGTGGCTGTTAGTTTTTAATTATCTGTGCAGGGGTAGGGACTTGGGGACAGAGTGATCAGAGAGTGACAATGTAATTTATTTTCAGTTTTGGAATGTGTTGTTTATCTTTGGAGAAGATTTACCGTCTTAATAATGTTTGGTTTGTGTTAACATTCAAACGAATGTTTTTCCCCCCTGGGAGCAACTGTTAATTATTAGCAAGGAGAATCTGCGTTGCAAAGAAGCATGATAGCTTCAGGACAAGGCAACACAAAATTTATAATTTAAAATGATCCACATGTGGACAGTTGTGAGAATTGACTATATTGAGAATATTCTACCGTATTAAAAAAAATTGTGACTCCTTAATAATTTAATACCCTATATAATGACTCATACAAAAAAAACAACAAAAAAACACCAAACAACTGGAGCAGAATTATCTTATTTGCAATTTACATAGAAGTCAAAGGAAAGGAAGTAACTAGCATTTATTGAAGGTCCATTATGGGCCAGAGAAGGTGAAAAGTATTTTATCTGTTAACTTGGACAACCACTTCCAGATATATGTAAAATCATTCCTGTTTCGCAGACAAGGACCCTGAATACCAAGGATTAAGACACTGTCCAGTTTAAGCAGCTGGGAAGTGATAGAGTATAGATTTGAAGTCGGGCCTGTTTGACTCCACTGTCCTTGCATTTTCCATTCTATTATTTTTGAATAGCAGGCAAATTTTACTTACTGTAGACATTTTCTTCTTCTGGCCTTTTCCCAATAATGCAATCTCGTAGTTGGCGTAGTTTTTCCTTAATGAGGGAACAACCAGGAAACAGAAGTCAAGATTCACAAATTTGTCATGGATTAAGATGAAAACTTGAACTACTATCACCAGTACCACCACTACTACTTAGTGTTAATTTGGTACTTACAGTGTCCCAATCACCATCCTTGATACTTTACATGCATTATTTTACTTAATCCTCACAACTTCATGGAGTGGATAAAGAACGTCATCATCTCATTTTACAGATAAGGAAACTGAGCTACAGAGAGATTAAGTAACTTTCCCAAATCACACAGTTATAAGTGGTAGAATTAAGGTAGAAACCCAGAGCCCAGTTCTTTTGGGAGCTGTTTTCCCAATCGAACACCTGAGGCATCTACATTGGCTATCTGGTGTCCAAAAGCAGGAGGCCAGCACAATGATGGTCTCCTGCTGTCTGAGCCCATCTCCAGCCTCTGTAGGGTACCTGCCTTACTAGAAATTCCTTCTAAGAACCAGGGACATGGTAGCAAATGATACACAAACTGGATTCCCTTCTTAACTCATCTGTGACCTTTCTTTACTTTCCAAACATTCTACATTGAACATCTATTAACTATTTAACTGAAAGGTAAAGCAAGCTAACATTCAAAAAATCTGCTTTTAGAAGAGAACCTAGAGTAGCACTTTTCCTAAGGGTTGCCCCTGAAGCCTAGAAACCACTTTTCCTAGAGTTGTTTTCATTGCCTTAAAGATCCCTTCCTATGAGTGGAGCAAGGGACCCACTGGCTGTGAGCAGGAGTGAGGAGAGCTAAAGGCAAGGTTTTCTCAGCCATCTCACCTTTGACTCCAGGGATTCTACGTGGGTCTTCATTAGTCTAGAAGCTCTTCTACTATTAACTCTGTATTTGTGCCATTTTTTCTCCTATTTTCCTAGGATAATATCTCTGTCAAGAATAATATAACTTCACAGCTACCTCTGATAGATTCATCCTCAGGATACAAATGAACATTTTTGTAAACTACAAGAGTAATACTGAGAAGTATATGGGGATGAGTGTGTGTTGGGAAAACAGGGAGAACATTCATTTTTTGTTGTTCTCACTTTTGTTCAGGCCCTTATATTAAGGACTGACTAAAAAAACACAGGGAGAAAGCTCTTTGGCATCGGTCTTGGCAATGATGTTCTGAATATGACTGAAAAAGCACAAGCACCAAAAGCAAAAATAAACAACGGGGACTACATCAGACTAAAAAGCTTCTGCATGGCGAAAGAGGCAATTAACAAAATGAAAAGGCACACTATGGACTGAGGGAAAATATTTGCAAATCATGTATCTGAGAAGGAGTTAATATCCAAAATATATAAAGAACTCACACAACTCAGTAGCAAAAAGTCCCATATAATCTGATTAAAAAATGGGCAGAGGAACTGAATAGACATCTCTCAAAGAAGACATAAAAATGGCCAACAGATACGTGAAAAAATTCTCAGCATCACTAATCATCAGGGAAATGCAAATCAAAGCCACAATAGGATCTTACCTCAGAACTGTTAGAATGATTATCATCAAAAGGACAAGAGGTAAGAGATAAGGTTATGGAGAAAAGGGAAGGCTTGTGCAGTGTTGGTGGAAATGTAAATTGGTACAGCCATTATGGAAATCAGTATGGAGGTTCCTCAAAACATTAAAAATAGTACCACCATATGAGTCAGCAATCCTACTTCTGGGTATTTATCCAAAGGAAATGAAATCAGGATCTCAAAGAAATAGCTGCATTTCCATGTTTATTGCAATAGCCAAGATATGGAAACCACCTAAGTGTCTATCAACAGATGAATGGATAAAGAAGATGTGTTATATATGTATATATATATGTGTGTGTGTATACACACACACACACACACACACACACACACACACACACACAATGGAATATTATTCAGCAAGGAGAAAGAAGGAAATCCTACCATTTGTGGCAACATGGATGGACCTTGAGGGCATTATGTTAAGTGAAATAAGTCATATAGAGAAAGACAAATACTGTGTGATCTCCCATATGTGAACTCGAAAAAAGCCAAATTCATAGAAACAGAGTTGAATGATCGTTATCAGGGGCTGAGGAGTGGATGAAATGGGGAGATGGTGATGTTGGTCAAAGGGTACCAACTTCCAGTTATAAAATAAAAAGGTTCTGGGGATCTAATGTACAGCAGGATGATTATATTTAACAGTACTGTATTATATATATATTATACTTAGCAATTTGAAAGTTGCTAAGAGAGTTAGCATTATTTGTTCTCGTCACACAAAAATGGTAATTTTGTGACATGATGGAGGTGTTAGCTAATGCTATGGTGGTCATCATTTTGCAATATATCACATCAGCCCGTTATACACTTTAAATTTAGACAAAGTCAATGATATTTCAATAAATTTGGGAAAGAAATGGAAAAGAACTGACTGATTCCTCCCACAGTCCTCAGTCAGAGTCACAAACGTTGGACTCTAATGGAAAGTAATCTTAGGGTTTGTTCTTGCATTTACAGGTTAAATTTTTTTGTTTTGTTTTGTTTTACTTACTGTATTCATTATCCCATTATCCCTATATATTAGGTAAGTCACATTGGTCTCAGAGTAGTTGAGTACAGACCACCTTAAATTCTTTCTAAAACAGTATTGAATATAAATACACAAATAACATATAAACAACCAAGGGTTTAATAAAGCAACTAGTGAAATCCTTACCAAGAAGGTATTTAGGTTGGATCACTTTAAATTGTAAACTTTATTATTGAAGGGTCTAAGAAGGATGAAGTACAATTGACTTAACAAAACGTATATAACTTATTTTCTAGCATTGCTAGGAAAGTGATTTGTAGGTCTGCACTTAGGCACATTTTACCCATTTCAGCATAAGAAGGATGCTTGATGGTGATGGCAATGGTGTGGCTTGAAAGCAATACTGTAGTTCTGATCATGAACAACGATCCGTTACAGAACTCTACAATCAGCATTCTTAGCATTTGTTTGGCAAAAGAACTGCCCTTGCTTAACACTGCAAAATCTTGACCAGGTCCAGTCACCTAACCACAACAAGAGCTATCCATAGAGACAGGTGATTTCTGACAAGGCTTGTGATCTCAGATGTACTGGAAAAGTCCCTTGCTTAAACTATATCCTGTCTATATGCCATATTGCTTGAATCACCATTGTGATTCATTTCCCTGTTGTTTAAAAATGTTTTCTTAAGCATTATTTTTAAATAAAAATGATCCTTGGGAAAGGTAGCATATTATGCTATTAATGATTATTTATACTTAGGCCTAATGTAGCTAATGAAATGTGTTTAATCAAATAGCTGCCTGAGAACTGGCTTTTAAGGTACTGGGGTTTTATATGATGAGAAGAAACTGGTAAAATATTTTGGGAGTGGGAAGGCCTATTGGATAGCTAGAATATGGTCCTGATACCCCTCACTGAGGAATGTCATGGGGTGTATATTATATTACACAGAGTATATTTTGTTTTCATTCTCCTCTTAGAACCACCTACTGCAGTCCCCTCTCAGGATGTAAATTATGTTTAAAGAAGACAAGCTTATCTGAAGTTAATACTCTTGGCATAATTTCTGTAAAACCTGACCGATATATATATTCATATATATGCAAATCCTGATATATATATATGTATGTATGTATATATTTATATACATGCAAATCCTGATATATATGTATATATATATTTATTTTTCCAAAGGTTAAGGAAAAAAGACGATAAAACTTATTAAATTTTACTTAGGACTATTGTCTGATATGATATCAATCATTTTCTTGTTCCCTTTAAGTCTGGTCTACATAATACATTCTTCAGAATTCTGAGCATGTTAGTGTAAAGATGCTTCACCATAATTTCAGCAATGAGATTCATAAAACATGCACTGTACTAAGGACAGCCTTATAAGTTGATTAGGTATTAGCTCTGATATACATGGTCTCAGCACTGAGTTCATCGATGGTTTGTAAACATGAAATCTGGGTATTGTCGAACTTTTAATTGGTAGTTTAAAACCTCTTTTTTGTGTGTGGTTGGTTAAAAACAAAAGAACAGTTACCTGTATTTCTTGTTAAGAGAAAGAGGCTTACAAAGATGCTGGAGCTCTGCACCTGAGGGAATGTTCCAGAAGGGACTGGGGTCTGTATTACCTGCTGAATTATTTCCAGACCAGTCTTTCCCATCTGCCAGTGTTTAAATTTCTCCAGGGCTTCGTCCACAGAGAGTTTCCCATTCTTGACTTTCTCTTGCAGGAGGATGAGTTCCTCCTGCCCAGCAGCAAGGCAGTCCCTTATGGTGGAAAAGGTTTGACTCTCCATCCGAGATCTGTCTACAATATGAGGGAAGGGTGTTTTAATGAGAAGTCTGCATATGACAACTGGAAAAAAAAAAACACTCTAAAAAATAAGCAGTTTGAGTTCCTTGTTCTAGCTAGTCTATAAGCAGTTACAGAATAAATCAGTACAATTTTTTAAATGAGTTTCTTTCTAAGGATGGTCATGACTCAGACCTAGTGTTATGGGTGAAAAGAATGTGTCTCATCATTGAAAAACATAAAGGGATGAGGAGAGAAAGAACAGCTAAAGTTCTGCACTAGGCTGGTGGTGGGCAGTGCTAATTTCATGTTCTTTTGTGAGAATTACTTTTAATTAGGTCCACAAAATACTTAGCATAGGGCCTGCTGCATAGTAAGCTAAATAAGAAAGACTTAACACTATCATTACTAATAAATATTTATGGAATAAACACAATCTCTCCAGCTTTGGGAAAAAAGATCTCAACCAACATCCAAATGTCACAGGAGGTGCAGGATCATTTGAGAATTTATTCCTGAAAGATTTAAAATAAATAATTGCCGGTCCTTTTGTAGTGAACTGCTTCCTTTTCAGAAGAGTTTATTTTGGAACACGCTATGTATGATCTGCTCGGCACGATGAGAACATTTGATGGTCTGATGTCTCCTGTGAGGCTGCTAATGCCACACCAGACACTGGCCTGAGGAACAGTGAGAGCAAATTGCAGACCACGGGTGAGTCAGTGTTCTGACGGCGCTTAAAGACATAAATGAAGCTGTTTGCTTTTAGGGACTCTCTGTACTCTCCAGGCTACCCCAATCTCTGTTACTCCCTATAAGTCTCTGGATGACTTCACACGTGTACCGCCTGCCTGGCTGCAGAACTCATTTGCGTTCTCATTTACATATTTCTCCAAAGTCCAACATACTTCTTGCATTATCTCAGCAGGGATTGGATACCTCAGCAGCAGCACACGTCGTATGCACTCTCAAATCCAAATACGCCCAGAGTCTAGAAGGAGAGAAGAGGTAGTCCCGCCAAGCCGTAGGCAGGTTGCTAGTAAATTGGGCACATCGCTGGAGAAATTGCTCATGACTGGGAACTCTTTTTCAAGAAAGAAGTAGATCAATTAGACTGTATCTAGACCTGATTGACGGGATTTGCGAAATGGGGAGGGCATTCAAATTCTATCGTAATAAAGATTCATTGATAGGATTGGTTAGTCTGGAAATGAGAAGTTCAAGTACTTGATAGCAGTTTTAAGTATCTGATGGGAACTTGAGCCTTGGGGCAGTCTTGGCATGACCTCTCAGGTCCCTTTCAGTTTTGAGATTCCAGCAGTGAATCTTGGAACAGGGGCACAGAGAGGATTCCTGTTTTGTAAAGGTTCACATGCACATAAAACTGCTCCATGGCCAATCATTCTGATTCCCACGGGGGCTTTCTTGGCTTGTCTTTTCCCTTCAGAAGTCCTATTCCCCCAGAACTAACAAGATGTCAACAGATTCTATACTCTAAATCTTTTCCTTCAGGGATGACAGAACACGAAATCCCGGGAGAATTGGAGAAGCAGAAGTCAGCCAGAGCGCTCAGTGGTTCAGCAACCAAAAGCACAGGTAACAATTGAGATCTTGCTTCTTACACCACTTGCTTTTTATAGGTCTCCACAATCCAATTCAATTCGTAAGATGCTGTTTGCAGTAGAATTCCATGTGCCATTCCTGCCAGAGTGTGGAGGTTTAGCATCGTCATTTAACAGCTATGCCATTTAACTAGCACCTCACTTCTGTCATCCCTTTGCCTAAGTGTGAATCCATTTTTATCGCAAATACCCATGCAGCTGGATTTTCTGCTTTTACAGAAGTTATCTCAAGCCAAGCCTGCCCAGGAAACGGTACCAACTTCAGTTTTGCTATATGTGCACGTTTAGCTGAACTTAAAAAAAACATTGAATTCTTTTAATAATATTCATTTCAATTATCCCTTCATAGTTCAAATTTTAGCTATGAAAATATAAGTAAGATGACTTTTTGGGGGGAGGCAGGGTTCAGTTTTGCATGATTGTGCAGAGACAACAAAAGAACAAAATTCAGGAGTGGCAGAAGTTGTAGACAGATTGAGTCCCGAAAGTGAGTTGTTTACAACTAGACTAATTTTACATACATCTGCTTTTTCTTCTTTTTTTTTCCCCCCATACTAAAAACATTAAAACCAATTGTCTTGATAAATTACTATTAGGCATGACAAGCTGCAAAGAAAAATGATTTGTCCTTTTACCTCCTTTCTTCCTAAGGGCAGACTAATGAAACCAAAACATGCAACCTGTAATTTTTGGAAGGCTGTGCAAAATTTCTTTATTGTATTTAGATGACTATTTTATGGGGGGTGGAAGGGTTTTTCCTTGCTCCTCAAATTTGTATTTATTATTAGTTTATTTTCGTAAGAGTTAGTATAAGTTTAACATAATTTTCATTGAAAAGCATTTGTCAGACTGCTATTTGCCCACACGGCAGACTCTTGTTCTTTTATCGTAAAAGCTTCAAGACAAACTACAGTTTCTAAAGTTTTAGTTCCTTTCAGATCAATTTTTCTTTACAAGATTTTCCATTTGATCAAGTTTTGGTCAAATTAACATCAAGCAACCTGTCTGGTGGACATATGAATCTAGAGATTAGGTAAGAAAGCAAATTGAGCTTTTCATAAAAGTTCTTTCTACTACCAAGTGACTGGCTAGAAGAACATTTTTCCTGAAAAACTGAAAGTCAGCAACTTGATTGGCCAACACCAAGGAACTTAAAATGTGAAATATCTACTTAGTAAATATTAAGTAGTCATTGAAATAATAATAATTTAAAAGACCATGTGCAACGAAGAGTGTGCTTATTATACAAGGACAAGTACAAAAGCAGGATGCAAAATTGTATATATAGTAAAATTTTAACCATAAAAATGTTGTGCATATAATAAAGCAGGCAGGGACAGTTTTAAAGATGATACAGGTCGTTCTACTGTGATGGTATCAGAAGTGATTACCTTTTTCTAATTTCCAACTTTCTGAAATAATACTATGTTGCTTTTACAATAAGAAATTTCTCCCACTTCGCGAATAGGTTTCTCCATGGAATACACCCTTCCAAGTTGTGCCAGATATACTATACCATGCCATACCATACTGTACTATCTTACCAAATTATTTTGTGAGCAACTGGAACAAACTTGAAAGTAATAGGACTTAAAAAAAATCAGGAGCTTCCCTGGTGGCGCAGTGGTTGAGAATCTGCCTGCTAATGCAGGGGACACGGGTTCGAGCCCTGGTCTGGGAGGATCCCACATGCCGCGGAGCGACTGGGCCCGTGAGCCACAACTACTGAGCCTGCGCGTCTGGAGCCTGTGCTCCGCAACAAGAGAGGCCGCGATAGTGAGAGGCCCGCGCACCGCGATGGAGTGGCCCCCGCTTGCCACAACTAGAGAAAGCCCTCGCACAGAAACGAAGACCCAACACAGCTAAATATAAATAAATAAATTAATTAATTAAAATGAATAATGCTTTAAAAAAAAGAATTAAACTGAAATTCCACCTCTACCACTTATTACTTCTGTGACCTTGATTAGAGATAACCAATCCATCTTAAAAAGGAAAATAATATCTACCTCATAAGATAGCTGTGAGGACTTGATCTATGGTATATAAATGCTTCACACAGTGCCATTTGCCTTCAGTGATTGTGACTGCTCTTTGAGGATGTTTAACTGACACATGTATTTTCATAACTGCTGTTCTAATTATAACCTTATTTTGAATCTTTTTTTTGCCGTTTTTTTAAGTTTTTGTCTTTTGCTAGAAAGATTAGGTAGATAGATATAGAGTATATATATTATATAATTACATAATATTAAGTGATTTAGAAGGTATATATTTTGTTTGTTTTAAAATAATGATTACTTTTTTAAATTTCAGAGATTTTTTACCTTATGTTTTTTGATTAGTAAAGACTTGATAGGGCATCATTTTATTTTTAAATTATTTTCTAGTTCCTAGACATTTTCATATTATTTGAGCACTGGACCTAGATTATTGCAATAAAATTATGATCTCTTGCATTGCATATTTTTATCACCGATATTTTACATTCAGATGTTTTATAAATAAATTTATAATAATTATTTAAATTTAATTCCATGTTTTATTGAATTCATTATTCAGCACAAATTCTTTAATGCCATAACTTCTTTTTTTAAAACTTTTTGAAGTATAGTTGATTTATAATATCATATAAGTTTCAGGTGTACAGCACAGTGATTTAGTTATATATGATGTATATACATTTTTTTTTAGATTCTTTTCTCTTATAGGTTATTACATAATATTGAGTATGGCTCCCTGTGCTATACAGTAGGTCCTGTTGGTTATCTATTTTTTACCTAGTAGTGTGTATATGTTAATCCCAGCCTCCTAATTTATCCCTCCCCCACCCCCTTTTCCCCTGTGGTAGCCGTAAGTTTGTTTTCTGTGTCTGCAAGTCTCTTTCTGTTGCTAAGTATCTCTCACTTATTTAGAAGATATTTTGGGGAATACTTTCATGATGACATAGAAATGCTATCTTTTCTAAAATCTTGGACATCCAAAAAATATATTTGTTTTCTTCTTACACAAACACATTAACTGACTAAATATAAGTTGCAACGTTTTCCCAATAAATCATGTAGTCCATTATCTCAAATTTTTGTTACATCATTTTCTAAATTGTAAAACTGATTTTGATTTTTTAACAGAAAATCTAAGTTAACATATTTCCTCAATACTTTAGGGTTGTTTCTTCATCTTTATAACTAAAACGGTTTGCTAAGATGCTTTTAAATGTGGGTATATTTCCTTATTTTTTGCTAGATCACAGCGAGTCCAATCTGCATATTCATTCCCCCACTCTTCTGTACTCTGAAGCTTTGTTAAACTATGTCATTGATTGTATTTTCTAGCCTATTTTTAAAAACACCTATTATACATGAGTTGGATTTCTGTCCTCCATGTCTTTTGACTGCTTTTAGTATTTCCATGTATTGGGAACAAATCCTTTTCCAATTATGTTCTCAACTTCAATAATTGATTTTACCCACTGTCACTCCTTTTTGTTATAACCAACGTGGATTTTAATTTGCTATTGAAATTTTAATTTCCAAGTTTATTTTATTTTTGCCATATGTCCTCTACTCATTTGATCCATTTTCTTCATGTCACATGTTTCACCTCATCCTGCCATCTCAGCTAAAATGTCTTTCATATGTTTTGCTTTCATCTCAGTCTGACCTCGACCCCTGACTTTCTGTTGATGTTTCCTCTCTATGTTTTCAATTTGTTTATGAGTTTGCAGTTTTCTGAAATTTTCTTTTTTGGCTCCTGTATATTGTCAGTGGGTATCTAGCACTGATCCTGAAAGCTGAATGGTTCAGCTTAATTTCATAAATGAAAATTAAAGATAATTCATACTTCTTTACAGTTATTTTCTAAAAACAACTACACATCATTAGTTGAGATGTTCTTATTTTGTGTGTGTGTGTGTTGGGGGAGGGCACACTTGCATATTTCCCACTATCTCCATACTGATAGCTTGGTGCTTCTTGGGAAGATATATGACAACCTTACTCATTAAGTAAGTCATTTACAGAAGTATAATTATCCTGAGTCTTCATGATGAAATTCTCCTTCCTTTCCTTTGACATGGTTTTTGAAGTTCTCGTATCATTTATTTGTTCTCTCCTTCAATCTTCTTAAAAGAGAACGCATCTAAAGAATCATGTTTGACAAGAGATTTGGTGATTGTTTATCCTTTGCTTCTATTCCTTGTGTTCAGATCAAATTTTGTTCTCTGCTCTAGGACTACAGAGGACTTTGGTGCAATTCATAACTCAAGATCCCAGGACTTAGCAGCTTTGTCTAGTGCAGCTTTGTCACAAATAGGTGGAACATGATTCTTTGGCACTATGTACTGATAGGTCTGCAAGCAACTAACTCCCTGAATAAACAGTAATTTTTCTTGCCCATCCCATCTTTCCTTCACAGAGCTTTACTGCAGGGTCTCAGGATGCTTTCTACTGGGAGAACTACTTTTTCTGCATGTGTATAGAAAGACCAGAGCTGCAGTGGTGAGAACTTTAAAAAATTAGCATTTGTGTCGTAGAGTGATAGCTAGGGGTCAGCAGGTGGACTACTGATTTTATTTGTTTCAATCCCCTTTTTTCAACCTTAGAATTAATTGGAATTAGTCCCATATTCCAGCACTAGCTTTTTTCCAGTCTTTGTTTCCACTATTATTAAGAATTCCATGTTTTTGATGCCTTTCCTTCACAAGCATTTCTGAGAGGCCACTTCTGGCTGTTGACACATCACCATTTTAGACAAGAGCTCAGCTATTACACAAGTTTTTCCAGGTATGACTTTAACAAAAACAGAAACCAAACAAACAAAAAACTCCTATGAACATGACAAATGGAAATGTCAGTTACACTGAAAAAGAGAATTGAAGCCATTATTCTTTTATGGAGTACAAATAACTACATTTTGATAATTTCCCCTCTTTTCTTTTTAATATATCAATTACTGGCAAAAGTAGCCAGATGAAAATATCTCAGGGACCAGCATTCTCTTTTGCCCACATAAGGGTAATACCATCTGCATTTCTCCAGGTCTCCTACTTATAGAAAATTCTGTTATTTAACATTCATCACACTGCTGCAGCACTGGGAACTTACAGAGCTCATACAAGATGTGTTCCCTGACTATATCTTTCCCAAGAGCATGCACACCCCCTGAAAAGACCAGCTGATAACGATTTTGCAGTCTGCATTGAGGAATTAATGGCCAGAGACTATATCAGAGATTGCAAACTTGGAAGCCTACAGGGGCCAGAAAGATGGAATTACTGAGCAGATAAGATTCAGTGCCTGCTTATTAAACACATCTGAATAGTCTTCATTATCAAAAATAATTATTTTCTCTTGTGTGTTTTTATGCATAGCATGATTCTCTTGATACGTCTTTTATTTTCCCAGTTCTGATAGAATTATGAGTTTAGAGAAATGTGCCTCAAATATAAGAAGACAATATGGGAAGCATGATAACAAATGAAAATATCAAAAGTAATTTGTAGCAAATGATACTATAATACAATAGGGAGTGGTTGGAGATTTGAATTGTTACATGAGACATGGATTTAAGCATGGGTTAAACATGGCAAAAATTTGAAATTATATTGTGCACATTATTTTTGAAATATATTTAAAGGCCAAATCTGTCCATAATATGGCCTTTCAAACAGTTTCTTTTGGCTAGATTTTGTTTTTTGTGTGTTGGTTTGACATTATTATTATTATAGCATATTATTTTCTCATGTGTTCCACTTGTAGTCCACGTCTAAGGTAGGTCTTAGGCAACTAAATTCCTCAAAGCCCTTACATTCCTCCAGCACCCTTTGACTTGATCATGTTCACCTAGTAGTCTTCTAATTACTAATTATATTTTATAAAAACTTTATTATTAATATTTGGCAAGGGTCTAATGAATACAAGCATTCTCATCACTGGGAAGAAATCTTCCCATAAAACAGATTTAATCGATTGGGATTGGGGGTTATAAATCAGTCCTCCATGAGCTTAGTTAACAGGACTCAGACATCAAAACTCTAATTGATTCCAAACCCACTGACAAATTCAGTTCTCTGGTTTGCCACGTTGAAGAACAAACCCTTGACTGCTCTGTGAGGTTCAATTTTGGGAAGTGGGTGGAGGTGTGGTAGCAGCACATTCTGGGGACAACACTCTGGCACTGATTTAAAATTTTTCTAATTTTAAAACCAACTTGGAAAAACTGATTTTAAAAATGTATTTTGATGGAAACTTTTATCTGTGATCCAAAGTCCTCAGCATTTTTCTTATATTTTTTCCAGGATGTGAAAATTGAGTTGAAGAAATCTGTTGAGTTTCCATGGAAATGGTGCCAATTAATTTTTTTCTGTTCCTCAGGAAAATTCCTTGACTTAGCAATAATGTAACTTCCTGGCAATCCCTTGGCAGTCTTCAACAAAGGGCATCTGAAATGCCTATACTTTCAGTGGGAAAATAGTTGGCTCTCATAATCCCTTTTCCTTCCAGCATATAGTGAAATAACTGAATAATTTCTTTAACCTTTAGAGAACCTGTCCAGTCCCTTTAAAAAATCTTGACTCTGACAAACACTTCACAAAAGGGTCTTTTTGTTCTCTATCAAATAAAGAGATTATCATCGGTGAAGCATGCACTGTTTTTCCTATTACATCATGAAATCCCAGGGTATTTGAAGAGTATTCATTAATTTAGGAATAAGTAGTTTTGATTGTCTAGTATGTCCCATGGTCTGGATGGTCATAAATATCTGAAAAGGTTTAGAGAAAAATGGCTGGACAGAGGAAGTCCATTAGGTACTTAATTCTTTGATTTCAAAACCTTCCCCATTATTCTTAATTATTTTTTTTCTCATGCCAGATTCTGATTTCCCTGCAGACTGCAGTTATCAGGAAGGTTTTTTTTTTTTTTCCCTAACATTTCAGTGTTCCTCTACTCCTTGAAAACAGAACAATATTCTTTTCCATTCTGCTGAATTACTAATGTCCACAGTTAAAGGAATCTAGGGGAACTGCTCTAAGGTGACTAATCAAAAATATCATCAATAATTGGATTGAAAGATCTAGAGAGTGAAAAATTCACACAAAACTTTGATTAAAATTTTCAGTATCCTAACCCCCAAGAATTAAAAAAATCTGGTCATCATTGATCTTGATGAAGCAAATTAAGTAACAAGATATGGACAGATGTTAATCCAGTAAAATATTTTATAACTTAGGTTCTTGTTTCCTTTCACCATTCTCTCCTCCCCTTTTATTCTGAGTACAGAAGGGACTATTTTTTCTATACATATGTTAGAATACTAATAGGTTTCTTCTAAGCTTCAAAAACATTAGCAGCCTTTTCTTATATTGCTCTCTCTCTGTGGGACAACCAGAGGATGACAGATCAGGCATTCTGAGGATCCCTTCATTACACTTGCTACTTGTCCCCTTCTTTCATCTCCTGTGGCCTTCTTCACATCATCCTCTTAATTCTAACGTAATTTAATTAAAATATAATAATTGAATAATAATTTGTTAAAAATGCTTTAGGGAAACTTTCTCCCAAAGAGCTCAAAGCGTCCCCTCTCTTTATTCTTTTCAAAGCTCTGTGAGGTATGTGGAAGAGTCCAGATAGGAATAATCGTCTCTACTTTAATTCTTCAATAACTGTTTGATCCTATTGTACAATGATCTCACATGGAGTTCTGCATTTATTTCTTGAGAGAGCTAAAGGCACAGTGGGAGGCTAATAGTAGACTTAAAAAGATATCTCTTTCCCTTCAAACTAAGAAATCACCAGAAATGAAAAATTGTCCAATAAGGAGAGTTTTTTGCATACAAATTTATAAGTAGTCTATCCAAGTGATTTGTAGGAGACTGGAAGTTCAGGTCCATCATGTGCTGCATTCAAACACCACATACTTCATTGGAAGAATGATCTACGTACAACCTCGCTGCCGTGAGAAATGCCACTTGAAGTGATGGGTGGTGACCACTCATTTAAGGACACACCTTTGTTTGGAGGATGATCCATAGCATCCCAGGAGCAAGTCCAGGAGGTTCCGTATTTAATAGGTCAGTGGGTGTCAGAAGTTGGTGCAATCAGCACTTTGCTATTTTCACAACGGCACACAAAGAGACTATGGAAGTGGTCAGTGGCTGCTGGTGAAATAACTTCCCTGTTTTATTTTAATGTCTCTCTCAATGATTTATGAGTAACAATTTCAAGGTAATATTACTTTGGAGTGATGTTATTTCAAAAGTGGGTTGAGGTTAAAAGCATCTGTGCATGCTCATTGATTATCAGAGTCATCCAGTGTTACCTCTGCCACCTTTTATGTTTCTCATATTTGAACTTTTACCAAAGATTTATTATCAGAAAAAAATCATAATAAATAACCTGCCAGAGGACCTCTTTTCAATAAGAACCAAGTGTGTCAGGAAAGGCTGGAGGCAGCTGCCTCCTTATGGAGCAAGAGGAAAATATTCCTCCTGTGTGAGATGCCTCTGCGCTAAAATGTTCAGCTCTTTTCTGCATGACAAATAATTGTTCCAAAAAATGGTGGGTCCAGTACCTAAGGCAAGAGAATAGTGAGACAATCTTTGACTGGAGTTCAATGCAGAGCACAGAAAACCCATGCTGGTCCCCTTCATGGGGGCATCAATCATCTGCCCCTCCTATCAAGTTAGGTTCCAGAGGCTTCTCTCTAAAGGTCTCTGAGGCATGTTAGAGAATTCGTCTTACTTGACCCTCCTGGAGCTCTGATAACAAACAACATCATCAACATCACCACAAATATCCTAGTAAGGCCTTTGTTAAATTCCTGCCTTTGTTAATTAAAATAATTTGGCTTTGTTAATTAAAATAATTTTCTTGCATTAATCTTACTATGGAAAAATTATATTTGGGTAAGACACTGACTGACTTAACAGTAAAATTAGCCAAGTACACAATTATTTACTTCTATCGCAGGAGACTTTATTCAGTGTTCATAAGATTTCTTTAACTCTTACTTAGAGATTATTAAATAAACTGAAGTTCATGTTAGTACCTTGTTTCTTAGGACCATGGAACTTGTCACCATCAGATTGTCTTCTGGCAGTCTTTTGTTGAAACACTGTAAAAAATAGAACACAGATTATTTATTGAACATAAACATAAAAAACAACATACTCTGGAAGACTGTAGGAAATTAAAATGCAATACTTCATTTTCCTTAGTAACAATTCCTGAATTGTATTATTTTTTGAGTAGAAGGATTATTAA
Source organism: Balaenoptera acutorostrata (assembly GCF_949987535.1). Classification (NCBI taxonomy): domain Eukaryota; kingdom Metazoa; phylum Chordata; class Mammalia; order Artiodactyla; family Balaenopteridae; genus Balaenoptera; species Balaenoptera acutorostrata. The sequence continues at coordinate 22,119,753 of NC_080068.1, read as the reverse complement.
ATTTACAGTTTTCTCATTGGTGCAGTTTATCAGTCATTTCAAAAAGCATTTTCTTTGCACAGAGTAGTATAATGCTGATGGAATGCCTCATTAAACTGTTTAAATCAAGATATGATTCCATTTTGATATCAGGTAAAAATAAAAGCTGCATTTTAAAAGTGATAAATGCTAAAATCACATGAAAAATTCCATTTGCACAGAAATTACTCATGCTGACTTTTTGGTGATAAGCAAGGATAAAGACTGTTGCTTCTTAAACAGATGAAAAGACTGCTGTATTCCCAGATGTAATAATAAAAAAGACACTTTATTCTTGCATCATCTAGCTAGACCTCAGACCTATTAAAGCAGCTTATTCGAATTACTTCATTACCTGAAAAGTACTTTGTTCTCATTTATTATTTCTTACATGGAATTCTGTGAGACAAGTCAGCATTACCCCATTCAGCAGATGAAAGATAAAATTGATTGTTTAATATTTATTGAGCACCCACAAAGTTCCGCATGCCTTCTGGTATTTGTTAACGAGGAAGTCTATAGCCTTTAGAGCTTGACTTTAGAAACTGAACATCCCAGACTTCCATTTATTTTTTATGGGTAGTCTAAACTATAGGGTTTGGGAACTGAAAGAGGTCTTGGAGATTTAGTCCGATGTCATATGTTTATAGATGAGAGAGGTGGAAGTAACTAACATATAAAAGGGCTACGTAATTTTGCAATGATAGTGGAGATGTTAGTGGAGATGTTGAGTTGCATCCTCAAGCCTTGCACTTCATACTGTTGCTTTGGTTCTTCACAGCACTGCTGCTCTTCTCGTCCATAACTGAGGACATATTGTACAACACGGGGAATAGAGCCAATATTTTATAATAACTATAAATGGAGTCTAACTCAAAAATTGTGAATCACTATATTGTACTGTAATTTACAGAATATTGTACATATCAACTGTAACTTATAGAATATTGTATATATCAACTACACTTCAATCAAAAAAAATTACAAATCATATGAGGAGACAAACCACAATGAGACAAACCTAGCAAAACAGCATACCAAGAACTAGATGTAATAAAAAAATCTGAAAGAAACTGTAAAATAAGTATGCTCTGTCAAAAGAAAAAAAAAAAAGATGAAGGAGCTATAGAGAGGGGGTTAAAAAAGAACTTTAGGGCATTCCCGACATGCTTGGGTCTCCTGTTCTTCTTAGCAGCTCCCCAGGTGTTCCTGGGACAGTCTGGCTGAGGCACACCAGAGTAGGAGTGTGGATGGTGCTTCAGCACTCTGCCTGGCAGATGCAGCCCAGCAGTTATTTTGGATCTCTGCCTTTGGTCTTAGTATTCTTTAAACCAATCTAATGTCAAGGTCATATCTGTGATGAATCCAGATATAGCATTTTTTTCAGATTTAAGAAAGTTCCCTAAGCCATATCAAATCAATAATTATTTATTAAGCACATATACTCTGCCAGCTGTAATCAAGAAAAAGGGTACTCTGCTCTGTCCTTCAAACAGGAGAAGCGAATATACTTTCAAAGTATGATGTGTTTAAGAGAAATTATACACATGAAATAACATTTTTGGTTGAAAATCAAGTTTCTGCTTCAAGTTAGTATTTGGAAAACATGCTAAATATAACTTATTGGCAAGTTCTGGGTTTGTGGCTTACATTTTTTTCTCAAATAAAATATACTGATGGATATATGGTATGTGAATATATTTTAGGATAATAAAAGCATTTTTATAAGTGGTGCTTGACTTTTTTCATTGGCCGGTTCTGAAAGTCTTGAAAGAATAAGACACTTTTGAAATTTTAATAACAAGCAGACACTCTGTGCTTTTTCGCCAATATTGTTAAGATAGTAACTGAGACTGTCTCAGACAAAAAAGCTGTAATCTGGCATCATTAATATGGGAAATAATCTGAATCCAAAGATAAATTCAGGAAATAAATTCTTCCAATAAAAAGTATATTAATTGATAAGTTTTAAGAACTCTGATAAATTTTGAAGCTATGGAGTACTAGAGTTTTTTTCCAGCTTTTTGGCATTCATTTGTTTAAAATCATTTTACACCTTATATTTTATTGAAATACGTTTGTTGACAACACATGTCCAGACTTTGTGAAATACAGTAAATGTTAAACAGGTAAACATGCTCAGTTTCTAGATTAAGAAGTGAGAGCAGCATATTTCTTTATTGTTGACATTTCAGCAGCGTTTGTAGCTAGAACAGCCTGGGATGGGGTGGAGGATTGGGGTGGGAGAGTAGGAGGCTCTGAGTAGAATGATGATGAAAGTGCTGATAACAGAACTCATTAAGAGCAGGATGGGCACTAAATCATGCCCCATAGTACAAAAATCCTCTCTACCACAATAACCTCCCTTGAAATTCCCTCCTAACTCACCTCCAGCTCCACCCACTACAACTGTTCCCCTCCTTTCACCTATAGACAAGCCTCATTTCCTTACAAGAACTCAATTAGCAATTAGCATATTGCCAAACACACTGTTTCTCATTGTTATGAAAGCTGGGAGGTGTTTTTGAATATAAGTTAACCTTGGGAAGACACCTGTATTAACGTGTTTCTTGAAGAAAGAGCTAGCCCATCCAAATGATCACCGACGCAAACATGCATACCAAGGACATATGCTCTGTTAGCCTTAGGAAAAGAATACATAGATATAAAATTCCAGACTTTGTTAATCTTTCTTTTTGCAGTGAATATTAGCTGAACCATTTAAATTGCTTCTACCAGTGAAATATTTGTTCTAGAAAGCTTTATACATTTTATGTTTACCATCTCACCCACACAACGTTTATGAGAGGTAACTATAAAATCCATGATATGGAGAGAACCAAGCACCAGGTATGGATCATTCAGATTTATATATGGAAGGTATGTATCTTTATACAACAGGAGTTTTGGTAAGATGAGACTCTGTTCTAAACACATAGCAACTGAAAAACAAGCTGTATACTAGAATGCTAATCTGCTTGGCACAGTGGAAGGGGTATAGTTTTGTCTTAATATTATCAACATGCATGACACGGGAAAATGGCTTTCTCCTTCTGGGCCTTTATTTCCTTTGCCAATAAAGTTAAGGCTTAGATGAGATGATCTCTAGTGTCTTACTCAGTTCTGATATTCCAAAACGCTACCAATCCTTTCTTCCCAAGTCATTCCAGGCCAAATGGTTCCTGGATGAATTCTCCAATGAACATGAATTTAAATAGAATGCTATGCTTTGAGGGGGAGATTCTTTTTACTGGGGGCTTAGACTAACAGAAACACTAGCCAGTTAAATCACAGACCAATGTTAGTTTTTCATAATATACGGAGACAGTCCTGTCCCTCTGTGTTTGAATTCCTGGAGAATATTATTTTTGACTGCGTTTTATTGCGTCAACGTTCAAATGATGCTATGAAGGCAATTATGACGTAACGTCAGTTTTGATGACTCTGCCCTAGTGAAACCTTATTTTTCTCTTCCTACCTAAAATTGGAATTTGAGGAGAAAGGCTAATGAATGCATTATTAGTAGCTGTCACTACCTTTAACATTAAAAAAGTCCATAGAGAAAGAAAAACAATTTTTGAGGTTCAAAATAATCTCAAACAATGCAAATGCCCCCAATATCACCCCCATTTATTTTAAATATTTGGTGGAATGACTTCTACAAAATTTTCTCTAGAATAGAAATGACACTGAATGGAAAAAATTAGCATAGTATTAAATGTTCAAAATGTTAAGCAAAGCAGAACAATCACAAGAGCAGAGGAGGAGGAGAAGGGGAAATATAACGAATTCACTTGCACTAGCTGTCTTTCCAGGTTGCTTCTGCAAGAACGTTCTTCACGTCAACCTCATTAGTGGCCTATTTCAAGCAAACAGATTCTTTCAGGGCTGCCCTTCTTTGAAAATCTGATAAAGCTTATTTGGAATTATTTTATAAGTGGCTAAGCTAATGGAAAGTCTGTGTAATATGTAGCCAAATGCGTTCATAAAGATATGAATTACAAACCACAAACCCCTTGATGTTCCATGCCCATTAGAAGTGTGAAGTGAAATGTTATTTAGAGCTGCATACCTATCACTGATGATGATTCTTGAAACTAGGGATTTGGCATAAAATGAAATATACAAATCTGTACTGTGCCTCAGGTCCTCAGTAGAGGTGGCAGCAGTATGTTTACTAAACACTCAGCAAACTTTCATTAGATTGCTAACTATGTAGCTAAGTGCTGTGCTAGGTCCTAAGGATGCAAAGGTCAATAAAATGTGGTCAGTTTCCATACTGTCCTCCATTTTGGTGTATTATTTTAAGCAAAAGTCAAATGTGTCATTAGGGCCTACTCATGAGAGAGGGCAGAGATAAGAAACAATCAGGAAGGGCAAGGGTCATAACGCAACCTCTGTAGCCTTACTCTTCCTACCTTGTTCCCCCAGTTTGCACCCTGTGAATGGTAATTACAGAAAGGCAGAGTGAGGTAAAGGAAAGCAGTGTAAACAAGCCCTTTGTCTAGCCAGTGAAGGCAGGGAACAGAATGTTCTAACCCTATGAGTAGTCATACTGACTAATCAAATCCAAGCTCAGAGAAGAGATGTAGCCTCTTTGCAAATGGATCAAGATAGACTGAGCACTCCAGTCAGCTTAAAAGCACCATTTCATTCTGTTAGCAATAGTTATGGGTTGCCAATTTCAACACATTTATCAAACACAGGTCACCACATTTGAATAGGCACGCTAGGGGTGTCATGGCCACAGACAGAAATAGTCACATCAGACACATAACATGAAGGTCTTTCACCTGAAAGTAGTTTACTGACTGCAGACATACAGTCAGGAGTTGTGGCTTCGTTTTGGGGATTGGGAGGGGAGAATCTACAAATGATCAGCCAGCACACATGAGGTCACGGACGTGGTTAGTGTACTCGGGAGATTGGTGGTGATGGGAAGTTGGAAAGTACATATCTGCATGAAGGAAAATAGCAGAGAAATTCTAATTCAGTGGAAATATCAATGAATGCTTTGGTTTCCTAAGGAGAAAACATTAATTTTCTTTCCAGTTTGTAATGGAAACTTTAAGTCTGATAGACGTGTTCCCATAAAAATCCTCTCCCAAACCAGGAAATCTCACTATAAATTACTTTTTCTACTTCTAAGGAACTGAATTTTCATTAGAGTAGAATACAAACTGTTTTTATTTGCATATTTATCCTTTTTGATGCAAATAAGAATATTTCTATTCTAGAAATGTTTCTTATCCAGGAAGTTGGGACACTGAGAGAAAGAGAGCAATTGGTTTATGGAATTCTGTGTAATTAGAGCTTGAGGCCATTGTAATGAGTTTATTAGCGAAGTCTCTACTCCACCACTGGGTAGGCAGGTCTTTCTTCATTTTGCTACCAGGCAGGCAACATGTATTGAACAACTACTGCTTGCAGAGCACTGGACTAGGGGCTCATTTCCTCCCATATGATTTCATGTGTGCTCACTGCCTGATTTTACTTCTTGAACACTTGTATTCAATAAAAAATGATATTAGTGTAGACATTCCTCCAGTAACATCCCTGGTAATTTTCCTTTTGTTTCAAAGACAAGTGGTTTGGGTTGTTAGGAAGTCACTGCAATACTCTAGAAGCCGCGATGAGTTCACCTTTTGGTTCATGCTTAGTGATTACCAAAACTAATTTCTCTGGCCTCTTTCTTTTCTCTTATATCAGGAAATATTGCTGTCCTAAGAAGTAACCAGTAGGATCTGGTCACGTTCACGTTGAACAAATATTAAATACTAGTTCTGCCAATAAGACTCAAACTACAAAAATGCAGATTGAAAATTTCAAAAGGACAGGGCTGCTTATTTGAGATTTTCTTGTTTCTTGAGGTGGACCTGTTTTGCTATAAACTTCCCTCTCATCATTGCTTTTGCTGTGTCCCATAGATTTTGGAAAGTTGTGTTTTTATTTTCATTACATTTTATTTTCTGACTTCCTCTTTGATTTCTTCACTGACCCATTGTTTTTTTTAGTAGCATGTTGCTTAGTCTCCACATGTTTGTGTTTTTCCCATCTCTCCCCTGTAACTGATTTCTAGTTTCATACCGTTGTGGTTGGAAAAAATGCTTGATATAATTTCTATCCTCTTAAATTTGTTGAGACATGTTTTGTGGCCTAGCATAGATGCCAGTAGTACTGTCTTAGCCATGACAATCAAAATGTCTCTAAACATTGCCAAATGTCTCCAAATGTCTCCTGGGAGGCAAATCACCACCCGTTAAGAACTGCTACTCTAGGCCAATTGGGCTTCTACTAAAAGACAAATTTAACAGAGACTCTAGGAGCAACGTATGTTAAGGGGAAAAAGACCAGAATTCCCAATGTGAGCACACGTCTGAACAACTGCTTCTTGTCAGAGCTGTGCCAGTACTCTATCAGGAAAAGGAGGGACGCAGAGAATCACGGGGAAGGCAGGGACACTGGGCTTACAAATAGATGATAAATATGTCCTCTATCCTGAGACTACCTGTGATATATATACAAAGTCCTAAAGCTCATGGTTTGGACAAGGTCACCAGGCCAGAGAGTAGAACCTAGGGCACTTGATCTAAGGCTTACTTTAATCCATTTGACAATATTTCTTCACTAATGAGGATAGAGGCCAATCCATTCTGCCCCATTTATAATGATATGGATTAATTTTCCTAAGAGATTCTACAAGGTTTTTTTTTTTTTTTCTGTTTGCATTTCCATTGCATTGTATGTGATCAATTTCAAGTACAAGTGAATTGCAAGTGGAAAATTTCTGAGAGCAACTGAGTTGTACTTGACATTTTGGGGTCCCAGTAGCTGAGTAGCTCTCAAAAAGGTCGCACACAACTTTGTTGCACTGTAAAATGCCAAGGGCAACTCAGTAGCAATTGAAAATTGAAAGGGAAATTATATTCTACCCCAAATCAGCAACATGAACTCTGAAGAAGGATCTTGGTTTTATTAATTGTGTGACGGCAAAATGGGAAATTGTCCTTTGATTTGAAAAAAATTTGAAAAATTTTCCCAAACAGGCAGTCATCTCTTTGCATGATTATGGATATAGTTTTACTACCCATCTATCTATACTATGAAAAGTGCTCATTTCTTTCTTTGATTTGTCTTAAATCAAGAATTTTGTCACTAAGAAGGACTGTAAATCCATGTTAATTCCTCTATATTCTTGAAGCTTAATGAACCTGATCCTTTCCAATATTATAGGGAGAAAAAGATGGAGAGAATATGATTTTTGAAAGCAGGCAGACTTCAAAAACTTTTCATTTAAGAAAAATGAGTTATTCTTTTCATGGTTATTAACATAAAATTAGGTTTAGTATACCAAGAATGGAATAAAAAATCCAGAAACATATCTCTTAATAAAATGAACCATGTTCTTTGAGAAGATAAACAAAATTGATAAGCCATTAGCCAGACTCATCAAGAAAAAGAGGGAGAGGACTCAAATCAATAAAATCAGAAATGAAAAAGGAGAAGTTACAACAGACACCACAGAAATACAAAGCATCCTAAGAGACTACTACAAGCAACTTTATGCCAATAAAATGGACAACCTGGAAGAAATGGACAAATTTTTAGAAAGGAATAACCTTCCAAGACTGAACCAGGAAGAAACAGAAAATATGAACAGACCAATCACAAGTAATGAAATTGAAACTGTGATCAAAAATCTTCCAACAGACAAAAGTCCAGGACCAGATGGCTTCACAGGTGAATTCTATCAAACATTTAGAGAAGAGCTAACACCCATCCTTCTCAAACTCTTCCAAAAAATTGCAGAGGAAGGAACACTCCCAAACTCATTCTATGAGGCCACCATCACCCTGATACCAAAACCAGACAAAGACACTACAAAAAAAAGAAAATTACAGACCAATATCACTGATGAATATAGATGCAAAAATCCTCAACAAAATACTAGCAAACAGAATCCAACAACACATTAAAAGGATCATACACCACGATCAAGTGGGATTTATCCCAGGGATGCAAGGATTCTTCAATATACGCAAATCAATCAATGTGATACACCATATTAACAAATTGAAGAATAAAAACCATATGATCATCTCAATAGATGCAGAAAAAGCTTTTGACAAAATTCAACACCCATTTATGATAAAAACTCTCCAGAAAGTGGGCATAGAGGGAACCTACCTCAACATAATAAAGGCCATATATGACAAACCCACAGCAAACATCATTCTCAATGGTGAAAAACTGAAAGCATTTCCTCTAAGATCAGGAACGAGACAAGGATGTCCACTCTCACCACTATTATTCAACATAGTTCGGGAAGTCCTAGCCACGGCAATCAGAGAAGAAAAAGAAATAAAAGGAATACAAATTGGAAAAGAAGAAGTAAAACTGTCACTGTTTGCGGATGACATGATACTATACATAGAGAATCCTAAAACTGCCACCAGAAAACTGCTAGAGCTAATTAATGAATACGGTAAAGTTGCAGGATACAAAATTAATGCACAGAAATCTCTTCCATTCCTATACACTAATGATGAAAAATCTGAAAGAGAAATTATGGAAACACTCCCATTTTCATTGCAACAAAAAGAATAAAATACCTAGGAATAAACCTACCTAGGGAGACAAAAGACCTGTATGCAGAAAACTATAAGACACTGATGAAAGAAATTAAAGATGATACCAACAGATGGAGAGATATACCATGTTCTTGGATTGGAAGAATCAACATTGTGAAAATGAGTATACTACCCAAAGCAGTCTACAGATTCAATGCAATCCCTATCAAATTACCAATGGCATTTTTTACAGAGCTAGAACAAATCATCTTAAAATTTGTATGGAGACACAAAAGACCCCGAATAGCCAAAGCAGTCGTGAGGGAAAAAAATGGAGCTGGAGGAATCAGACTCCCTGACTTCAGACTATACTACAAAGCTACAGTAATCAAGACAATATGGTACTGGCACAAAAACAAAAACATAGATCAATGGAACAAGACAGAAAGCCCAGAGATTAACCCACGCACCTATTGTCAACTAATCTATGACAAAGGAGGCAAAGATATACAATGGAGAAAAGACAGTCTCTTCAATAAGTGGTGCTGGGAAAACTGGACAGCTACATGTAAAAGAATGAAATTAGAATACTCCCTAACACCATACACAAAAATAAACTCAAAATGGATTAGAGACCTAAATATAAGACTGGACACTATAAAACTCTTAGAGGAAAACATAGGAAGAACACTCTTTGACATAAATCACAGCAAGATCTTTTTTGATCCACCTCCTAGAGTAATGGAAATAAAAACAAAAATAAACAAATGGGACCTAATGAAACTTCAAGGCTTTTGCACAGCAAAGGAAACCATAAACAAGACGAAAAGACAACCCTCAGAATGGGAGAAAATATTTGCAAACGAATCAACGGACAAAGGATTAATCTCCAAAATATATAAACAGCTCATGCAGCTCAATATTAAAGAAACAAACACCCCAATCCAAAAATGGGCAGAAGACCTAAATAGACATTTCTCCAAAAAAGACATACAGACGGCCACGAAGCACATGAAAAGATGCTCAACATCACTAATTATTAGAGAAATGCAAATCAAAACTACAATGAGGTATCACCTCACTCCTGTTAGAATGGGCATCATCAGAAAATCTACAAATAACAAATGCTGGAGAGGGTGTGGAGAAAAGGGAACCCTCTTGCACTGTTGGTGGGAATGTAAACTGATACAGCCACTATGGAGAACAATATGGAGGTTCCTTAAAAGACTAAAAATAGAATTACCATATGACCCAGCAATCCCACTACTGGGCATATACCCAGAGAAAACCGTAATTCAAAAAGACACATGCACCCGAATGTTCATTGCAGCACTATTTACAATAGCCAGGTCATGGAAGCAACCTAAATGCCCATCAACAGACGAATGGATAAAGAAGTAGTGGTACATATATACAATGGAATATTACTCAGTCATAAAAAGGAACGAAATTGAGTCATTTGTTGAGAAGTGGATGGATCTAGAGACTGTCATACAGAGTGAAGTAAGTCAGAAAGAGAAAAACAAATATCGTATATTAATGCATGTAGGTGGAACCTAGAAAAATGGTACAGATGAGCCGGTTTGCAGGGCAGAAGTTGAGACACAGATGTAGAGAACAGACATATGGACACCAAGGGGGCAAAACTGCGGTGGGGTGGGGATGGTGGTGTGCTGAATTGGGCGATTGGGATTGACATGTATACACTGATGTGTATAAAATTGATGCCTAATAAGAATCTGCAGTATAAAAAAACAAACAAACAAAACAACTAATACTAAACTTTCATTGGGTTATTTGTATGGAAATATGTTAATGTAAATGTTTCAGACATTACATGAAATTTCTAAAAATCTTATATGTTCTGGTATAATGTTATAAGTAATAATCCTAGTTATTACTTTAAAATGTATATCTCAGAAATAACTAATTTTCTTGTCAACTGCATTATTATGAACTTTCATCAAATTTTTAACTGTGGTCATTTTTAAGTCTTTTGTCATTTACAGACAGTTCTGGGTGTACTCTGATACTTTTGCAAATATGTTCTTATAAAAGGGTTTCATCTTCAAGAAATTCATGGAAAAGACTCTGACAAGTACAGGTTTCTGGTAACTGACTGTACTGCTGAACTGAATGAATAAGCATTTTCAGAACTCTAATGAAAAACTGATGAACTCATAAAAGTGCTAACAAAAGATCAAGATGAAAAAAGAAATTAATTACATGGGACTGAGTGAACTGATGAGGATGAGTATAATTTTTGTGACTTTCTGTCTGAATTAAAAAAAAAAAATCCCACAAAGACTCAGAGGCAAAGAATATACAAATCAATTTTCACTGCAAAGTAAAGGAGCTGTTACAGTGGAGGATTACTGGACTGAATGTCAATATTATGACATAGTATGAGTGTGTTTCATGTTTGGTAATTGCAATCATTGTTGCTTTTGTTGTGGTCATCCATGTACAATGCTTGGTGTCAGTCTATTTATCTCTTGTAAAAATAAAATACAGTGTGTGTGTGTGTGTGTGTGTGTGTGAAAAAAAAAATAAATAAAATGAACCATGGATTCAATTTTGTATTAATAAGTCACATTTCTGGGGATAGGAGATGGTGGTGATGGTGGAAATAGAGCTTCTCTCTGACATGTTATGCTGTGTGAAAGCAGTTACAATGCTTAGCTATAAGTGAATATCCTAGAACTTTGTCCCCTTAGGTACAGGATCCCCTCTTCAAATTAGGAGTACTTAGATGGTTTAAAAGAGGAGAAATTTAGGAATTACTAGATTGATATATTCTTCTCACCATCCTCTGTAGTGTTAGTGAAGTCTCCTATTCTACCCACATTGATGTAGTTCTTGTTACTTTTATCATTTATTCGTCCTTGTATTCATTCAATTAATATTCATCAAATATTCATGGTTTCTGCTATGAATTTAGCACTGAGCTTGGCACCAAAGATGCAAAAACAGATGAGGTTTTGAAGGGCAAAAACAAATGATTGGTCTCTTCTTTTATGGATCTTATGGGTTAGAAGGAAGAAATAAATATTAACTAATGACCCAGAAATAAATACATCAAGGAAGAAAATTTGTCCAACCATGTGTACAAATGTGGTAGCCAGATTGAGCTGGGTCGGGTCCAAATCACACATCTTCCCCTTCCTTGTTTTATCATCATAGGTAAGACACTGAAACTCACTGAACATCAGTTTCCGTATCTCTATTTTAAAATTATTTATTTATTTATTTATTGCATACCTTGCTTTTTAGGAAAAGTACCTCTTTTTTTTTTTTTTTTTTTTTGGCCACGCCGTGTAGCTTGTGGGATCTTTGTTCCCCAACCAGGGCCCTCGGCAGTGAAAGCACGGAGTCCTAACCACTGGACCACCAGGGAATTCCCTCCGTATCTCTAAAATGAGCCTATTAATGCCAACTATGCAGGATTATTTCATGAATTAGAAATTATCATGAAAGTTGCCTAATAATTATTATCATAAGGAGTAGACTAAGCCAACTTGTTCCTTTAGAGGAAAGGATATCCTGACCCCAATTCCATCTGTAATAGTTTCCTTAACTTCTAACTCCCCAGAATCTAGGAAGCACACACTTCTTCTAGAATTTGAAGTTAATCAAAGTCACCGTCTGCCCAGAAACTGAGGAAAGACAAAGTAGAATTGCTTTTAATTATTATCTATTGAGTGTATATCACATACCAAGTATTGTGCTGAGTAGCTGTTAATTTTATCTCACTTAAAGATGACAACAATCCTTAAAGTAGATGTTATTTCTATTCCCAACTTACAATGAGGAATTTGCATCTCAGATATATGAAGTTATTTGCTTAGGTAATATCAGCGAATCTGAATCCTCCTTGCGAAGCAGCATTGGGAAAACCCACTTTTCCTCCTGGGCCTTTCTTTCCCATGTGTCTCCTCTACTCTCACACTTCATTTCAGACGCTTCTGGTCATCAAATGTGTGCGGATTTTCCCCCACCAAGCAGCCCTTCAACACCATTTGGATATCCTCCAATTGAATTTAATTTCATTCAATTCTGAGAATATCTACCTGGAGGTAGTGTCAGATCCCACAGACTAAGAGCTCAGTCCCACAAGCCTGCTTCCTCTCTACTTCAGATGCCAATCTCAAGTGGTAGATTCCCAGGTTACCCACGATTTCTGTCTGATTGGGTTACAAATTGGAGATTCTCACAACCCCCTCCTCAGGTTTGATTAATTTGCTAGAGCAGCTCATAGGACTCAAGGAAACACTTGTTTTAAAGAATATGATAAAGGATACAGATGAACAGCCAGATAAAGAGATGTATAGGGCAAGGTCTGGGAGTCCCCAGTACAGGTAAGTCTGTACCCATGGAGCTTGGGTGTGTCACCTTTCCTATGTGGACCTGTTTGCCAACCTGGAAGCTCCTGGAAACCCCTAATATCAGGGTCTTATTGAGGCTTCCTCACATAGGCATGATTGATCATTAACTCCATTTTTAGCCCTTCGCCCTTCTCTAGAGAATAGGGTTAGAGCTGAAAATTCCAAGCTTCTAATCACTGCTTGGACTTTCCCATACTAACCCTCCTCCAGGAGCCATCCAGGAGTCCACTCAGAGCCACCTCATTAGAACAAAAACACTCCTACCACCCAGGAAATTACAAGGGTTTCAGGATCTCTGTGTCAGGAACTGAGGGTAGAAACCTATATATATATATAGGTTCGGAATATATATATATGTGTGTGTATATATATATATATATATATATATATATATATATATATATATCTCCCATTATCTCACAAAAGCCAACATGATTTTCCTGTATCTCTCTGGTTTATTTGCCTAGTCACTTTGCTATAACTTTCTTGAGTTTCTGAAATAGTAGTTGGGATTATGCATCCTGCATTCTTTTCCATCCCCTACTCCACATCCTTCTCTTCTGGCTACTTTAACACACCCTGGATGTGCCAGCATTCTGCTACAACTTCTGTGCTCTGGCAAGAATTGGGGTAAATTAACGTTCTTCCAATTGAATGGATGGCTTTCTGGAAAATGGTGGATATTCTATTTAATAGATTTGCCTGAGCTAGGAAAGAAAAAAGGAAGCCGTGATGAAAGACATTTACCCTGTGAAATGCAAAGAACATCACAAAAGAATTGGCTGATGAGGTAATGTTTTCCTAATGTGAGAACAGAATGATCAACAATCAATAGCATAAAAGGAAGAAGCAAGCAAGTATATTCCAGTGAAAGAGAAAAGGAAGAAATAATGGAAAGGGACTTTGAAGACTTCATTTACAGTTCAGTTTTTGTTACTGATCTGAAACATGGAGAAAATAACCATACGTGCTTTTATATACTTAGGTGCAAAACAAAAACAAAAACAAGGGGCTTCCCTGGTGGTGCAGTGGTTGAGAATCTGCCTGCCAATGCAGGGGACACGGGTTCGAGCCCTGGTCTGGGAAGATTCCCACATGCCGCGGAGCAACTAAGCCCTTGAGCCACAACTACTGAGCCTGCGCATCTGGAGCCTGTGCTCCGCAGCAAGAGAGGCCGCGATAGTGAGAGGCCCGTGTACCGCGATGAAGAGTGGCCCCCGCTCGCCGCAACTAGAGAAAGCCCTCGCACAGAAACGAAGACCCAACACAGCCATAAATAAATATAAAAAATAAATAAATTAATTTTTAAAAAATTAGAAAAACAAAAACAAAATCACAGAATGTAACACTGATTCCTGTCTGCATATAACACAAATGTTGTTAGAACAAATTAGATTGTATAATTGGATGAAAGATTTCTTGTAAATGTTGAAGGGTGTTGGGCTTGGGATGAGATAAATAGCCTTTAAAAGTTCTTAGAAACTCAAGATTTCTAAGATTCTTTAAAGTTCCTTTGTGTGTGTGTGTGTGTGTGTGTGTGTGTGTGTGTGTGTGTGTGTGTATAAATGACAAATTGTACCACTGCTATGTAGGAGATTTACATAATTAACACAGAGAAAGACTTTATCATTTGGTACTCAATAAATCTTTATGTAATTAATAAATCTATGAATGAGGAGGAAAACCATCTCAATTCTCTTATTTAATGTGGGGCTTGGTTGACAGTCTAAAGCAGTCATTGTCTCTAATTCCTTCTCTAATGAAATGAGGCAATCATCTATGATGGACAGTTTGTCCTTGGAGAAATTGAATAGAAGTAGTTCTGACCATGGCACACAAGGCACAGTGGGTGGAAGGAGTTACACACTGGACTGAACACAGGGAGAACAAGTTAAATAGTGCACTCTGAGTGGTGAAATTTCCCACACTCTGATATCAGTGTGCTGGCAACCAGGTATATAAATGTAGGTTAGAGTTAGTTGGAATTTATTCTAGAAATATTGAAAAACGTAGAGAATAGATCTTTCTAAACTAACACTTTGGGGTAATTCAATGAAAAAGCTGGTTACCTCATTACCCTACAGTGCAATCCACAAGTTAGCAAGTAGAGTTTCCATTCAGATTTTTGGTGCTTCATTCTTAAACATGAAAGCATCACTAAGAATAGTCAGATATTTTATGGGGGTATCAAGCATTCCAGACGAAACAAACAAACAACAAGCAAAGATAATAGAGACAATATGAGAACTAAAGAAAAATAAAAATCACAGAAATTTAAAAACTGAAATAAAAGCAAAATGAAACAAAAGCCATGACAAAGATATTGAACTTCATTGCCTGCACCACCACTAAAGAAAGAGAAAAGAATGATATAGAACAAGAACAAACGGAAAACAAGAATGTTCTCGTGGAAAATAAGAATATGACAGTTGATAGAAGGATGACAAGATAAAGAGCAAAAAGCAGAGAAACGCAACATGGGAGTCTATATTGTGGTCCTGAGAACTCCCTAGAGATTGAGATACAGAAGATGATGTACCTCTTCAAAAATTTCCAGAATATAACTAAATTCTTTTATTGAGTTATATATCTAACTTCCCTCTTCAAAATTATTTATTGGGATTTAGTAACCTTGTCAAAGAGCTAGTACAGTTGTCCCTTGGCATCTGCAGGGAATTGGTTCCAGGACACCCCTCCCCCATACCAAAATCTGCAGATGCTCAAGTCTCTTTTCTAAAATGGTATAGTATTTGCCAATAACCTCTGCACATCCTCTCGTATACTTTAAATCACTCTAGATTACTTATAATACTTAATGCAATGTAAATGCTATAAAAATAGTTGTAAATACAATATAAATGTTATGTAAGCAGTTGCCCTGGAGGCAGATTTGCTTTGTGGTACTTTCTGGAATTTTCTTTTATTGAATATTTTCTATGTGCAGTTGGTTGAATCCTCAGATGTGGAATCCACGGATATGAAGGCCTGACTGTAATATCCTAGAGCCACTATGGTAGACAATCTGCGAAGTTCTAATTACAGCTTATTCCCTCCCTTAATAATCTAGATAATTGTTCCAGCTGACATTTTATTTTAGCTGAAACCTTTATTAATTTGTTATTGTTTCCTTTTTTATAATAGTGTCTTGAACATTATCAGCAGTAGATCACTGTTAAGTAGGTATCTAGTACATTGGTAAAAAACTTGCTAAATTTTCTTATACAAACCTCTCAACACATACCGCTTAAACAATAGAATGGTTTCTTTTGAACATGTTAAGCACAGATGAGTAACTGTGTTCTTTTTGAGTGGATTTGTGGTATATATTTGAATACTCTGTTTGGGTACCCGGTTTAGGCTATTTGAATGTATAATATATTGCCTCTCAGCTTTAGTTGTCACCCCAAAATTTGTTTGATTCCAAACATTTTGTTCAAAAATCTCTAATAAAGGGTCAAATTGTACTGTATATTTATTTGCATAGCTGTTGCCTAGAACTCCTCAAGGATGCAGACATTGTTTTATTCCACATTCTCAGTCTCTAGGATGGTACCTTAACCCCCAAAGACACTCAGTGCATGTGCCTGTGATACACTGATGAATAAAAGTCATGTCTTAGACACTAGGGACTCATGGAGTGCACCAAACCAGAGAATACAAGAGTGTTAGGAAAGAACAGCAAAGTCAGTATATCCTGCTGGGGTTACAGATATAAAAAAGCTCTAGGGATTTGCTAGTTTTTTATTTAGATTTAACTGAGATGAGAAAGGAGAATTGAAGTCTAAAATGAAGTAGAAATTCTATCATGGATGAAGTGAATCTTAATCATTGGGGTGAAGTGCAATTATCAGAGGAACTGGGGGTGCATATCTAAGATTCTAGTACTCAAAACTGTTTAGGGTTTTAAAGTTATCTTAAATGGAATGAGGGGCAAAAAGTAAAGTACCTACCTTCTCTTCTTGTGTTGCACATTATTCACAGGTGTTGAGCTTCCCTCTTACAGAATTATGGAAGAAGCATCAAACAGTATTTCTCCACACATATTATGGTTTCATGCTCTTTGGATGGTTTGTCAGAATTATCCTCCTTAATCAACAATTACAAACCAGAGCCCTACATATTGTTCTTATTTTCTTTATGCATCGTATTTTTAAATTTAAAAATGGTCCAATACAGCTTACCTATGACTCGAAAAGATGCTTTTCATCTTTGGGACTTTAGATCCCACCCAAAAAGGGGCCACCCCCCAAAAAACACACACACAAACAGTAACAGCAGCAACAAAACAAATTACCTTGCGCTATATAAGGTGTAGTTTCCTCTTTTGGAGGGATATTTGTGGGTCGTGGTGTGGGAGCAGGAGGTCTGTTCATAATGAATGACCGACTTCCCAGTTTTTTCTTTGTACTCCTCTTGGCCAGTATCGTGTCGTATTCATTGTCATCAATCTCAGCAAAAGTGTACGGGTCTTCCTCCTCTTCCTGATCTTTTTCATCTTCTTTCTGTTCTTCCTCTCCTCTGGGTTCACCTCCTGTTTCATGTCTTGCACTGGAATCACACCAACTTTGGCTTCTTTCCATTTGGCATTCCAACGTTTTCCCTGCTTATGAAACATTTAGATGGTGGTTACTCATACCTTAAGCATTATTGGTGTCCATCTGTCACTTGCTTGAACCACACCCCCAAACAATTTATATATTATCCTATAAATTCCAAAAAGAGAAAAGTGAACCATGTAATTTACTAACATATCTTCCGGCAGTTTGTAATTGTTAATTTGTCAGAAAAAGTTTGTTAAAGACCTGGATTTCTTTGAAAATATATAAATAAGCATATAAATAGTTTCCACATAGTTTATGAATGATTTAATATCAGGAAATCAAATTATAAAACTAAACCTCAAATTCCAAATGCTTTGAAAGCTTGTGTTTTTCAAGCGTAATGCTCTCAGATTTTTTTTTTTTTAATTTGAAGTCATATTACCTTTTATAGGGATTAAACTGGGTATTTTGCCTAAAATTCAATTTCTCTGAAAATGACAGAGGGGGATAGCCAAAACCACCATTGTTTGGTTTCTTACACTACGTCTCAATCTGGCTCTCTTGATTTCTATAAGCCAACTTATACCTCATTCTTTGATAAAGGACACTGAAAGTAGAGTCCATGACATAAAAGAAGGCATGGAAAATCAATGGCCTGAAGATTAATTCATATGAAAAGAACAGTCTTTCATGGTTTTTATATTCAATAAAATCTTTACATATTTTTATAGGAATGTATTAAAATATTCTAGCAGCAGTTTATTTAGAAGACAAAGATATTGTATACTGTGTCAATAAATAAGTTAAAGAGAATTTGGATGGCTCTCTCTGCCAGATCAATGAGGAATTTTTTTTAAAATGTGCCCTTTTGACAAGTGTTTTGCTTAAAGTATTATTGAGAACAATAAAAATGGAAAGGATTTCAGTTATTGACTGAAAAACCATTAATTTTCTGTGTTGTTCTGAGATTCATGCCCATGAACTAAAGGAGAACTAGTCTCCCTTCTCTTTGGTGAGAATCTGACCAAAAACTTTAGTTTACTTAATGGATATTTTAGTGGAAAATCTTAGGAGATAGGGAGAAAGACAAGCTGTTAGAGCAGAATAAAAGGATATTATTATAAGAAGATTCAGCAATTGTTTTGGGTAGGCTTATGAGGAGAGACCAGAGGAGAGTCCAAGATCATCTCTCAACAGAGTCTTAGCTTGTTTCAGTTAGTTTAACCCAAGAAGTATGAACGCCAACATGCCTGGCACTAACTTTAAAATCTCTACGACTTGCCTTTTCCCTTATGAATAAAATGGTTTTGAGATTCTGACTTCATGATTTCTGTTTCACTGACAGCATCCCAGGTGAAACCAGATAAAGTGTGTGGGAAACACTTGCACAATGTTTCATTTTTAGTGGAATGTGTCAACTATCTTACTTTTATGAACTGACTTCCTGAGCTGTTAACTCTCTTTGTTCCTCCACCCACATCCTTCCCCAACTCTTTCTAAAGTTGGGCTTGCACTAGAAATAATACATTTCACTTTTCATTCCCCAGTGTATAAGATTGTACTTTTCATGTTGGAGTTGGACCTGAGTTTTCTCAACTCAGGTTGTACATTAATGAATAACGATTAAACTATATCACTCCTATAATTCCAATTTTTGAAATAATTGGGAAAGAATGTGTAAGAAAGATAAGAATCCCAAAAGCCCTGGAAACCTGTTCATGGAACTATTTGACACATTCTAATTACGGGCCCTAGGGTCTTGGGTCTTAGTCAAAAGAACATTATAATGATTGTTGCCTTGAAAGTTTGTTATGAAGATAAAAAGACTGGATGTTCTTTATAAACTGAAAAGTGTTCTATAATGTTCTATATTATTGTTTTCTCCAATGACTATGTCCATAAATCCACCATAAGGAATTTGATGCTTAGGGCATTGATGAGGTGGCCCCGATATTAAAAGTAATGCTGCATTGAAAATGTAAAAATACAGTTTTTAAATAAAAGGAAGGGGTTTTTGTATTATTTTGCTTTTTATATTTGGTACTTCTCAGAAGATGTATTAGCCAACATTATACTTCTGGTCCTAGGTGTCTGGTGAAAATTACTCTCTGTGGAGTAATTTTAGACCTCCTAACCAACATACCATATGTGGAAATTGACATTAGAAAAAATATATTAATATTAGCTCCTTTAAGAGCTTTAACCTGATATAAGACAAGTTTGTTCTCTTAATAATTTCTTAATAATTAATTTTAATAATTATATAAAATTATCCACATCTGTAAAAGTGAGAAAAATATACTAGAATTTTGTTGTCAGTGTACTACTAAGCTACATCTCTCCCTCGCTCCCAGTATTGATAACCCTACTTCCTTGCTCTATCTCAACAGTATGTAAGAGCTTGGCACAGTAGGTGATCAATAAATGTTTGCTGAATGAGTGAATGAATCAGAGAAGTACCATTAGGCTTCCCATCCTTTCCATTAAGCAGTACTTTCCATCTCTAAATATAGTGCATAATCTTAGCCAAGTTTCACGTTAATCAACTTGAACTTTTATAGAGCTAAGGCCTTCAAGGACACAAATGCTAAATTTCATAGCTTCAAAATTCACTTTTAAAACAGTCTTTATAGACTTGATATAGCCTTTTAGGACCTGACAACTAGAGTGACAAATGGGGTTTTAATAACAGATATTTCTTTCATCCTTCTTATTAAATTTTCTTTGTAAGACCATTTTATGAATTTGGAAAGTAAACATGAAACAGTGATCAATAAAGTGGGTGGTAATTGGTGACTCTAGCAGTGAGCATGGAAGTCTGTTGAACATTCCAGGCAGATAAGCCTCACATGGAAGGTCCTCTGGATGCTCCCTGCCCCCCACTCCCCCCCCCCCCCCCCCCCATTACACACCTTACTTCCTGCATCTGGGAACAAATGCTGTCACAGACATTTAACGGTTGTTCTTCCACTTTAGCAAGACAGATTTTTTTGACTTTGGTCTCAATGCAGCGGGTGATAGACCCTTTACCACTTGCTTCCCCTGCAGCTACCAACTGAGTGAAGTGTCCAAGGTCATTTTCAAACCTGTAACACATTAGCCTTTCTCTTTTGTCAGAAAACTGAGTATTTTTTAAAAGCAAAGTTGTTGCTTACTTTTCCACATGATGCTTGAGGTTCGTTTTATGTGAAGAATTACAGACTCCTTCCAAGTTTTATTTCTTTACTTACAGAAAGTTTTGTAATGAGACTTTTTTCCTGGAAGAAAAAAGAAAGAAAAAGAGAGAGGGAGAGAGGAAGAATGGGAGCGAGGAATAGTGAAGGGGGTGGGGGGGGCTCAGAGAGAGAGAGAGAGGAAAGGAGGAAAGAAGGAAGGAAGGAAGGAAGAAAGGAAGGGAGGAAGGGAGTTAGTGGGAGGTATCTCTTACCTGATTTCTGAGGCCCTAGTTGTTAAAGAACAGGAGGAAAGCTTCTCTGGGTTTTAAAAGTTGATCTTTGTATGGCTTCGCCACTATATGCTATGTCAGTGTGTCAAAGTTTTGTAGTTGTTGTTTTAACCTTAACCTTACCTTGTAATGTGAAGTGAGGTTTTTCCAGTTGGAAGGCAGCTGTTACAGGTCGCGGTGGAGGGAGAGGTGGTCTGCTGCTCACGAGGGGCTCTCGGGAATTATTTTCTGGGTTGTCTCCAGGAATGAACGTGTACAAGTCATCATACTGGTTCTCACTCCCACTGTCGACCTCTGGTGGGCGGTGCTTGGCCTCCGCGCCTGATTCACGCTCTTTTTCTCCCTCTGCCGTTTCATTCACCTCTGCTCCTTCGGCCCTCTGCCTGTACGGCCGCCAGCTTTCATGATGGAGAGCTGGGTTCTGTATGGCTGCTTATGATGAAGAGTGTATGATTTCATGTAAACACACCGTCTGGAGGCATTTCATATTTTCTAACTTTGTACAGAAGTGGTGGTAATGTTAATTAAACTTTTATGATCTGATACAGGGGAAAGCTGACAAATGCGTAATTTGGGTGAATAGTCATTCTTGGACTTTTATAATATTTACCAAAGAAAGCGCCATTATATCTTGCTACCTCAGTTTTTGACCCTCTCATACACATAATGATATATAATATTCTGATACTACATGTATATAAAAATATTCTTATTCTCTAGGTTATTATTTAAGCAGATTCAATATATGACTGCATTACCATATTTTTATTAGAAAACAATATAACTAACCTAATACGTAATAAGTAAGTGATGGAAAAGGTAAAGGCAAGGAACAAAAATCTTAACTTGCCTGTAAATAATGCAATAAAGTGAATCTGTGATTTTTATTTAGTTATTATTTTAACATATTTATCACCAGATGACATCTTAATTCTTGAAAATATTACTTGAGAAAAGTGTTAATATTTTTTGATGGGGAAGGCATCCAAATCACCAGTAGTAAGTAAATATTTCTAAGGCTCAGCTCTCTCACCAAAAAATCTTTTCTATCCTGAAACTTAACCAAATGATTCAGTCAAATTTCCTCCATTCTAAGAATCATGATTCCATTATTTGTGTTTATACTGTACACAGTAAAATGCTCTCTAACCACTCAGGAAGAAAATAGAAAAAATATATTATAATGCAACAACTTTAAATCTTAAAACTTTTTTCTTTATATTTTCTGTATAGAAATTCTGCTCTAAATAAAGTAATCATACAAATTTAAAATGAACTTTGGAATCTCTGTACTGGAGGGAAAATGTGAATTACTGTCATGAGTGCAATAGAAAAGCAAATAATTGTTGTTTTAAAGTGTCGCTAAACTAAAATATAGCTAAAGAAGGCAAATGGCAGAGTACAAAGAGGAATCTTTTTTTAATTGAAGAGTTACACTGTAGACATTTTTCAGCAATGAGGGAAAAGTTAGTCACGTGGGAAAATCATGCCCATGACAGTACTACATATTTCTACATGAATTTTATTTTTAATTTCTCTCTTTCTTTCATGTGAGAAAGAAGAAACATCTAGCTGCCGGTATTAGAACTGCAAACCAAGATTCTTTAATTACCAGCCTGGGTAGAGCAGGTGGACTTTCATTCTTGCACAGATCTCTGCCCAGACCTCATTCAGCTTTCTGGCTGTAACCCCAAACACAGCCTGAAACACAGTAGTCTCTAGAAATGTTGATGGAGTAAATGATGGAGTGGCTGAAAAGAAATCATTGCTGATGCTTGCAAAGGGGCTTCGCTATTTCAGTCTGGGAAAATCGATCATCAGCTTAGAATTACATTCATGCTACAGGAAATTACTTGTAGCCACTCTTAATGTTTATGTATTCGGTGTTTATATTTTACATAAACACTGTCTAAGCGAGCAACAGAGTCTCCTTGGTCCTTGTCAAATATGCCCAAACCTGGAAGACAGCCCTGGAGAGTCAGATGTGGTTGGTCAGTGAGTTTTAGCAAGCTTCATAGCAATGGTGACACCAATGGAAATCTGTTGACTTAGGGTGTTCTATGCTTCACCCTCACTCCAACGAAAGAGTCAGAGGCCTGAGTCCAGTCGCACAGAGTTTCATATATGAGACAGTTCCAGGTCCAAACTGTCTGTAGAAATGAGGTTGTGCTGTACCAATAACTGAAATAATGGCTTCTTATTATAGGTAGTACTTCAGAGGATTAAATGGCATGATAAATATATGGTCATTATCAATGATGGCCTTTATCATCACTTTCATTATCATTAAAAAGTATAACAAATCATTAAGTCATTAAAAAGATAATAAAATGTATACCTTTAAAACAGTGCATCAATTTATTACATTAATATTTAGCCTAATTTTGTGCTCTGCAACAGTGTTTGAAGAGTTTACCGATTTTGCCAAAGTATGCTAGTTAAGGCATTGTGTTTAATGTTATGCGCCTGGCGGTCAATAACGTTTAGTGGAGCATCAACTGCGAACTGTTCAAAGTGCAGATGACCTGAGGCAAGAGCCTGCTTGATGTGTGAGATGTCACTGTGGCTGTGAACAAGCGAGAGAGCGGTCAGAGATGGGGCCGTCAAGATTATCTAGGGCCTTATAGGTGATGATAAGGATTACAAAGACCATGGGAAGGTATTGGAGAATTTGGAGCCGGAGAGTGATTAGTTCCTTTTTGAAGCATAGACTATTAGGGGCAAATTGGGAGGAAGCTATTGCAGGCTTTCTTAACAGCAAATGACTGGCATTTCGGACAAGATAATCCTGTGTTTCGTGGGGGCACATCCTGTGCCTTGCAGGATACTTAGCAGTATTTCTAGCAAAACTCCCTTCTCAAAATCATGACAAAAAAAAAATCTCTCCATTCATTGACAAATATCCTCTGTTGGGGTTAGAAAATAGTGCTTCATTGAGAGCCACTGTGCTACTGCAATAATCCAGGGGAGAGCAGATGACAGCACGGACGAGGATAAGTAACAATGAAAGGGTGAGGAGAGTCTGGCTGTTTTGCGAAGGCACAGTCCACAGTATTATCTGACAAATTGGATATGGGGTAGGACAGAAAGTACAAAAGGGTGACTGAAGTTTTTGGACTGAATTGAACAAGGAAGGAGTCTTCATTTACTGAGATGGGGAGGACAGCGGGTAGAGCAGATTTGGGAGTGGTGGGAATTAGGGTTTTCAGATTTGGAAATGTTGGGTGGGAGATGCCTGTCAGACTTGCTGGTGAAGATGGTGAGCAAGCTGCTGTATACCAGTGGAAACAGGCATGATAGGCAGCGTTATGTACATGGAGGAAGGCTCTCAATTAGTTTTCTAGAATATAGAATTACATTCTATTACAGCCAGCAGGGAGCATAGAGAGTCCTAATACAAACTTCTCATTTCCTAGCTGAGAAAACCAAGGTCTGAAAAGCATGTGACTTTGTTTAAAAAAAAACTGAAAAAATATAGTTGTCAAATAGAATATTTATATCAACCTGACTTGTGTATTCTCTTTGGGTGGGAAAAACTGCTGGTTTGATGATTAAACACTGAACTTATTAGAAATATTTAAATTAGCAAGATAATGTAGTAATATCTCTACCAGATGATACACTAAAAGTCATTCAGTTAATTAAATGTCTTTCCATGCTCTCCATGCTTTTCTATGCTCTCTTCAGTTTTACTTTATCAGTCACGCATACCTTAATACAAATGTTGCTTATGTACATAACATATTGGAACACTTACTAGGAGAACATGTAGAAAATGAGGTAATATCCTCTTCATAGTCATTTTCTTCCTCATTATTTCTGCTAACTTCTTGGATCTGAGGACAAAAAGGAATGTAATTTTCAATAATATGTATTAATTTTAATAAATCTACGTTTTCACACATACCAAATTGACAGCTAATACCTTACATATCTTAGCTATTATATTTGGGCCATCTATAATTTTTTCAATGGCACGGTATTAAAAGTGTAACTGGAACAATATAACATTTACAATAAAGAGCTTTTTATTTATTTATTTTTTTTTAAAGGATTTTCTTATTTATTTATTTATTTTTATTTATTTTTTGGCTGTGTTGGGTCTTCGGTTCGTGCGAGGGCTTTCTCCAGTTGCGGCAAGCGGGGGCCACTCTTCATCGCGGTGCGGGGACCGCTCTTCATCGCGGTGCGCGGGCCTTTCTCTATCGCGGCCCCTCCCGTCGCGGGGCACAGGCTCCAGACGCGCAGGCTCAGCAATTGTGGCTCACGGGCCCAGCTGCTCCGCGGCATGTGGGATCTTCCCAGACCAGGGCTCGAACCCGTGTCCCCTGCATTAGCAGGCAGATTCTCAACCACTGCGCCACCAGGGAAGCCCAATAAAGAGCTTTTTAAATGGAACTTTTTTGAAATTACTTTAAGATTCACAGCAATAATTATGAAATTTTTACAATAAATAACTCCTGAATAAAAATGAAGGCAACTATTTCTTTTAAAAACCATGAGCTTTGCTTCCTTTGAACATTTCTGGTATCTTTTCCCAGTTCAAAAGATATTCTTAATTACATCAAGGATTATAACACAGTATAAGACAGTGAAATTTTAAAGTGGTTTATTTTCCATCTTTAAAAAGAAAAAGGAAACTGAGTAAGGGAATTTATGTTTGTCTTTCGGAAATCAGTTCCACTACACTTAGAAGGGAGAATTACTGAGAAAGCATAGAAACCCGCTTTTTTTCCTCTGGAATTGCTAGTGTTTGCTTATAATCTCTGAAGGAGGCATGGGGTCTAAAGTAGTGGAACATATTGGTGTTTGTTGAGAAAGCTAAGTAACTCCAGTGACAGCTCTATTTGTACAAAAGCATGCAGAGAAAGAGACGGAGCTTGGTTGCATTAACATAGGTCACATTTCGTTACCATGAACTCCAAGTGATTATTCAAATGATTTATGCTTTTGTTCTTAATAA
Organism: Balaenoptera acutorostrata; assembly: GCF_949987535.1. Lineage (NCBI taxonomy): Eukaryota > Metazoa > Chordata > Mammalia > Artiodactyla > Balaenopteridae > Balaenoptera > Balaenoptera acutorostrata. Next base: position 22,093,831 of record NC_080068.1, on the reverse strand, counting down.
AATTGAAATGATTAGTCCATTGGCTCTACGTTTGGAATGTCCCTTTAAATTACTTTTCTGTACACCAGGAACTAACACGACATTGTAAATCAACTATACTTCAATTAAAAAAAAGAAAATGAGCTTCTGCATCAGGCTCACTATAAAAATATTAAAGAGATTTTTATTTTCAAGATTCCAGTGGAAATCAAAGAATATATATATAATCTATATAACAGAATATATATATTCTTTTTCATATTATTTTCTATTTAAATTATATTTTCCCCTTTGTGGACTCAATTAAATGCTAATGTAAAAAATCATGTAACTTTACTAGGGAGATTGATATTTGGTTGATATTTGTATGCTTGATATTGATGGTTGGTATTTGTATGCTTGGTATTTGTATGCTTTGGTATTAAAAGCATTGTTGATATGGTCATTTTTTGTTTTCAGTTAGCCTGACCTCTATATTTCACAAGGTAGATCAAGAATACATTAAAAAAAATCCATAATACTCTTAAAATCACATCAAGGAAGTTTTTACTAGTTGAATAACAGGAATGCTTTACAAAGATTTCAGGAATTATGTGAAAATTTCCTCTATACTATTCACAAGCCTAGACACTATGAGTTCAAAATCAGTCTCTTAATAAAGAGTCTGTGGGCAAGTATGTAGGGGTGTGTGTGTGTCACATACTGAGGTTGAAACATAATGGAATCATTTTTATGTTATAACTTAAGCTTTATGACATTTGTGCAAACAAACACACAAGCCTAAAAATGTCTTGAAGGAAATGGCTTCCAAATTTAAAAAATAGCCAAATTTGATTTGGGCACTTTCATAAATATTATGTAAAACTGATATTTTGTATAATCAGGCTATATAGAAAGTAATTGTTTTCTCAGGAATGAAAGGATCTTTCGACATATTTACACTAAAAAACAATTGTGTCTTACTAGAATTCCTTACACTTACAATCATATTTATTTTGGAAAAATGTGTTATATCTAATGATATATTAATAACTGGTGAAATCAACGATGGCTTAAAAGTATGAATGCACTCTGACATCTAATCACTTTAATACTTTGTTGTGTGGTACAGTGGACAGAGAATGGATTTTGAAGTCAGTCTAAGAACAAATCATAGTTCTATTATTTATTAGCTGCTGACATTGGGCACTTTACTCTAAATTTCAATATTCTATCCTGCAAAATATGGATAGTAATATCTATACTATCAATTTGCTGGGAAGGTTAAATTAGAAAATGTAAGCAAAACACATTATTACATCTACCACATAGTGAGTGCTCAATAAATGTAATCTGCATATGTTAGATTTTCCTTTCGTCATTCACACTTAAGCAAACACGGTGACCACACTGATTTGATGCGGGAATCATCAATAATGAGCCAATAATATTTAACTTAATTCTTCTGAACTGTGTGCCTGTGGACGTTCTGCTGTGACAGAAAAAGAACTGGAATATATACTTTCTGATCGAAGTGTGGCAGTATGATTTTATTATTAAAAACATCTCTATAATTTACAAGCTAATAGAGATGATAAGAATCAGAGGAAGAAATATTTAATTCTTTAATAAGTTTCTTTATCTGCGGCTAGAGTCTGACTTTATTCATTAATTTATCAAATATTTATGCAGGCCTACGATGTGCTAAATACTCTATTAGTAATTAAGGTAAATAGTTAAAAGTTTAAAAGATACACAATTCGCACTCTCCAAAAATATCCCATTTTTATTGGGAGGGGAAATAAATCATAAAATGATTAGAATACAATATTTTATTTATTTCATTACCATAAACTCAGTCCTTACAGGTGAAATGTAAAATTAAGAAATAACCCAGATAATCAGGGAAAAGTTTTATTCATTTGCTTTTTGGGTGAGGAGATTGGATTAAAAAATTATCTTGACACTTGCCATGATTGCCACTTCTCTAAATGAAAAAAATCCAGCTTAAACAATAAAATCTATTAGCTGAACATGCTCAGAGTAATATTCTAGGCCGTAGATAGTCCTTGTAGCACACAATGTTTGATAAACTTTAAATCATTCCTTATCAAAGATAAAAGAACTTCTTGTCGACTGAGGTATATAAAGCTCCACATGGCTTTGGCATCTAGTACAGTACAAATTAATCATAATATTCTGATTTTAAGGGAGTGAATAAAAACAATCTTCACATGGAAGTTGGTTTCTAAATGTTTTTATGAGCTTCTGAAGATATTGTAATTAGCCCAACTTTTGTCCAGCTTTCCACAGTGTTGATTATAAATGATTTTACCAGCTTTAAAGCACATGACAGTCTGTTCAGAGCCATATATATATGTCTCTGAAGAGTAACAAATTGACCTTGTAATATTTTATTCATTACCCAAAATGAATGCACTAGGCTTCAGAATCTGCAATAACATTCCAATTGAAATAGTAAAGATTTTTCCTAGTAAATGTTAAGAATGAACAAAGTTATACAAAAGCTGTGCATGACAGCAAACATACAAGTCTCAAAAAAATTTTCAAGGTCATATTGTAAAATTATATCTTAGATTTCATGACATCTTTTAAGAGAATTTGTTTTTCCTTAGGCCATCCAGGAATATGGCCTAGAAGCAGACTTATATAATTCCTCATGAAAGTTTCTGTTTATATTATGGGAAATGGAATCCTGAATGTAAAAACTAAATAGGAACTCTGTCTGTGATTGAAAGAGGAATGAGGAAGAACCAAATAGTTGTGGAGCAGTTAAACTCAGATGGGGAAAAAGTGGACATTTTCCTTAGCATGGACCAAAATTTTGTTAGAATAACCCGAGGATATATGCTCTATTTTTTAAGACAGAATCTGAATATAAAAAATTAAGTGATGAAAAGATAATTTGACCAGGTGTACAAAGGTTAGAAGTCTCATTCTACACAATGAGAAATTCAATTTTTTAATTGTAACCAACAAAACAATCTGGTGCAGTGAAAAGAAGAGGTGCCAAGGGGACAGGTGATGGTTTCATCTGAAAGTTAGTAAAAAAGGGAGAAAAAACCAGCAGGAATATTGAAACCTATTTCCTCAAACTTAGGAAAACAAATCTGAAAAAATTTCGCTTTCAAAAAGATTCTTGAGGGTTGGCTTCTGTAGCTGGCACATCTCTTGTTCTGACCTCGACTCATTCAGTGTGTTCACCCAGCTCTTCTCTCAACCTGAGGCCACCCTCAAGCCAATCTCCCTGAGTGGTGACACACAGGGCTCCAGTCCTGGTGCTGACAGCTTCTGGTCTTAGTCTCTGTCCATCAGCTCTAACTAGAGTTGTGAACTTCAAGCTTGGGCACCTGACCCTTTTAACTACACTCTAGTCCTATTTTGATAATGTTTGTTTTTAATCCATCACAGTTGTGGTTGCACTTCTGCGGCACTAACACCTTTATTGGGCCATATGCTTGGTTTAAATTCAGCCATCTTTCACTAAAATGTGAATGATAAAATTAAAATCCATTTCTCTGTTAAGGTTGTAGTTGTAAAAGTAAAAAAACAGTTATCTTCATTTAAAATTATGGAATCCAAAATCCGAAAGGAATCTGTGGATGTCTAGTTTATTTTCTTGTTCATACACTGATATAATGCTAAAAGCATGTGCCACAATAAAAATGTAATAATTTAGATAGTTCTCCAAGCAAGTTAGTTTTAAAATGTAGCATCAAGCATCTTTTCTGACCACAACGTTATGAGATTAGAAATCAATTACAGGAGGGACTTCCCTGGTGGTCCAGTGGTAGAGAATCCACCTTACAGTGCGGGAACGCAGGTTCGACCCCTGGTCAGGGAGCTAAGATCTCACATGCCACAGGGCAACTAAGCCCGTCCGCCACAACTACTGAGCTCTCACACCTCAATGAGAGAGCCCACATGTCGCCACTACAGAGCCCATGTGCTCTGAAGCCCATGCGCCACAACTACAGAACCCATGTGCCCTGGAGCCTGCATGCCACAACTAGAGAAAAGCCCGTGTGCGCCACAACTAAAGAGAAGCCCGAGCACCACTACAAAAAGACTGCATGCTGCAACGAAAGATCTCACATGCCTCAGCGAAGATGCTGCATGCCACAACTAAGACCCAACGCAGCCAAAAAATAAATAAAGAAAATACATAAATATTTAAAAAAAGAAATCAATTACAGGAAAAAAACTATAAAAAACACAAACTCATGGAGGCTAAACAATATGTTACTAAATAACCAATGGATCACTGAAGAAATCAAAGAGGAAATAAAAAATACCTAGAAACAAATGACAACGAAAACACAATGACCTAAAACCTATGGGATGCAACAAAGGCAGTTCTAAAAGGGAAGTTTATAGCAATACAATCTTACCTCAAGAAACAAGAAAAATCTCAATAAACAACCTAAACTTATACCTAAAGCACCTAGAGAAAGAAGAACAAACAAAACCCAGTTAGTAGAAGGAAAGAAATCACAAAGATCAGAGCATAACTAAAAGAAATAGAAACGAAGAAAACAATAGCAAAGGTCAATAAAACTAAAAGCTGGTTCTTTGAGAAGATAAACAAAATTGATAAACCTTGAGCTAGACTCATCAAGAAAAGAGGGAGAAGACTCAAATCAATAAAATTAGAAATGAAAAAGAAGTTACAACTGACACTGCAGAAATACAAAGGATCATGAGAGATTACTACAAGCAACTATATGCCAATAAAATGGACAACCTGGAAGAAATGGACAAATGCTTAGAAAGGTACAATCTTCCAAGACTGAACCAGGAAGAAATAGAAAATATGAACAGACCAGTTACAAGCACTGAAATTGAAACTGTGATTAAAAATCTTCCAACAAACAAAAGCCCAGGACCAGATGGCTTCACAGGCAAATTCTATCAAACATTTAGAGAAGAGCTAACACCTATCTTTCTCAGACTCTTAAAAAAATTGCACAGGAAGAAACACTCCCAAGCTCACTCTATGAGGCTGCCATCACCCTGAAACCAAAACCAGACAGAGGTATCACAAAAAAAGAAAATTACAGACCAAGATCACTGATGAACATAGACACAAAAATCCTCAACAAAATACTAGCAAACAGAATCCAACAACACATTAAAAGGATCATACACCATGATCAAGTGGGATTTATCGCAGGGATGCAAGGATTCTTTAATATATGCAAGTTAATCAATGTGATACACCATATTAACAAATTGAAGAAGAAAAACCATATGATCATCTCAATAAATGCAGAAAAAGCTTTTGACAAAATTCAACACCAATTTATGATAAAAACTCTCGAGATAGTGGGCATAGAGGGAACACACCTCAACATAATAAAGGCCATATATGACAAACCCACAGCAAACATCATTCTCAATGGTGAAAAACTGAAAGCATTTCCTCTAAGATCAGGAATAAGACAAGGATGTCCACTCTCACCACTACTTTTCAACATAGTTTAGGAACTCCTAGCCATGACAATCAGAGAAGAAAAAGAAATAAAAGGAATCCAAATTCGAAGAGAAGAAGTAAAACTGTCACTGTTTGCAGATGACATGATACTATACTTAGAGAATCCTATAGATGCCACCAGAAAACTACTAGAGCTAATGAGTGAATCTGGTAAAGTTGCAGGATACAAAATTAATGCACAGAAATCTCTTGCATTCCTATACACTAACAACGAAAGATCAGAAAGAGAAATTAAGGAAACAATCCCATTCACCATTGCAACAAAAAGAGTAAAATACCTAGTAATAAACCTACCTAAGGAGGCAAAAGACCTGTACTCAGAAAACTATAAGATACTGATGAAAGAAATCAAAGATGACACAAACGGATGGAGAGATATACCATGTTCTTGGATTGGAGGAATCAATATTGTGAAAATGACTATAGTACCCAAAGCAATCTACAGATTTAACACAATCCCTATCAAATTACCAATGGCATTTTTCACAGAATTAGAACAAAACATTTTACAATTTGTATGGAAGCACAAAAGACCCTGAATAGCCAAAGGAATCTTGAGAAAGAAACACAGAGCTGGAGGAATCAGGTTCCCTGACTTCAGACTATACTACAAAGCTACAGTAATCAAAACAGTATGGTACTGGCACAAAAACAGAAATATAGATCAATGGAACAGGACAGAAAGCCCAGAGATAAGCCCACGCACCTACGGTCACCTCATCTATGACAAAGGAGGCAAGAATATACAATGGAGAAAAGACAGTCTGTTCAATAAGTGGTGCTGGGAAAACTGGACAGCTCCAAGTAAAAGAATGAAATTAGAACACTCCCTAACACCATAAACAAAAATAAACTCAAAATGGATTAAAGACCTAAATATAAGGCCGGACACTATATAAAACTCTTAGAGGAAACATAGGCAGGACACTCTTTGACATAATTCGCAGCAATATCTTTTTTGATCCACCTCCTAGAGCAATGGAAATAAAAACAAAAATAAACAAATGGGATCTAATTAAATTTAAAAGCTTTTGCACAGCAAAGGAAACCATAAGCAAAATGAAAAGACAACCCTCAGAATGGGAGAAAATATTTGCAAACAAAGCAACCAACAAGGGATTAATCTCCAAAATACAAAAACAGCTCATGCAGTTCAATATCAAAAAAACAAATAACCCAATCAAAAATGGGCAGAAGATCTAAATAGATACTTCTCCAAAGAAGACATACAGATGGCCAAAAAGCCCATGAAAAGATGCTCAACATCAAAAATTATTAGAGAAATTCAAATCAAAAGTACAATGAAGTATCACCTCACACTGGTCAGAATGGCCATCATCAAAAAATCTACAAACAATAAATGCTGGAGAGGGTGTGGAGAAAAGGGAACCTTCCTGCACTCTTGGTGGGAATGTAAATTGGTACAACCACTATGGAGAACAGTATGGACGTTCCTTAAAAAACTAAAAATAGAACTACCATACGACCCAGTAATCCCATTCCTTGGCATATACCCTGAGAAAACTATGTTTTAATGGGATACATGCACCCCAATATTCATTGCAGCACTATTTACAATAGCCAGGACATGGAAGCAACCTAAATGTCCATCAATGGAGGAATGGATAAAGAAGATGTGGTACATATATACAATAGAATATTACTCAGCCATAAAAAAGAATGAAATAATGCCATTTGCGGCAACATGGATGGACCTAGAGCAGATTGTCATACTGAGTGAAGTAAGTCAGACACAGAGAGATAAATATCATATGACATGACTTATACGTGGAATCTAAAAAAAAGGGTACAAATGAACTTATTTGCAAAACAGAAGTAGAGTCACGGATGTAGAAAACAAACTTATGGTTACCAGGGGATAAGAAGGGGAGGGATATACTGGGAGACTGGGATTGACATATATACACTACTATATATAAAATAGATAACTAGTAAGAACCTGCTGTATAGCACAGGGAACTCTACTCAATACTCTAATGGCCTATATGGGAAAAGGATCTTAAAAAAAAAGAGTGGATATATGTATGCGTATAACTGGTTCACTTTGCTGTACACCTGAAACTAACACAACATTGTAAATCAACTATACTCCAATAACAATTAAAAATAAAATAGATTAAAAAAGAAAAATAATTCTGGAACAGTGGGTATGAGGGAAAGGGGAGTATTTTAATAGTCAAAGTGAAGGGTAATGAAAACCAGTGAAAGAAAATATTTAATGGAGAAAGCTGATTTAATAAATATCGAGGATATTTAAGAAATATCGATGCTTTTTTTTTTTTTTTTTACAGCTTCAATAACATAGGATGGAGGAAAGGGTTCAAATATGACCATGTAAGTTTTTGTTCAACTCAATGATATCTGGTAACCAGATCTAATGCCTACAGTGCTCTTTTTCAGGACACTCCTCCAAAAAACTCTTGCCATGTAAGGTTGAGTACACTCATTAAAAACACCTTTTCTATGCAATTTAAGATGAGACTTTGGGGTCAAGATATAATATCAACATCTTGAATATCCTTTGCATTGCTTCATGTAACACTTGAAAGTATATTTGGGCACATGGCTATTAAATGGTGAGTCTTCCAACATCTTTATGAAGTTAAGAAGTTTACCAACTTCAGAAAACAGAAGTAGTTAATTGTATGATGTCCAAATAAACTATTAACTTAATCAACAAGACTTTTAACTATGAAAACAGGTTGATACTTTGTCAGTTGCTTCATTTGCAAATATTTTACCCCATTCTGAGTGTTGTCTTTTCGTCTTGTTTATGGTTTCCTTCGTTGTGCAAAAGCTTTTAAGTTTCATTAGGTCCCATTTGTTTATTTTTGTTTTTATTTCCATTTCTCTAGGAGGTGAGTCAAAAAGGATCTTGCTGTGATTTATGTCATAGAGTGTGCTGCCTATATTTTCCTATAAGAGTTTAATAGTGTCTGGCCTTACATTTAAGTCTTCAATCCATTTGGAGTTTATTTTTGTGTATGGTGTTAGGTAGTGTTCTAATTTCATTCTTTTACATGTAGCTGTCCAGTTTTCCCAGCACCACTTATTGAAGAGGCTGTCTTTTCTCCACTGTATATTCTTGCCTCCTTTATCAAAAATAAGGTGACCATATGTGTGTGGGTTTATCTCTGGGCTTTCTATCCTGTTCCATTGATCTATATTTCTGTTTTTGTGCCAGTACCATACTGTTTTGATTACTGTAGCTTTGTAGTATAGTCTGAAGTCAGGGAGCCTGAATCCTCCAGCTCCGTTTTTCTTTCTCAAGATTCCTTTGGCTATTCGGGGTCTTTTGTGTTTCCATACAAATTGTGAGATTTTTTGTTCTAGTTCTGTGAAAAATGCCAGTGGTAGTTTGATAAGGATTGCATTGAATCTGTAGATTGCTTTGGGTAGTAGAGTCATTTTCACAATGTTGATTCTTCCAATCCAAGAACATGGTATATCTCTCCATCTATTTGTATCATCTTTAATTTCTTTCATCAATGTCTTATAATTTTCTGCATACAGGTCTTTTGTCTCCTTAGGTAGGTTTATTCCTAGATATTTTATTCTTTTTGTTGCAGTGGTAAATGGGAGTGTTTTCTTAATTTCACTTTCAGATTTTTCATCATTAGTGTATAGGAATGCCAGAGATTTCTGTGCATTAATTTTGTATCCTGCTACTTTACCAAATTCATTGATTAGTTCTAGTAGTTTTCTGGTAGCGTCTTTAGGATTCTCTATGTATAGTATCATGTCATCTGCAAACAGTGACAGTTTCACTTCTTCTTTTCTGATTTGGATTCCTTTTATTTCTTTGTCTTCTCTGATTGCTGTGGCTAAAACTTCCAAAACTATGCTGAATAACAGTGGTGAGAGTGGGCAACCTTGTCTTGTTCCTGATCTTAGTGGAAATGCTTTCAGTTTTTCACCATTGAGGCTGATGTTGGCTGTGGGTTTGTCATATATGGCTTTTATTATGTTGAGGTAAGTTCCCTCTATGCCTACTTTCTGGAGGGTTTTTTATCACAGGTGGGTGTTGAATTTTTTCGAAAGCTTTCTTTGCATCTATTGAGATGATAATATGGTTTTTCTCTCCAAAATTTACAAGCAGCTCATGCAGCTCAATATCAAAAAAACAAACAACCCAATCCAAAAATGGGCAGAAGACCTAAATAGACATTTCTCCAAAGAAGACATACAGATTGCCAACAAACACATGAAAGAATGCTCAACATCATTAATCATTAGAGAAATGCAAATCAAAACTACAATGAGATATCATCTCACACCAGTCAGAATGGCTATCATCAAAAAATCTACAAAAATAAATGCTGGAGAGGGTGTGGAGAAAAGGGAACTCTCTTGCACTGTTGGTGGGAATGTAAATTGATACAGCCATTATGGAGAACAGTATGGAGGTTCCTTAAAGAACTAAAAATAGAACTACCATACGACCCAGCAATCTCACTACTGGAATATACCCTGAGAAAACCATAATTCAAAAAGAGTCATGTACCACAATGTTCATTGCAGCTCTATTTACAATAGCCAGGACATGGAAGCAACCTAAGTGTCCATCATCAGATGAATGGATAAAGAAGATGTGGCACATATACACAATGGAATATTACTCAGCCATAGAAAGAAACGAAATTGAGTTATCTGTAGTGAGGTGGATGGACCTAGAGTTTGTCATACAGAGTGAAGTAAGTCAGAAAGAGAAAAACAAATACCGTATGCTAACAACATATATATGGAATCTGAGAAAGAAAAAAAAATGGTCATGAAGAACCTAGGGGCAAGATGGGAATAAAGACGCAGACCTACTAGAGAATGGACTTGAGGATATGGGGAGGGGGACGGGTAAGCTGGGACAAAGTGAGAGAGTGGCATGGACATATATACACTACGAAATGTAAAACAGATAGCTAGTGGGAAGCAGCCGCATAGCACAGGGAGATCAGCTCGGTGCTTTGTGACCACCTAGAGGGGTGGGATAGGAAGGGAGACGCAAGAGGGAAGAGATATGGGGATATATGTATATATGTAACTGGTTCACTTTGTTATAAAGCAGAAACTAACACACCATTGTTAAGCAATTATACTCCAATAAAGATGTTAAAAAAAAAAAGAAAAGAAAGAAAAATAAAAACAAACAGGTTGATAGAATTGAATTTTGGAATAACTAAGTACAAAGTCCAAATTAACTTTATAACAAAAAAAGTGATTAGATATAAGCAATTGAATGTCAAACTATAAATTACATTTAATCAAATTTTACAACATTCTTTTCTCAATTGAAAAGATTTAAAACAAGTTTCCATGAAGTCAAATGGATTAATTGGGTATTAGGTGCTTCTGAACAATACTCTGAAAACAAAAACCATATACTTTTGTCCACTATTTAGAAATGAAGTTAGATGGAGAAGAGACAGCAGAAAGAAGAGGTTTGGTATAAGAAAGAAAAACAGAGAGAGGAAAATGTCAGAGAAAAGTAGGAGGGTGTAATCACACAAATCGAAGGTCAAAAGTAAGAGGCAGAGAATCATTCTTAATTAACCTTCCTCAATTTCAGAATGGTATTCAGAGCTCAACTAAAACATTTTTGAAGAGGAATTAGTTTCTGGTACAGTTGACTTTATGAAAACGTGCAACAACTCAGCCCTGGCAAATTCCTAGTGTGTAGTCTAGACACGTCATCTAACATTTTCAAGCATGTAGAACTATTGCTAACCTTGGTCAATCAAAATTTATTAAATGTTTTCTATGTGCCTAATGCTATGCAAGTTTCCAGGGGTATACAAAACATGTAACATATAATATGATCCCAGGATATTTAGTAAGGAAAATAAAAGTAAAATGCTTGAAACAATTGTCCCTGAAGTATTTGGTTTGATTAAGGGTGTAATAGGAGATGAAAGGAATGAAATCTTTCTAGGTGGAATAACTTGAGCTAGAATTTGAAGGATGGGTAGACTTTGAGAGGTAAATTTTGAATCTAGTCCTAAGCAGCTAATGTGTGCTGGTTGAGCTCATAGATGGATAAACAATAAATGAATTGACGGAAGAAGAAAGATGTGGATGTTCCTGGTAAAGAGAATGGTGCAAGCAAAAGCAAGATTGATTAAGCCATATGCAGAAGGCAGAAGAGCAAAGCTGCCCAATTAAAGAAATAGGTGAATTTTGGGGAGAACATGTGAAGTTTGATAGAAAGAGTGGAGTCAATGTTTGTTTATTTTACTCCAATTATGGTGTGTTGGAGATATCTCCAGATGATGGTGATGATGATGATTGATATTGCTGTTAACCAGTCTATCTAAAAATACATGTAGGTTATATAGGTTAAGATTTTGAGTCCAGATGTATTGTCACACAGATCTGGATTCAAATGTTACTCTTGTATTTACTATTTACATGAGTTTAAGCATAGTCTTCTCTCTTGGTCTCTCTAGATGTAAAAATAAGCATAAAAGTACCTTACCTCTCGGGGTTATTGTGAAAATTAAATGAGAAAATACATATCAAATACTTATTATAGAACTTGGCACATAGAAAGTACTCAACAACTGTTATCTATATCATCTTCATTAAGATCATTATTTTAGTACAGGATGAATTTTTGTGTTGCCCTATTTTTTCATATTAGTAAATTATGTTTGCATCAAAGTTTATGTTCAATTCTAATATTGAATAAAGGTCAGTTGTGTTCAAGCTGGAATGTAAAGAATGAAAATAAAGACCTCTAAATAGTGGTCTTTGTAGCTTATAATGATTTAAAAAATTATCTCTGTTTTCAAGTGTGAGGAATCACAAGATGGATGTGATGATGGATCAATAGCAGACCAATTAAGCTAATGGAGACTAATCAATGCTTCTGGGTATGGTTGTGTAAGCTGTAGATTGAAATTCTCCTGGGGCAGCATTTCCACAGACTATGATATGTAATACACCCTAAGAGCTGGGTCGGTGAGGAGAGGGGTCTCTCAAATGATCCTATGGTGTTTAATTCCCAAATGACTTTTATTTGATTTTACAATGTTCATATTACAATGAAGACTTTTTTAGACTAATGTTAAAACTAGTTTGCCTTCTTTCAGCATAAAATGATGTGAGGGAGGACAGGTGCTAATTCAGAAGGGTGTTTCTTCCTGGGTGTACCAAGAGTAGGGAAGGAGAAATTGTCCATGGATGAGATACACAGTACAAAGTTGAGTAGTCAAGAACTGATTGAAGAACTTGGCTTTAGTGAACCCTGAACCTGACTGCTGCATTAATTACCTTAACTCTGATCTTCTATTCCTATAATAAGAACAATAGCATATACCAGACACTGGTGTAAAGCTTTGCTACTGACATTTCTAAAATCTTGAAATTGGTTTTAGTTTCAAAATCATAAGATAAAAAAAGGTAAAATTCTGTAGAGGAAACACAAAATACCACTATGTTAACATTATAAATCCTTATGGTGTTTTAAATACTCCAATTAAATCACATTAAAAAAATGCTTTCATTTGGAGCAAAACTAAATAGAAACTAAATAATTGATACATTTGCATGTTTCTAAGTTGGCAGATAGGAGTCAGTGAAGAGGTAGCTGGGTTTGCATTTATGTTGACTATTACTAAGAGCCACCTTTTTTTTCTTTTTTTCTGAGCCTTTGATAACTTGAGTGAGGGTCAAAGAGAACGAAATGGAAAAATCCAATCTGAGTAATAAAAGGTTAGCATTGCCATCATCACAGTTGTTGCACATGTCATTTATCTAAAAACAGAAAAGCAAGTGGTTTCTGAACTCTAAGCCAGAAGCAAACGTAAAACACCACTTAGAGACCCAGCAATTTCCCACAAAGATTATACTCTTCAGTTGCTAGATAATAAGTGTTATTTGACAAATGAGACAAAAGACCCTTTTAGTTTATATTATTACTATCACAAAATAAGTGTTTTTTGAACACGTTAAATATAAAGATTCTTAAAGCTTATACTGTTGCAAATCTATCCCCAGTAGGAATTTATATGGCTGGAATAATCTCTAGCTTAAAATACAGAATTAGAAGAGTCAGTTCTATTGATCAGAGAATTTAAAACATGAAAGATCAACAGTCAGAAAAGGTGAATCATAAATTAATGAAGACATGGTGGGATGGCAAATAAAAGGCAGGTTACAATTCAGAAGAGGCTGTTCTTATGGGGAAAAGTCACTAGAGATAAAAGTGTTAATACTTATTTTATATATGTGGATTTAATATTATTTTTGATATATGGCAACACACCATAATACTCTTAAGTATCCCCATTTTACAATTTTACACTTAAATTGTGGAATTGAACTAGCAACACTATCAATATTATTTAGTAGCAGAACAGTATCTCATAATCAGAGAAACCTGGGAGACACATATGTACCCTCAATAAATAATTTTGCTTATTAAAAGCCATTTTCACCCCTCTCAATTTACTAGATTCCATTTGAATCATTTATCAGAAGACCTTTATCATTCCACTTAATTTTGATGAGTACATTAGCAGGATGGACACTTAGATCTTACCTAAATATAGATCTATTTAAGGAAAATTAGACAAAAATATATTTTTATGTACCAAAAACAACCCAAAGCTGTAGTAGAATAGATTTGATAAGTTAAAAGTAGAACAAACCTGTTGAAAGTAAATTTGCCATGCATTTAAGGTAAAATAAAATGGAAAACTTCTGTGGTAGGAAAAACAACACTGTTATATATTAAAGAAACGTATTTCCCCTGCACCAGCATGTAAAATCAAAATAGAAGAGAATCAATAAAACCAGTAAGTTCACTTTGGGAGAAAAACATCATTTTCTTTAGCCCAGAAATCTGAAAGCTTTTAACTTGAAATAAATTTTATTTTGTGGGGTCCCCAACCAAAACACTAAGGGTGCTGCTGATTATATTCTATAATTACTGTAAAAAGAGCCTCATCCCACTTCATTCTGCCACTGAGAATTGCAAACTGTCTTGTGAGGTAGTAGCTTAGCATTTTCAAGCTTCCAGTGATTTACTTGGCAGATTTCAGTCACTTGTGAAAATAATTCCTAATCTTCAAATTCATAGTCTAAAGGAAATCAGAGCTAGTCTAATGGAAATCAGGATGTGTCTAATATCTATTTTCACTAGAAGTAACTCCATGAGTGTGTAACCTTACATGAAGTTTAGATAAATTTGTCTAATGCAGTTTATCTTCAGCTTTACGTATCTTTTGAGAAAGATTTTTCTGGTTCTAAATGTAGACAGTTTTCATTTCCAAATAGCAGGCCGTGACATTTGCCTGAAGAATGGTTTCACAGTAGAATATATAAAGTTTAAAATAGCTCCTTAAATTAAAAATAAATTTCCCTATACATATGGTCAACTCATCTTTGACAAAGCAACAAAGGCAATACAATGGAGCAAACAGAGTCTCTTCAACCAACGGTACTGGAAGAAATGGGTATCCACATGCAGAGCGTGAGTCTAGACACAGACTTTATACCCTTCACAAAAGTTAACCCCAAATGGATCATAGACCTAAAAGTAAAATGCAAAATTATAAAACTCATAGAAGATAACAGGAAAAACTTAAGATGATTTTGGGCATGGTGATACCTTTTAGATATAACACCAAAGGCATGATCCATGAAAAAAATAGTTGATAACCTGAACTTCATGAAAATTAAAAACTTTTCCTTTCAAAAGACAAAATCAAGAGAAACAGAAGACAAGCCACAGACTGGGAGAAAATATTTGCAAAAGATACATCTGATAAAGGTCTGTTATCCAAAATATACACAGAACTCTTAAAATTCAATAAGAAAATAAACCAATTAAAAAATGGGCCAAAGATTTTAACAGACACCTCACCAAAGAAGATACGCAGGTGGGAAACAGGCACATGAGAAAATGGTTCACATCTTTTCTATATGTTATCCAGGAAATGCAAATTAAAACAACAATGAGATAATACTACACACCTATTAGAATGGCCAAAATCTGGAACACTAGCAACACCGAATGCTGACAATTATGTGGAGAAACAAGAACTCTGTCTTTGCTGATAGGAATGCAAAATGGTACAGCCACTTTGGAAGACAGTTTGGCAGCTTCTTACAGAGCTAAACATACTCTTACCATACAATCCAGCAATGTCCCTCATTGGTATTTGCCCAAGGAAGTTGAAAACTTATGTCCACACAAAAACCTGCACATGATGTTTATAGCAGTTTTATTCATTATTGCCAAAACTTGAACGCAACCAAGATGTCCTTCAGTAGGTGCATGAGTAAATAAAATGTGGTACATCCAGAAAATGGAATATTATTCAGTGCTAAAAAGACATGAGCTATTAAGCCATGAAAAGACATGGAGGAACCTTATATGCATATTATTGAAAGAAGCCAATCTGAAAGGGTTATATTCTGTATGATTCCAACTATATGACATT
This sequence comes from Balaenoptera acutorostrata, assembly GCF_949987535.1. Taxonomy (NCBI): domain Eukaryota; kingdom Metazoa; phylum Chordata; class Mammalia; order Artiodactyla; family Balaenopteridae; genus Balaenoptera; species Balaenoptera acutorostrata. The sequence goes on along the minus strand of NC_080068.1, from coordinate 22,077,895 downwards.
CTGGAAAAAGCAAAACTATGGAGACAATAAAAAGATCAGTGGTTGCCAAGGGTGGGGTGGGGAGAGAGATGAATAATCAGAACACAGAGATTTTTAGGGCAATGAAAATACTTGGTATTATATTCTCATCTTGGATATAGGTTATTATACTTTTGTCCAAACCCATGGAATGTACAACCCCAAGAGTGTAGGAAAACTAAGGTACACTATGGATTCTGGGTGATTATGATGTATCAAATTAGGTTCACCCTTGGTTAAAAAAAAAAGGTACCATTTTGGTGAGTGATGTTGATAATGGGGGAGAGTATGTATGTGTAGAAGCAGGGATATATGGAATATTTCTGTACCTTGCTCTCAGTTTTGTTGTAAACCTAAAACTGCTCTAAAAAGTAAGTCCATTAAAAATTAAAAAGAAATTCATATGCAAATAGATAGTGGATTTAATGTTACTCATTTTGCTTGCAAGTGCCACTGAAACTATTTAGGATAAAAATCTATAGAAACCAACAATGAGTTAGCACGTACAAATATAATTATTGAATCACTAGGTCAACTAGCTTTCTAGCGTTACATATTAGCATTCTGTTTAGATATTTGAACCACTTTACATTGTTATGGATCATGTAGTTAAAACAGTAAGTTAAGGATTGAGTTACTTTATCTGAGATTTGCATTTATTAACAGTTGAGCTAGGTGAATGAATAAAAAATTAACAGCTGAGCTAAGTGAATGAATAAAAAATTACATATTATACCCTGTGTTTGAGGACATTTTGAAGTTTTAAAAAGATATGTTCCTCACTAAAACACTGAATTGCTTAGAAATTCATCATACTAAAGCAATGTCATCTCAGTTTAGGCAAAATTCAATCTCTAGAGAATTGCAACAATGTCAATGGGGCTTTATTTTTTCATTTACTTATTGAAAAACATTAATTCAGAGCTTACTGAACATCAGAAACTAGATTAGGCAATGGGAATATAATGAAGGATAAGTTAAGTTTCTCTTAAAAAACACAGACATCCACATACATATTTATAATACATATGATAGGTACAATAGTATTGATATTATTATTAAAAATAATAACTTACATAACATTTACAATGTACTAGATACTGGTCTAAGTTCTGTACTTAAGTTAATTTATTTTACCCTCAAAACAATTTTATGAGATAGGTTTACTATTGTAATCCTCATTTAATGAGCCAAAAAAAAGTTAGTGGGGTTAAATAAGTTGTCCAAGGTTATACAGCTAATGTCTCTTACTAGAGGGCCCAAACAATAGGGAAATAAGTAAACAAGTGTATACAAGAAAGAATGTGTCAAGTTACCTAAGAGGGCAATGAATCAAGAGCCATAGCGATTCATAGGGGAGACAGCTGACAAAATTTTGCAAGAAACGCACAAATCTCAGGGTGGTAGCTGGCACTGGAGACATCTTTGAAAGATGATAAAATATTGACAAGCAGGGGAAGGGCATCATAGGCAAAGTAGCATAATTAAATGTGGACGTGGGAAAGCACAGGCTGTGTTTGGGAAACACTGGATCGTCCAGCTTGACTAGAGGGTAGGAGCAACAGGTGTCTGTTTATGTGGTGCACGAATCCCCACTTGCCCAGTTGTGTCTCCTCAGTGTTTCTGGCCCTCAGGTCAGGTCGCAGGGAGCCAGGCTGTCTGTCAAGTTGGCCTGTACTGTATTGGCTATTGTCCAAGTTACGAGGAAACAGAAGGCCCACTCTCAGTCCCCAAAGAAGAGATGGGCAAAACTGCACCAATGTCCTTTGAAAGCACAGACAAGACATCATAAGACCATATCATAGCTCTATGGATGCCGACAGAGGAGTGCTAACAGAGACAGTGAGGTCGGGGCAGAGAAAACAGGTGAGATTCAGCAACGATGACTGCAGGCTTCCCTTTTCATTTTCTCTGCTGCCTTTGAGAAGCAGGAGATAGCTATGTCCTCACGTTTGGCTTTGATACAAGTACAGAGAAAATAACTTATAAACATTTCTTGTATTCTGAGAAATAAAAAATGGGATGAATGGAAATATGTTAGAATCAGAGAATCTTGCTTTAGGCCCAATCTTTCAGAGAAAAAATCTGTTGTAAGATGAAAATGTTACAGGTAAGAACATAAGGGTTTCACAGTAATATTGTTTGATAACTTTTCTTTTCCTGCCCTGCATTCTTTTTTTATTTTTATTTTTAATTTTTTTAAACATCTTTATTGGAGTATAATTGCTTTACAATGGTGTGTTAGTTTCTGCTTTATAACAATGTGAATCAGCTATATATATCCACATATACCCTACCTCTCGCGTCTCCCTCCCACCCTCCCTATCCCACCCCTCTAGGTGGTCACAAAGCACCAAGCTGATCTCCCTGTGCTATGTGGCTGCTTCCCACTAGCTATTTTACGTTTGGTAGTGTATATATGTCCATGCCACTCTCTCACTTCGTCCCAGCTTATCCTTCCCCCTCCCCGTGTCCTCAAGTCCATTCTCTACGTCTGTGTCTTTATTCCTGTCCTGCCCCTAGGTTCTTCAGAACCAATTTTTTTTTTTTAGATTCCATATATATGTGTTAGCATAACATATTTGTTTTTCTCTTTCTGACTTCACTCTGTATGACAATCTCTAGGTCCATCCACCTCACTACAAATAACTCAATTTTGCTTCTTTTTATGGCTGAGTAATATTCCATTGTGTATATGTGCCACATCTTCTCTATCCATTCATCTGTCGATGGACACTTAGGTTGCTTCCATGTCCTGGCTATTGTAAATAGAGCTGCAATGAACACTGTGGTACATGACTCGCTTTGAATTCTGGTTTTCTCAGGTTATATGCCCAGTAGTGGGATTGCTGGGTCATATGGTAGTTCTATTTTTACTTTTCTAAGGAACCTCCATACTGTTCTCCACAGTGGCTGTATCAACTTACATTCCCACCAACAGTGCAAGAAGGTTCCCTTTTCTCCACACCCTCTCCAGCATTTATTGTTTGTAGATATTTTGAGAGTGGCCATTCTGACTGGTGTGAGGTGATACCTCACTGTAGTTTTGATTTGCATTTCTCTAATGATTAGTGATGTTGAGCATCCTTTCATGTGTTTGTTGGCAATCTGTACATATTCTTTGGGGAAATGTCTATTTAGGTCACCTGCCCATTTTTGGAACGGGTTGTTTGTTTTTTTGATATTGAGCTGCATGAGCTGCTTGCAAAATTTGGAAATGAATCCTTTGTCAGTTGCTTCATTTGCAAATATTTTCTCCCATTCTAAGGGTTGTCTTTTCATCTTGTATATGGTTTCCTTTGCTGTGCAAAAGCTTTTAAGTTTCATTAGGTCCCATTTGTTTTTCTTTGTTTTTATTTTCATTTCTCTAGGAGGTGGGTAAAAAAGGATCTTGCTGTGATTTATGTCATAGAGGGTTCTGCCTATGTTTTCCTCTAAGAGTTTTATAATGTCTGGCCTTACATTTAGGTCTTTAATCCATTTTGAGTTTATTTTTGTGTATGGTGTTAGGGAGTGTTCTAATTTCATTCTTTTACATGTAGCTGTCCAGTTTTCCCAGCACCACTTACTAAAGAGGCTGTCTTTTCTCCATTGTATATTCTTGCCTCCTTTATCAAAAATAAGGTGACCATATGTGCGTGGGTTTATCTCTGGGTTTTCTATCCTGTTCCATTGATCTATGTTTCTGTTTTTGTGCCAGTACCACACTGTCATGATTACTGTAGCTTTGTAGTATGGTCTGAAGTCAGGGAGCCTGATTCCTCCAGCTCCATTTTTCTTTCCCAAGATTGCTTTGGCTATTTAGGGCCTTTTGTGTTTCCATAAAATTGTGAAATTTTTTGTTCTAGTTTTGTGAAAAATGCCAGTGGTAGTTTGATAGGGATTGCATTGAATCTGTAGATTGCTTTGGGTAGTAGAGTCATTTTCACAATGTTGATTCTTCCAATCCAAGAACATGGTATATCTCTCCATCTGTTTGTATCATCTTTAATTTCTTTCAACAGTGTCTTCTAGTTTTCTGCATACAGGTCTTTTGTCTCCTTAGGTAGGTTTATTCCTAGGTATTTTATTCTTTTTGTTGCAATGGTAAATGGGAGTGTTTTCTCAATTTCTCTTTCAGATTTTTCATCATGAGTGTATAGAAATGCAAGAGATTTCTGTGCATTAATTTTGTATCCTGCTACTTTACCAAATTCATTGATTAGCTCTAGTAGTTTTCTGGTAGCATCGTTAGGATTCTCTATGTATAGTATCATGTCATCTGCAAACAGTGACAATTTTACTTCTTCTTTTCCGATTTGGATTCCATTTATTTCTTGTTCTTCTCTGACTGCTGTGGCTAAAACTTCCAAAACTATGTTGAATAATAGTGGTGAGAGTGGGCAACCTTGTCTTATTTCTGGTCTTAGCGGAAATGGTTTCAATTTTCCACCATTGAGAACGATGTTGGCTGTGGGTTTGTCATATATGGCCTTTATTATGTTGCGGTAAGTTCCCTCGATGCCTTCTTTCTGGGGGGTTTTTATCATAAATCAGTGTTGAATTTTGTTGAAAGCTTTTTCTGCATCTATTGAGATGATTATATGGTTTTTATCGTTCATTTTGTTAATATGGTGTATCACGTTGATTGATTTGCATATATTGAAGAATCCTTGCATTCCTGGGATAAACTCCACTTCATCGTGGTGTATGATCCTTTTAATGTGCTGCTGGATTCTGTTCGCTAGTATTTTGTTGAGGATTTTTGCATCTATGTTCATCAGTGATATTGGCCTGTAGTTTTCTTTTTGTGACATCTTTGTCTGGTTTTGATATCAGGGTGATGGTGGCCTTGTAGAATGAGTTTGGGAATGTTCCTCCCTCTGCTATATTTTGGAAGAGTTTGAGAAGGATAGGTGTTAGCTCTTCTCTAAATGTTTGATAGAATATACCTGTGAAGCCATCTGGTCCTGGGCTTTTGTTTGTTGGAAGATTTTAAATCACAGTTTCAATTTCAGTGCTTGTTACTGGTCAATTTATATTGTCTGTTTTCTCCTGGTTCAGTCTTAGAAGGTTGTGCTTTTCTAAGAATTTGTCCATTTCTTCCAGGTTGTCCATTTTATTGGCATATAGTTGCTTGTAGTAATCGCTCATGATCCTTTGTATTTCTGCAGTGTCAGTTGTTACTTCTCCTTTTTCATTTCTAATTCTTTGATTTGAGACTTCTCCCTTTTTTTCCTGATGAGTCTGGCTAATGGTTTATCAATTTTGTCTATTTTCTCAAAGAACCAGCTTTTGGTTTTATTGATCTTTGCTATCATTTCCTTAATTTCTTTTTCATTTATTTCTGATCTGATCTTTATGATTTCTTTGCTTCTGTTAACTTTGGGGTTTTTTTGTTCCGCTTTCTTTAATTGCTTTAGGTGTAAGGTTAGGTTGTTTATTTGAGATGTTTCTTGTTTCTTGAGGTGGGATTGTATTGCTATAAACTTCCCTCTTAGAACTGCTTTTGCTGCATCCCATAGGTTTTGGGTCATCGTGTTTTCATTTTCATTTGTTTCTAGGTATTTTTTGATTTCCTCTTTGATTTCTTCAGTGGTCTCTTGGTCATTTAGTAGTGTATTGTTTAGCCTCCAGGTGTTTGCATTTTTTACAGATTTTTTCCTGTAATTGATATCTAGTCTCACAGCATTGTGGTTGGAAAAGATACTTGATATGATTTCAATTTTCTTAAATTTACCAGGGCTTGATTTGTGACCCAAGATATGATCTATCCTGGAGAATGTTCCATAAACACTTGAGAAGAAAATGTATACTGCTGTTTTTGGATGGAATGTCCTATAAATATCAATTAAGTCCATCTTGTTTAATGTATCATTTAAAGCTTGTGTTTCCTTATTTATTTTCCTTTTGGATGATCTGTCCATTGGTGAAAGTGGGATGTTAATGTCCCCTACTATGATTGTGTTATTGTCAATTTCCCCTTTTATGGCTGTTAGCATTTGCCTTATGTATTGAGATACTCCTATGTTGGTTGCATAAATATTTACAATTGTTACATCTTCTTCTTGGATTGATCCCTTGATCATTATGTAGTGTCCTTCCTTGTCTCTTGTAATAGTCTTTATTTTAATGTCTGTTTTGTCTGATATGAGGATTGCTACTCCAGCTTTCTTTTGATTTCCACTTGCATGGAATATCTTCTTCCATCCCCTCACTTTCAGTTGGTATGTGTCCCTAGATCTGAAGTGGGTCTGTTGTACACAGAATACATATGGGTCTTGTTTTTGTATCCATTCAGCCAGGCTATGTCTTCTGGTTGGAGCATTTAATCCATTTACATTTAAGGTAGTTATCGATATGTATGTTCCTATTGCCATTTCCTTAATTGTTTTGTGTTTGTTTTTGTAGGTCTTTTCTTTATCTATTGTTTCCTGCTTAGAGAAGTTCCTTTAGAATTTGTTGTAAAGCTGATTTGGTGGTGCTGAATCCTCTTAGCTTTTGCTTGCCTGGAAAGGTTTTAATTTCTCCATCGAATCTGAATAAGATTCTTGCTGGGTAGAGTAATCTTGGTTGTAGGTTTCTCCCTTTCATCACTTTAAATATGTCCAGCCACTCCCTTCTGGCTTGCAGAGTTTCTGCTGAAAGATCTGCGGTTAACCTTATAGGGATTCCCTTGTATGTTATTTGTTGCTTTTCCTTTGCTGCTTCTAATATTTTTTCTTTGTATTTAATTTTTGATAGTTTGAGTAATATGTTTCTTGGTGTGTTTCTCCTTGGATTTATACTGTATGGGACTCTCTGTGCTTCCTGGACTTGATTGACTATTTCCTTTTCCATATTAGGGAAGTTTTCAAGTATGATCTCCTCAAATATTTTCTCAGTCCCTTTCTTTTTCTCTTCTTCTCCTGGGACCCCTATAATTCGAATATTGGTGCATGTTTTCCCAGAGGTCTCTGAGACTGTCCTCAATTCTTTTCATTCTTTTCTCTTTATTCTACTCTGTGGTAGTTATTTCCACTATTTTGTCTTCCAGGTCACTTATCCATTCTTCTGCCTCAGTTATTCTGCTATTGATTCCTTCTAGAGAATTTTAAATTCATTTATCATGTTGTTCATCATTGTTTGTTTGCTCTTTAGTTCTCCTAGGCCCTTGTTAAACGTTTCTTTTATTTTCTCCATTCTGTTTCCAAGATTTTGGATCATCTTTACTATTATTACTCTGAATTCTTTTTCAGGTAAACTGCCATTTCCTCTTCATTTGTTTGGTGTGGTGGGTTTTTACCTTGCTCCTTCATCTGCTGTGTATTTCTCTGTCTTCCCATTTTGCTTAACTTACTGTGTTTGGGGTCTCCTTTTCTCAGGCTGCAGGTTCGTAGTTCCCATTGTTTTTGGTGTCTGCCCCCAGTGGCTAAGGTAGGTTCAGTGGGTTGTGCAGGCTTCCTGGTGGAGGGGACTAGTGCCTGTGTTCTGGTGGATGAGGCTGGATCTTGTCTTTCTGGTGGGCAGGACCACATCCAGTGTAGTGCTTTGGGGTGTCTGTGACCTTATTATGATTTTAGGCAGCCTCTCTGCTAATGGGTGGGGTTTGTTCCTGTCTTGCTAGTTGTTTGGCATAGGGTGTCCAGCACTGTAGCTTGCTGGTTGTTGAGTGGAGCTGGGTCTTAGCGTTGAGATGGAGATCTCTGGGAGAGCTTTTGCTGTTTGATATTACGTGGAGCTGGGAGGTCTCTGGTGGACCAATGTCCTGAACTTGGCTCTCCCACATCAGAGGCTCAGGCCTGACACCCGGCCGGAGCACCAAGACCCTTTTAGGAAGTCTGAGGTCTTCTGCCAGCATTCCGTAGGTGTTCTGTAGGAGTTTTCCCACATGTAGATGTATTTCTGATGTAACTGTGGGGAGGAAGGTGATCTCCACGTCTTACTCCTCTGCCATCTTGAAGGTTCCCCCCTGCCCTTGTCATTTGATAACTTAATGGGCTGTGTCTCCTTGGTAGCAAAGAACTAAATGTGTGTGGCTCTTATTCCTTCTAAATCAAGGAATATATACAGTTACCTGTTACTATACTCATATCACAAATGGGACAACAGAAGCAGGGAAGTTTTTAAATGATTGTTCAAGGTCACTAGATGAAGCCAGTGTCTTCTAATCACGGGTTTTATCCACAATTCCTTTCTGAGATATATGTGATATGTGGCTGGAAGCACTTCTCTCTGTCTTGCTGTCAAATAATGAGAGATGCAGATTCCATGATTTAGGAAGGTCTTGATTACAGTTCTCCACACTTATAAAGTAATTAATGATTTTCAAAGCAGTTTCACACATATCACCATCCTAATACCAACGCTGCAATTCAGGCAGGAGGAGACTTAAATGAAGATAGATGAAGAGATGGTAGCTTGTCCCTGACTCACAGTATATAAAGCAAAGATTCAAATCCAGGATAACCCAGGATTTTGGGGTTTGTATCTAGTGGATCCAAGTCCAGTGTTCTTTATACTACAAATATGGTGCTTTTTGTTAAAACTATCTGTATCAGGTACATATGACATTAAAAGAGACCTAGTGAAAATAATAGATATTCAGAAATGAAACTTTTTACTCAATGAAGAAATCATGTCTGACTACAGATCAAAGTTCTATAAATGATAGTAAAGTTTTAAAAATTTATGTTGGTGGTAAAAATGAAGTTGAAATTCACATCCTCTATCTTTGACTAATAGTCTATTTTCTAGAGAATTTGAGTAAGAGAGAAAATTATGGCATTAATTCAAAAAAATCTAGTAATCAATTAAAATTCTGCTCTACAGTTTAGGATGAAGGATGACCTCTATAACTTCAAAGTCATTAAAAGATAGCTCTGAATATTCCTGATGATAGAAAAGTCTGTATTTTACTGTCTAGTTATTTACCAGCAATTGAATTTTCCAGAAAGTGTAACCCTTTCCTGGGGAGAAACATTTTTGTCAGGTAGACTTTATCTATCTTTTGATAGATGTAATAAAAAGAGTAATATAAGTAAAATTCTGCACATTATATTTACATTTGTTTCATGGTGGAACATTTTGTGACAGGAAGATTAATTAATTTAAAATTGTGGTTTCAGATTACCTTGCTTCACTGACCCCCATTACCACAGCAAATTTTATATCCATGCTTTCTTTTTTACTTCCTGAATCTTCAGCCAACGTTTCAAAGATAAGCCAAAGCACTTAGCCATTTAGCACTGATTTGTCTCGGGAACACAGTACCCACTTTTGTTTGACAGCCTCTGTAATTATTATCAACGCTTCCAGTGCAAAGCCTATAGACAGGTCATTTGCTGAAACAGAGATGTTGGATTTGTGCTTGTTTCTTCCAATTATTTTTCTCTGGTCAAATAAGCTATCCAGATACGCATTTCCACTTCATCAAATACTTAACACATGATAATCCAGATGTCAGGTATTATAATTTAGGCATTGTATTTTTTCATCCTTAAATTAACTTATTTTCAGACTTGCCCATTAGCTCAATGTTTTCTTTCTTTTCCTTTCACTTTTAAAAAGAAATAAATATAAACCACAGAAAGATGGGCTTTTATATGAGTTAACAAGTCTCTACTGCTAGCTGTAGTTTGATGAGACACTTTCTTTAGCCAAATGTAATACAGCATGACTCAGGTGACCCCTATGTTATCCTTTTGTGAATCAGAGCTGCACTAACTAAAAATGTGTGGGCCACGTGTACTAAAGATAAAAATACAGTTAAGAAGGCAATTTAAATAGATCATATATTATGGAAAGATTACCTGTCAGGAAGATCAGAAAAAAATTGAAGTTAAAATTATGACATCCTACTCAGAACTACCTTGTCATATGTGGCTGGGTAAAGAATACCATTTCACATCTAATGTTCATGTCTTATATGATAAAACCCATATAAGAAAGCACTGGAGATTTTCAACCACTTAAGTGTTCTGTTCATACCTTAACCCACCCTGGAAAGAATAATGTAGATTGTTGTATTTTAGGAGGTTGAGACCAAAGATAACTTTAAGATGAGGAACGGTATCAAATAGTGTAGTGATCTTGGCTTTGGATGCACATCAAATTCCCATGCCGAGCTTTCATAAACTACCTATTTCCTTGCCCCACTCAACATCAACTAATTAGAATATTTACAGGTGGGACTCAGCCAATAGTATTTCTGAAAGGCTCTGCTGAGGATTCTATTCTGCCTCCAGGAGGGAGACCCATGAGGATAATGATTACAAGCACAGATATGGAGTGAGATGACCTAAATTCAAAATGGCTCCTGACTATCGACTATGAACAAGTTATTTAACCTTTCTCAGAACTAGTTTTCATCTATAAATCACATACCTACTACTTAGGGTTGTTTCAAGGGTTACCTGAGCTAATTCTTGTCATAGATTAAATACTGTTACTATTATGCAATGGGGGAAAGCCACCTCATGTGCAGGTGAAGCGTGATAGCAGGTGCCAAGTCTGAAATTGTAATTTATTTCCTGTACCCCAATCCCTGATGGCATTCCAAATTTTCACTATCATATCACCTCCTGAATTAGAACTATATATTTTTCTTTAGAGGCAGTGGTGTGCCTTCTTGAAGCAATAGAGCAACGTGATTAAGAGCATGAACTCAGGAGCCATCAGCTAAGTTCAAAGACTGACTGCATCTTCTCGTAGCCCTGTGACATTGGTCAAACACTTAACTTCTCTGTCCCTCAATTTGCTCATCTGTAAAATGGGCTACTAACAGTACCTGCCTAGAGGAATGTTGTGATGAGTAAATGCATTAATATACACAATACAGATAGCATTTAGTATGTTCCCAGCACATTGTAAAATACTCAATAAATGTTATCTATCATGGTGATGATAATGTTGTTGATGTTAGTAGTGAACTCCTTTACTGATGTTTCAACCAAAGGTGTCTATTTTCCAAAATCTAACACTGTGCCAACTAGATCTTTCCATTATTCTTAGCTGTTATCCCATACCATGTCCACTAGAACCAAGTTAGAAAATAAAGTTTTCAAGGATAAGGTTCACGTCTCTCTTCTTTATCTACCAGTTCACAGAATTTTTGGAAGTGATAATTCAAATCCACAACCACTTCTTGAAAATGGTCTGAAAGATCATGTTCTAATACTGGTTAACAAGTAGTATCTTCTTTCCATATGCATTTATTTTATAAATGTGTCCTGGTCATCTATCATATGGTTGTATGTGATCACACTGATGTTGATATTAATGGAAAAAAACTAAGAGAATCCATAAATTATTGCTATGTTGCAGTTCTCAATGAAAGTTTCTTTTGGGGGATTTAATAAAAAATATTCTTCATGGCATCTTTAGAGACCTTGAGTAAAGAGACATTTGATATTCTCAGATAGTGTTAAATATCATAATTTAGCACTTTATGTTATTCTTTTTGCACTTTTAATCAAAATTTAAGATTTTTAAAAATGCTGTACCAGAGAAACATTATGCAATTCATGAATTTAATCTTTGTCCCCCCCCCACTGTAACTATTAGGTAGTGTTTCATCACAACCAAAATGCCTATAGAGGATGCACCTCATAGTGTCAGGGATCCAACTGGAGATCATAAATAGCAGGAGATATAAGTGTTTACAACCAAAGCTATGAGGTACTTGTCATAAGGGATTCATCATAACGTATCTCATATCTGACAAAGGCACATAATAATCTTTTATTGCTTTCCATGCTTTGAGGGCTTTAATTTTTCAAAAGCCAAACAAGCTTTTTTCACATTACTTTTACTTGACCCTTAATGTGCCAAAAGATATACTTTCTGAAATAAATACTATTATGAGCTACTGAAAACCCCTCAAGGCAAAACAGGCCACTTATTAACTATGACTTTATGAGGCGTCACACCTTGCATCTTGTGGAAGGCAAATAAAACCCTTATATATGTCACTACATTTTTCTTAATACTTCACAGCTGCCATCGAAAAATATCCCTCTGCTGAAGCTTCTAGCAATGGCTGGTCTATGAAAGAGAAATAAAATGCAGAGCAAAAGTGATTACAGAGTTATATTTTCCATGGGGTTGCAAATGCAGGTGTCAAGAGCTTCAGTAACATTCTTTCTCTGTCATTTGCCAAGTTTGTTTTCTGTGGAAGAGACTACCACCAACCTTTCTTTTAACAGATGTGTCCCAGTGGCCAGCCTGAGAGCCAGCATCTATGCTGGTGAATTTATGGCCCTGTACGTTGGAGACGGTATCCATTCATGTATTCATTCATTCAACAAATAAGTTGAGTGCCTACTATGTGCCAGGCAGTATTCTGAATAATAAGGATATAGCAGTAAATAAATTATGAAGTTCCTGATTCTGTGGAACTTCATTCTAGTGGAGGCCGGACAAATAATAAACAAATAAACATAAATTATTTTTAAAAAGGGACATAGGTAGTGTCAGAATGGGACTGTTTATTCTAATAGCTCAAATAGTTCACATAAATTTGTATGTATATGACTATGAAATACATACTTATTTGAATATGAAACATACTTATTAATACATAAGTATATATGTAAATGTTTATATATTTGAATATGAAAATGTATACATAAATACATATTTATATATGTGTGTGTGTGCATATATATTTCCCCTCCCCTATTTTTCCCACTCCGCATGCTCTTGCAAAACCTTGTCACTCTCTCACCAAGAGTAAGTGCTTATGTTCTCTCTCCTTAAAAAGGGGTGGGCATTTGTGATCTCCTTGAGCAAAGAGTAGCACAGAAGTGCCTCTATGTGACTTCTGAAGCTAGGCCATGAGAGTGATACAGCTCTTGCCTGACTTTCTCTCAGGATGTTCACTCTTAAACCCAGTGACCAGGCTATGAGGTGGTCTGGGCAACATGGCAATCTTCACCCACATGGAAAGGAACAGACCTCAGCTCACAGCCCAGCTGAGCTCTCAGCCCAGAGCTCCTATTGCTGGACAGATGAATGAACCATTTTTCAAAGTATATTCTCCAACCCTGTTTTGAGCTATTCCAACTGAAGTCATTGGAGCAAAGATGAACTTCCCCTACTGAACCTTGCCCAAGTTTCAGATTTATGACCAAAATCAGTCATCATTATGGTCTTAATCCACTAAGTTTTGGGGTAGTTTGTTTTACAATAATGTATAGCCAGGACAACACATACATATGCATAATTGGTCAACTGAGTGTGTTCTTTCCAATTTTAAGGATTAGATGGCAAATAAGAGAACTTGAAAATAACTTGGGTGACAAGAAAGGGCCCACTGTCCTGCCCACCACTGCCAGTAAAAGCAAGAGCATGGCCCTTGTTAGTAGGGTTACACCCTCAGGTTGAATTCTGAGAGAAGGTCTGGACATTTTCCCTGAAATTGCTTTGAGTGTTGTGTTCAGGTTTGCCCAGTGAGGTACTGAACCTGAGGTCAAAAGTTGTGTACTGAAGCTCTGCAAGTTAGAGATGTATAACCCTGAACAAGTCATTTAACCTTTAAAATCTCTTTATGTGTATGTGTGTGTGTGTGTGTATAAATATATACATAATAAAAATATGTATTTGTATTAATACTATCACATAAGTTTGCAAAGGTAACAATAGTAATAATAAATGCTAATATTTTGGGTCTATATTATGTGGTAGGCACTGTACCATGTGCTTTTCATACATCATCACTTGTATCCTTAAAACTGTTCAACTTCTTAGGTATTATTGTTACCTCCTTTTTCACAGAGGAAGAAACCAAGTTACTGAGAGATTAAGTAACTAGCCCAAGATCAAATATAAGTATTGGAGTGGGATTTAAAAACTAAGTCTTTCATGCACACCAATTCTGTCCACCTGCCATTGTTAAAAAAAACAAACAAAACCACAAAACCAAAAACAACTCCAAAGAACAAGAAAAGAGAAAAAAACTAAGTCTCTGAGCTCGCAGAATCAGGTCTTTAGCCACTATGCAGCATATCAAGTAAGACCATATTCATGAAAGACATAAAGTTCAGAAAACATGTAGGTGAACAAAGACGCAGGATAGGATTTGTACACAGAGAAAAAGCAGAAGTACTACAGGAAATGAATTGAGAAAGAATTTTGGAAAGGTTACATGCTGCTGGCACTGCCCACACCTTTATAAGGTGTGAAGCCAAAAAAAAAAAAAAAAAAATGGAAGAGTTGGAAGATAGGCAGCCCAAATGCCATATTTTTGCTCTGAAGAGTAGGGCTTCCAAGATATGGGTTGGAGAGCAAACATAAAAGAATGAAACAAGGGGCTTTTCTCTTGGTTTTGGTGTCCTGTATCCATTACTCAGATAACATCGTTGAGCTTCCAAATTTTGTTTCCAGGGTTTTGTGATAGACTCAGCCAGTGACATCCTGTCACCTAGTTTGATTTCATGAGGAATTCGGCCCAATTTTCATCCCTGCTGGTTCCTGTTTTATCCTTCCAGATCCTGGCTTCCAAGCCACTCTGGCCATAGTTCTTCTGTTTATGATTTTTAAACTCTTTATAGTCTGTCCCCTTCTCCCTGGAGACTGACAATGATCAACTGTGGTTGATTGCCATCCTCACTCTGACCTTTAATTCTTTCTTGTTGTTATGGTTTCTTAAAACCCATTCTCTCATCTTGCACCTCTGTATTATCTGGAGCCTTTAAGAGAAGAAGAGGCAACAAAAGAAAAAATCTTGGTTTTTTTTTAAAGGACTTCTCTACACGTTGTCCAAACTCTCACTCAGATTATGCGACCTGTCCTTTGTCTGTGCCTAGGGAATGGACATGTTGCTTTATTCACACAGACTTCAGGGTTGCTCCTTTGATATTCTAGAAATCAGCCTCTAATCACACACTCCTTGGCTCCTGTGTGCCTTTCTTTGATGTTCTTCATGGGCTTGGCGTCCCATCTACTGGTTTTGGTCTTTCTGTTCCAGCATCAACTGTAGCCATTCACTGGGACAGCTCAGAAGATCATTTAGGTCTTAGTCTAACACTTTGTAACAAATCCCGCCCCCCCACCAAAGTACCCTGGTCCACAACATTTCTACACAAAACACAGTGCAGGTCCTTATAAACAACATCTTCAGTGGCTGTTCCCTTGTGTTTTAGGTCCTATAGTCCAATCAGTTTGCACAGGGCAGAAACATGGACATTGTGCTTTGTGTTTCCAACCTCCTCTTTCACTGCTTAATCCTTCAAACACAGAAACTCCTGTTAATTTTACTTCCTAAATATCTACAAAATTTATCAACTTTTTACCACCTCCATGATTACATCCAGAGGCAACCTCATCACTTACCTGAATGATTGCAACACATGCATCTGTTTCCCCTTCTCCATTTCTCTTTTGCATCCCTCTGCTTCCCTAACCCACATGTAATCCCTACTACAGAAAGAGCAATTTTTGTCAAATAAATATCTAACTATGTCACATCCCTACCCTCTAACTTCAAGACCCTTCTATGATTCTTCAATAGCCTCAGGATAAAGAAGAGAATTTTACATCACTTATAAGGATGGCTTTGTTAGGCCTTGGTTTGCCTGGAATAGTACCAATTTGTTGCAATTTCTGATTTATTTATTTATGGTATAATTATTAGTATCATCTCTTTCACTTTCAAAAGTGTATGGGTTTGGATAATACATTCTGTGATCACCCAATTTATAAGGTCCTTCATTATTTTGCCTCTCTGGGATTATTTCCACTTGTCTAAGCCTCAGATTATATGAGTAATTTCCCTAAAAATACTATTCCTTCTTTCACTTCTGGGTCTTTGCACATTCTATTTCCTCTGTATAAATGGCTTCTCCTGCCTTTTGTCTGGCTGACTCCTATTTATTCTTTAGGTGTCCTAGGAAAATTAAAAAACCTTTTCTTCTCTCCCAAGACTGAGATATTGGGTCTCCTTTGTGTTTCCATAACATTCCATATCCAGTTCTATAGTAGCACTTGTTCTATATTGTAGTTGTTTTTGTATTTGTTTGTTTCACCAACTAAATTGTAAACTGCTTAATGTTCAGATAATGTCAGGCTTGCTGTTAAATCCCAGAGCATACACAGTCCGTAATACACAGTAGGTTTCTGAAAGATAGTTCCTAAATGACTGAACAATAAATAAATGAACAAATTGAAACTCTAGTAAAGAAGAGTTACTATGGAGTAGCTGTATATTCAGGGAATTTAAAAATTGTTTGCTGAAGCATTAATGCTTTATTGACTTCCAACTTCTCTGAAAGAGGGGAAGCTCACTTGAATTAGATAAGATTCTGTTCCTTTCTAAATCTGGAATACAACATATTCACAGTCTTTTGCGTTAACTTCATTAGGAAACTTCAGCCTTGGCAGTCCTCTGCTGTGAATATTCTAAATGGGAACCAAAAAATTCCAAGACTCTTTCATGATGCAGTTCTTTTTAGTTGGTAAATGGAGTAAGGATATTATTAGAAGTTGTTATTTTCTATTTGTCAATGGTAGACACAGTTAACAATCCATTTTGAGCCTCACTTTAACTAAAGAGAACATTTAGTGAGTGATTCATATAAGTTCTTGGAAGACTGTGATTTAAAACAAAATTAAATAAACCTCAAGATATATGTGTAAGATATTAAGAGCTGAGGTAGCTTGTAGTAAGAACTTATTACCATTTGATGCATTTACTTATCGAAATATAAACGTTAGTTTCTATATCTCAAATGAATCTAATCTTAAAAGAAATACTTTTGCTTAGCAAGTTAGGAACAGGAGAAAATGGTCATAAACTGATAAAAGATAACAGTACTAACAAAGACCCTGTACAAAACATCATACTTAATTTTGAAATACAATGGCACAAAACAAGGCTTCTTGCTACCACTGTTTCATTCAAAACTGTCTCTTGATCTTAGTCAGGAAAACAAGGGAAGAACAGTAAAAAAAAAAACAAAAAAACAAAAAAAACAACCACTGGGATTAATAAGAATGCTTAGAAAATTACTGGATACAAAACTGGTAAAATAATCAATTGCATTTCATATGCCATCGATAAAGAAAAAATGAAAAAAAAATTTTAAATACCATTTAAAAACCATCAAAATATTGAGTATTTAGGAATGAATCTAACAAAACATGTGCAAGAACTTTATGGTAAAAATTATAAATCTTTATTTAAATATATCATAAACGGTCTAAATAAATGTAGACATACTCAACATATGTCATTGATTAATTACACAAGTGGTCCCATTTCTTCACTCCATGTTATATCGATGCCCTTTGCCATTTTATTCTTCAGTTCCTCTCACTATAGAGGTAATGTCTGTTTCACAACCAGTTGATACTAAGTTCAGGAATGGGATCTGTTGTAGCCAGTGGTTTGCATAGTAGGTTGATTATTGGTTTCCCAATGATCTCCATGTCCTAATCCCCAGAACTTGTGAATATTGTTACTTTTTATGGCAAAAGGGACTTTGCAGATATGATTAAATTAGAGATCTGGAGATTGGGAGATTCTCCTGGATTATCTGGGGAGGCATGATATAATCAAAAAGGTCCTTATAAGATAGAAGGTGATATGAAGGTGGAAGCAGAGTAAGATTTGAAGATGCTGCACTGTTGGCTTGAAGATGGAGAAAGGGACCATGAACCAAGAAAAGCAAGAATGGAGGCAGCCTCTAGAAGCTGGAAAAGGCAAGGAAACAGATAATCCTCTAGAGCCCACAGAAAAAAAACAGACTTACCAAAATCTTGACTTTAGCCCAGTGAAACTTATTTCAGACTTCTGACCTCCAGAACAATAAGAAGATAAATCTATGTTGTTTGGAACCACCAAGTTTGCAGTAATTTGTTACAGCATCCATAGGAAATTAATTTAGTGTATAAGCAGACTGACACATGCAGAGGATTGAAAAAGTACATGTCTGCCAGTGCTGTGAGATGAAGTTCTGGTTAGTCAGTTAGTAACTTTACAAAAAATAATTTACCAAAATAGCTCTAAACTGGAAGTCAAGAGTTTTGATATTGAGAGCGTTCCACTGAGTGTCTGGTAAAAGTGATGGATAAAGATCTAAATCATGGCATTTCACAAAGAAATTTGGGACAACACTGGAAACTAGAAGATAATGGGGCAAGTTCTTAAAATTTCTAAGGGAAGATAATTTGCAAACTAGATTTTTATATCCAGCCAATTTATTAAGTAAGGATGTTCCTGAAATATAGATATTTTCAGCCCTATGATCGTCAAAATACTGTATGTTCCATACATCCTTTCTCAGGATGCTATGAATGTACTTCTCAAAATACAGATGTAAACAAAGAAACAAGAAGATATGGGATCAAGGAGAAAGAGAATTCAAATGTGAGACAGCTAATGAGTGACCAAAGGATAGCAAAGCTGGGAGACGCGAGTGGGCTTGGAAGGCTATCTGTGTATATTAGAACAGAATGGCTCAGGAACAGATAAAACTGATGGATTATCTGATGATTTTGAATATATTGAGTTGAAATTTACATTTGTGTCAGAGGTTTGGGGCATGAATTAGTGATGGTGATGCAGGATAGTAAGTGAGCAAGCAAATAATGGCAATAAAAACTAGGTCATACTAATTCCAGGGAGAAAAATGTTGAACAGATAGAAAATGTAATAATTGCTCTCTGGATGGCTCAGCTACAAATATTATTTAAATAATTATAAGATGTAAACATGGAACATAATCTAACCAAAATGATTGCTATAACTATACTGAGAAGATGGGGAGGGGGTGGAGTGGGGAGAAAGGTAAGTTTGGAAGGAGACGTGCATGAAAAGAGTTAAATTCTCATATTCTACAACAGCAAGTCAATAGAGGATATCTAATAATCAAGAGCTAACAGTATAAAATAGTTATTTAGAAACATGAATGCAAACATAAAAACGAATAGCTCAAAGAAATGAATGTGGTGCCTCTGGGGCATCACAATTCCAAGTGGAAAGCGTAGAATGCACATCTATTTTTTTTTGTTATAAACCTTGTAGGACTATTCGGCTTTTCAACTGTGTCCACACAAAACTTTCATACAACAAAATAATTTAAAAGTTTTGCTTCTTCTAGTTTCACTATCGTTATGAAATCAAAGGAATTAAAAAATATCAGAAGACACATACTCCTGGGAATGAGAAAGATATAATTTACTGGTGATATAATGAAAAAACAAAGTAGGTACAGGTTCTCTGCTTTGCCAACAACGAGCAAATTTTTCCTCATCTACAAAATGAGGGAGTTGGATTAACTGCTGTCTAAGGCCTCTCTGAGCTGCAACATGCTGTTTCTCTGATTCCATTGTCATGAATAGTGTGCAACAGTATGTAGCTCACACCCTTTTGCTTTTTTTAAAAAAACTGATGTGAACCATTTAAAAAAATCATAGAATCTATCAATTAATTAAGAAAACAAATAATTGCTAACAGGCAGATGGCAAAATTCTCACAAAGGACAAAGCAGAGCAGTTGGGATAATGTACAACCCCATCCAAAAGCAAAAGGTCCTGTTACGAGCGAATCCCAGCTTTTACAGAAATCCACCAGAGGTTTCCCTCAGGAATAGTAAACTGCAATAAGCATTTCTGCAGCATATATCACAACAGCCCCTAGGCTTTATATACATACGTGGCAAACTAAAATCAAGTAACTCAATCTTTAATTGGAATTTAACAAAATTAAAAAATATTCCTTTTTCTGATATTTTTGAAAGGCATTTTCTTTCATACTTAGTTATCCACAACCTTTTCATCTAAACAGGAACCATCAAATACTAAAGCTGGAGGAGACCTTAGTCCAAACTTTCCATCTCACAGATGAAGAAATCAGGGGCCTGGGATGAGTAACTGCGGTGCCCAAGGTCACGCTCAGTGATTAGCAGCATTGCCAGCATAAGGGCCCGGTCTCTGACTCTGTGGCATCATGTTGGTCAACACAAAACTACCTAATACAACCAGTATGAGTTTGTTACTGAAGTACAATAAATTGGGAGAAACAAAGTAAATATAAAAATGGAAGAAACAACTTAAGCTTAGGCTGCAAGTTCTTGGTGGATCTGTTAGAAAACAGAATCTGGAAGGCATTTAACCAAAAGCTTTACATCATCTACTGGGTTGTGCCAGCTTTTTAATTTGGCAGAAATAAAGGATATTCCCTGAAATCAAATACCCTGCCTAGGATTCTGGGCTATAATAAATTAATGAAGTGAGTTTCTCCTCTTTATTAGATTATCAGTGGCTACCATTTTCCAAGACAGAGATAATAAAACACCATACCATAAAATGCTCTATCAGCAAGTGTTTCTTTAGTGCCAAATAATTATTAATGCTGGGAACGGAATATGCTGGATCAGCTTTGGCAATGCATTTAAAAATCTCAGGCCCTGAAATCTCTACAGCCCCATGCCCCAATTTACCACACTTACTCTCTCAGCTGTATTTCTCTCTTCCTATTGCTTTCTGTAATAGAGAACTCTAGAATCAGAAAACTGGAAGGGTTTTATAGGGATTCACTAAGCTAGTAATTTAAGAGCAAATAAAGTAAATTGCCTGAAAGAAATCATGATTGCTAGCACTGGTGAAAGCCTAACCAAAAAGTATTAGAAGACTATATCAAACTTTCCCCAATTGTTTTAGGGTCTGTCCTGTTTCAGAGTTACTTCCATATTCTTTCAAACCCAGAGCATTCAAAAATGCCTACTACTGGAGCTTCCCTGGTGGCGCAGTGGTTGAGAGTCTGCCTGCCAATGCAGGGGATACGGGTTCGAGCCCTGGTCTGGGAAGATCCCACATGCCGCGGAGCAACTGGGCCCGTGAGCCACAACTACTGAGCCTGCGCGTCTGGAGCCTGAGCTCCGCAACAAGAGAGGCCACGATAGTGAGAGGCCAGCACACCGCGATGAAGAGTGGCCCCCACTTGCCGCAACTAGAGAAAGCCCTGGCACAGAAACGAAGACCCAACACAGCCAAAAATAAAATAAATAAATAAAAATTCAAAAAAAAATGCATACTGCTTATACGGACAGGTCCTTTGCAGAATCAATGACTATATTCTCAGATAACAGATTCCATAAAAATTGTGATCTAGAAAGATAGAAAATAATCTACAAGACTACATGAAAACTGACTGTGCCTTTGCAAGTGGTTCAGATTAGCTGTCGGGAGGAACGAACAATACTTTCTGAGGGATTGTGGGTTTACACCTCCATACAGATTTGGGCTGACTATAGGGTGATCAACCTGAGCTTGTCCAGATTTTAGCACCGAAAGTCCTGAATCCCAGGGCACACCTCATTTCCAGGCAAACTGGGGCAATTGGTCCTCCATTGTATAAAGTGTTGTTATTTCCCTAAATACAATATTTTAGGTATCCAAGTAGTTGAGGAAAATCATAGGATTATATTTTGTCATAAAATAAAAAATATGCTTGAATCTTTTTATTTTTCTAAAATTTTTAATAGATCTTTATTGGAGTATAATTGCTTCACAATACCATGTTAGTTTCTGTTGCACAACAAAGCGAATCAGCCATATGCATACATATGTCCCCATATCCCCTCCCTCTTGAGCCTCCCTCCCATCCTCCCTAACCCACCCCTCTAGATCATCGCAAAACACCGAGGCGATCTCCCTGTGCTATGCTGCTGCTTCCCACCAGCCAACTATTTTACATTCGGTAGTGTATATATGTCGATGCTACTCTCTCACTTCACCCCAGCTTAGCCCTCCCACCCCATGTCATCAAGTCCATTCTTTATGTCTACCACTTTATTCCTGCCCTGCAACTAGGTTCATCAGTACCATTTTTTTTTTTTTTTAGATTTCACATATATGTGTTAGCATACGGTATTTTTCTCTTTCTGACTTACTTCACTCTGTATGACAGACTCTGGGTCCATCTACATCACTACAAATAACTCAATTTTGTTTCTTTTTATGGCTGCATAATATTCCATTGTATATATGTGCCACATCTTCTTTATACATTCATCTGTCGATGGACATTTAGGTTGGTTCCATGTCCTGGCTATTGTAAATAGTGCTGCAATGTTAAGTAATAGAGATTAACTTTCATAACCTTTCGATGTCTAGCAGGTCATTCTGCATATGCTATGGACTTTGGGAAATGTACCATCTTGCTCTTTATTTATTTGCAATTTAAATGTTTCACCAGAAGCCAGGTGGGGTGATGTGCAGAATGAGTCATCCTCAAAAGAGACATGTATAAAGAAAAACAAATCCTGAATAATGCTGCTAGGTTCTCTTCTAATATAGTTTCTAAGAATTGCTATGCCTGTCATGCGTATGTCTTTAAACACAAGCTCTGTAAAAAGACTAATAAGATAATGGTAAAAACTTTGAATTTAAAATCATGAAATCTAAGATATTCTTAGTTGAACGAACGAAATACTTGTGCCCATATTTCCTATGTCATCACTTTTACAGTTTTGTGGGAGGGAGGATTTACCAATAAATATCTACATTATTTTGTAACCCTT